>NW_011888856.1:2782287-2783768 GCF_000151845.1 Pteropus vampyrus
TGAATGAGCACAGTGATGAAGAATTTACTATGGAACTTAAATTTACCATGAACCAAAAACTCTTTGCTATCCAAAAATGTTTCCCCTTAACTGCTAATTTGAATCCCCGAAATGGCATTACTGGTCATCTTCCTCCCAGATTTTCAAGTAAAAAATGCAAATATGTTAGGAAAACTACACATTGATATATTACATGTAAATTATATTCTGATGTCAACTAATTTTATAGGCTATTTTCATTTCTATTGTAACTGTACACAAACTTTATTTCTCTAATGTAGGTTTTTTTTCTCTGATTCGAACTGGTTTTGCCCAGATGCTTGCTTCTTTCCACCCTTATTCTGTGTGCCTCCTCCTTTAACCACTAAGCTTCAGGACATGAGATTAACCAAGTCCAAGGTCATGAGGACAAAAGGTTTCAGCTGGACTGTAGACTAAGGATAACATCTTGGCTTTAGATGTGCTTCAGCCTCAGGCCCGCCAAGGCAGAACAACCACCCCACTGGCCATGGGACAGGCCAGAGGACGAGACGGGATGGCACCATGGCTGATTCCAAAGCCAGAGGCAATGATCAGTGACCTCATCCCCCTCCAACCATCCACTCGGTAGCACCCATGACCCCAACTCCCTTAGTTTCCATGACTACTGATTTTTCCCTATATAATCCATACTCCCGAGACACCCGGGGAGCCAGGCCTCCGAGTCATAGCTCGCCTGTGTCTCCGGCACTTGCGACTCTCTAATAAACCCTTTCTTTGCTGCAAAACCTGCCCATCTCTTCCGTGGTTTAGACGCGTGCAGGTAGATGGACCGCTTTTTTGTCCCTAAAGCACTATCAGCTCAGCATAAAGTAAGACTGGGATTGTAGGGGTCAGGGAGAGGGACAGTGCTGGGGCTGCCATCTTGAGAAAAATAAATAATTTTGAGCTTGACGTGCTAATTAAGGAAGATCGAGGCTGGAATACATGGGACAAAAACGAAACGAGTACTAGAAGCCTTGTGAGGGAGTATAAATGGCAGAGTAAAAGCAGGACAGATGAACACAGGAAAGAAACGCCATCTTCTACACAATTCTGCCTAGAGCTACCCTGGTAGCCAGCACCATTAGCTGCCAACTCTAACCTGGGTTTAAGGCTCAGGAATATAAAAGTGATCTGCCTACACAGGTATTTACTGAAATAGAAAAAATGGTTCTTGGTACTAGACTGTCAATTTAAAAATTAATTTCCTACTATACTGGGTTGAATAATGTCTCCCAAAATTTCATGAAACCGTGAACGTGACTTTATTTGGAAATAGGGTCCGTGTAGATGTGATTGGGTTAAGATGAGGTCACACTGGATGAAGGCAGACTCTATAAGTCAATATAATCAATATAATTGGTGTCCTTACAAAAGAAGGAAACTGAGACACGGAGACACGGGGGAGAGGCCACGTGAAGACAGAGGCCGAGACTGGGGCGACTGCATCTCCGGGGCAC
>NW_011888856.1:2783818-2795266 GCF_000151845.1 Pteropus vampyrus
ATAGAAAAAATGGTTCTTGGTACTAGACTGTCAATTTAAAAATTAATTTCCTACTATACTGGGTTGAATAATGTCTCCCAAAATTTCATGAAACTGTGAACGTGACTTTATTTGGAAATAGGGTCCGTGTAGATGTGATTGGGTTAAGATGAGGTCACACTGGATGAAGGGCAGACTCTATAAGTCAATATAATCAATATAATTGGTGTCCTTACAAATGAAGGAAACTGAGACACGGAGACACGGGGGAGAGGCCACGTGAAGACAGAGGCCGAGACTGGGGCGACTGCATCTCCGGGGCACACCAAGGAGCTCCAAGGATGGCAGGGAACGACAGGAAGCCAGGAGGAGGCCAGGAAGGACTCTCCCCTGCAGCCTTCAGAGAGAACGCGGCCCTGCCAGCCGCTCGATTTCAGACTTCTAGCTGCCAGAACCGTGACAGAACGAATTTCTACGCTTGTAAGCCATCCAGTTTATTGCACTTTATTGTACAGCCCAAGGAAACTATTGCAATGTACCTTGTTTTGTAGATCTGATTTTGGAATCATGTAAATATCTTACTTATTATAAAACAAAAATGTTTTAAACTCTAAATATCAAAAAAATAAATAAATAAAAGAAAGGAATTAACTATTAAGTTGGGAGAGGATTTCCAATCCCTAGTGGAATATATCCTAAAGTCAAAAAGAAATGCAAGAAAAGTGTTTGTTTTCAGATATATTTTCATCATATTTTATTAATATCTTTGAGGTACTATTATCCCTCAAAAATAATTTCAAACCAAGGTTCTCAGGCTAACAGATACATATTTAATATAAAATAAGTAAAAACCACCTAATCCTAAATTTGAATTCAAAAAAATGAATATAAATTAATGATTTCCCTTTAAGAAAATTGTCTAATTCTTTCACTAAAAAAAAACCATCTAGTATAAAATGGTAGCAATGAGCATCTCTAGCACCCAAACTGTGGTCCATATATACCATTTGCCACTGAAAGGAATTGGGGCTTCTTGGAAAACTGGATGATTCCAGATCAGGAGATAAAGCATCTTATAGTGCCGGAAATAAGGGAGCTACAGAATATTAGTGAGGCCGTGTCAAGGGGACACAAAGCCAACTGCAAGGGCTGTCACCACCTGAAGACAGGTAAGTTTACGAAACATGTGAAAATCCATCAAATCACGATAGTCCACTGGTCGCCGTGAGAAGATGCGAGAGAATCAACTCATTTTTCTGAGAAGTGGTAACCTGTCTTAACTGTACGAAGTGTACCTTGGAGAAAACGGCTAGGTATTATGGGAAAGTGCTTTACAGAATTACGTTAATAATGCAGAAAAAAGATAATAGATAATCACCACTTGGAAATGCTAATGAAATAACTAATGGAGGCTGATGGCTAGTGTATAATGGAGGGATCAACATGACAATACCTAAAGCCAGATCAATCTGAACATCACAGAAAGTGAGACAAGCAGATACAGTGTGACTCTTTGCACAGTACAATAACTGCATAGCACCACTTATGAAGTACTCCTGCCCCCCCCACACAAAAAAATTCGGCTATCAAGACTCTTATCTATCAATTTTCAGGAAACCTGGGCATATAGAACATCATAAATAATAGGAATTACTGTCGGTAATTCTATAGGACGAATGGCCAAGATTCTTCAAAAATTAAATAGCAAAGAAAACAAAAAACAAAAACAAAAACAAAAATAGAAAGAGGACTGAAGGACTTAACAGATACATCAACGAACTGCAATGCAGAGACACTGTTTGAATCCTGCTTTAAACAAACACATCAGCTGTAAAAAGAAGAGGAGAGGAAGAAGGAAGAGAGAGAGAGAGGAGGGAAGGAGGAAGAAGGAAGAAAGGAAATAGGGAGGGAAGGAAGGAGGGAAGGGGGAAGGAGGAAGGAAGGAAGGGAAGGAGGGAAAGAAAAAGAAAGAAAGAAAGAAAGAAAAGAATAAAGAAAAGGAAAAAAAAGTAAAAAGGACAGGACAGGGAAGAACGGAAAGCCAATAGGGTCATTACAACACCGACACTTGATGATATTCAGCAATTGCTGTTCACTGTTTTCTAGTGTGACAACGGAACTGTGGTTAAGTTAAGAACGTCCTTTCTTTTGAGACACAGATGAAAACATTTACAGAAGAAATAATGTCTGAAGAGTCCTTTAAACAGAGATGGGTGCAGACAAAAGAAAATGGCTGTGTCCTCGGGTGCTGAAGCTGGGGGCGGGAAGTGGGAGCTGACTTTCTCCTTCTACTTCAGAGAGTCTGAAAATTTCCAGAAGAAAAAGCTTAAAATTTTCAGATTCCTAAAATGCTACCATAAAACACCACGGGAAAACTAACCATTTCAGTGCGAAAAGCCATCTCCCTTTCCAATGCTGAGAGGTGAGAAAAATGCCGGTCGTTTTCAAAGAGGTGTGTGATGTGGCTCCTGCAAAACGAAAGAGCGACACAGCAGCGTGCTGAAGCTTGTTCTCAGCATTATTTGCAAAGGAAACTCTAAACGCGAAATAAAATTATCTATAGATTTGCAGATAAATTTGTAATAAAACTCGAACACAATGGTACCCATGTTTGTTTCTCTGCTCAGCATGTCTTAAATTTACACGGAAATTTCTCTTTATAAGAAAACACACTCAAGTTAAATATTAAAATTAGAATGAACCAGAAGACTGATATTTGAAGCATGATAAAATTATAAACTATAATGTCTCTGGGTTACCATTTCAGAAATGTCTGATTAATGAAAATCATATTTCTCTCTATCCAGATGAAAAAAATTAAGGTTTTCTCAACATGAACTTTATATTAAGCGAAGCAGTCTCAAATATAACCTCTTTAATAATGAATCTCTTTTTTATTAAAAAAATTACATTATGCTAACCCCGATTTATCGATTAAACTACTTTTTTCGGACTACTGTTTCGCATATAATATACGTTCGTCCTTATCCCACGGAAATTACCCCTTTATGTGTGGGAAGCGGCTATGGCTAAGGTACACACATGTCACAACACACGCCAGAGGAGGAGGCAGTCTTACCAGTGCAACACTGCGGCAAAGGCAGCTAGAAGGGAAAAGAAACGTCGGTTACTCTGTGAGCATAAAGAAATGTTCCCAGCTTCGAGGAAAGCACTGTGAAGGCAAGCGTGGGCAAGTCAGGGATATATACGTACATGCTGGACTCTTAGAAACTGGGGGAAGGATGCTGACTCTTGGAAAAGCACCCCAGGGCTACGCTTAAAACACTGATAGGCTGGATTATAATTTGGCATATATCTCCAATTTTCATTCACGCACACTTTCAACGAAATACACGAGGGCCTAATATCTGCCCAAACTACAAGGTACCCCAGATGGGAACGTCCACAAAGAGAACTGTGACAGGAATAGAACCGATGGTGAGGAGTGACTTAGAATAAAGAAATATGGTGACTTCAGGGACCGGGGCTGGGGATGGGCGAAAACAGAGAACTACCGCTTTTTATATACTGCTGCAATACCTGAGTTTATGAAAAATGTTACTGTTTTCTAAACAAATGTAAAATGAAATAAGTAAAGAAGAAAGGAAGAGATGGAGAGGGGGAAAGAAGAGAGAGAAAACAAGCTAATAATTAAATCAGTCTCATATGAGAATTGTTAAAAAAAATTAAACAACACAGAAAACAGTCCCGAAATGGAGTCACTTGTGCTAAGCGACACATAAGCAAACCAAGACTCAATACCTAAACTAACTGCAGCTTCCGCTTCTCCAGGAATGTAACCTTTAACCAGTTAACCTGGAACTACCTGCTCAGCGCTAGTGAGGTATCTCCAGACAGGGCCCTCCCCTTCTCCTTAATAAAGCAAATTCGCCTGAGACAACGCGTTCTTCACTAATTTTTCTTCCGCTCCCTTCCAGCCTTTAAAAACCTCTCCTTTCTTACAGCTCAGTGGACCTCCTCTCTTCTTGCTGGATTGAATGTTGCCCGATTCATGAATCATTTAATAAAGCCAATTAGATCTTTAAAATTTACTCAGTTGAATTCTTGTTATTTAATAGAATCAATAGTTTGCTTTCTGTCCAAGTACAAAGAACATATTAAGATGAATCCGGAAAATACCATTTAATTTTCTTATATCACAAGATTCATCTTACTGCATGGAGACTTCTGATTAAATAACTACCAACTAAGGAATTGAACTATGAAAATATTCTTAGAAATGAAAACCAAACAGCTCAAATCTCTGCCTTATTCTTAAAGAAGTATTTACATATTTTTTAAAAATACATTTTGCCTAGGAGATACTAATGGTTATAAAAAACAAAGTTAATTCTCTAGATCATTGAAACTGTTATTTAACTAGGTTGACATTTGTTTGTATATGGTACTCTGACCTTTGGAAATTTTGATTTTTTTCTTGTTGACAAATATTCTGTCCACTTCCTTTCTGGTTAGAGGTTTCGCCCTACCATAAGAAAGTTTGGGCTTATTTTCTCAATGACCTAACAACTATCATGTTCTGAATAAGTCACTCTTCTCTCACAGAATGTAAATGCCACCTTTATCATACAGATTTCTCATATTTTGATAATCCCCTTGAGATTATAATTGGGATTGCATTTACAAATTAATTTAGGAAGAATCTACATGTTTACAATATAAACCCAAATGTTCACATCCATAAACATGATATTTACTTTCAATTATTCATCTTGCTTTTCAATTACCCTTGAAAAAAGTCCTATCAGTAGAGTTAATACATATTTAATACACAACCAGTTCATATTTCTCATTAAGTCTTCCTGGGAGTTTAACTTTTTTTTTTTTTTGGCTAATATCCATGAAATCTTTATTTTCATTATTCTTTACTGGATATTGCTAATGTATGTATTTTTGAAGTGTTTTTATTTGGTAATGTATTTATTTTGGGCTCATTTACTAAACTATTAATTCTTATAATTTTTTTTTGGCTTATCATCTTCAATTCTCCATTTCAAACAATCTTATTTAAAGATAATAATGTCACTCCTGTTTTATAATTTTACTGTTACTTTCTGCCATTCGACAATAATACACTTCTAGAATAACCTAAATAATCCTTTAAAAGAGGGCATCCTGTCTGCTGCTGACTTTAACAGCAATGCATTTCGCATTAGGCCTTTAAATCAGCCTTTGCCTTTCAGAATTCTGGAGTGATAAACAGGACTTCTCAAGGTCATCATCTCTACCTCCTCAGAACACCACAGCTTCTCAGAAGGATGGAAGGCACAACTTGGCCTTCAGTGCCTTCTTACTTCCTTTAATTCCTGCAGCACTAGAGTAAACAATTTTGAGAGTTCTTGGCATTTGAATGGCACTGTTTCATAGTCTCTAAGGTCAATTCATGTGTTCCCAATGTTTTGAATGTATTCCTTTGTTCATTTCAATCATTAGCGATAATAATAAAATAGCTAACATCTGAATTCTTATTACAGGCACTTTTTAAGTGTTTTACTTGAACTAACTCCATAATTCCTCACTACTATCTTATGTGGTAGGTACAAGCAGTTCCCCAGGATACACTTGAAAGTTGAGGCCCAGGGAACTTCAGTAACTTGCCCAAGGGAAAAAAAACGGTAAAAAGAGACAGCGAGGCTGGAGGCAGGAATTCTGACCGGAGAGCCACGCTCTACTCTGCCTCTTGAGGAGGATGCGGGAGGTGAGACAAAGGCCAAGACCTTCTTACCTGCCGGTGTCTTACTCCCCTTTCCTCTTTTTTTGAAGATAAAAGGGGAAAAAATGCAATCCATCTGTTGATATAGGCAGTATGTTTCATAGAAGCTATTTTTATATAAAACTGTAAAGTTACGCTTTAATTTATTCAAAATTGAAAGAAATTATATGTATACGCCATTTGAAAATGAAAGCCCAAGTAAAGCAGATACTGCTTTGTGAACATGTAATTTAAGCATAAACACATAAAATGATGAAAACTTCTGAAGGCCCTCTAAAGAGCTTTTCTTACCTTCTTGCCTTTAGACGAGATTAAAATTGATTTTCTCTAAATTTATTCCAGTGATTATCAATACTGTTTATAGTGTTTTCTCGGGGGAAGCAATGGGGGAGTCACAAAATTGATAATCTATTTTAACACATACGCTCTGTTTCGTCATCGTAAGATACTGAAGTAAGTATAGCGAGTTATTTTTAAAAATCAGAGCATAAATAAACTACGTTTCAAAAGATCTAACGTACTCTACGAGCAAAAGGTGTTCAAGGAAAGAAGGTTTGCTTTGTCATCTAATTCAAAGGGTTGCAATGCCATGGCTGAGAATTTTGAAAGGCTCTTATAGAAGCACATAAATTACTAACACTCTGAAACTAAAGTGTACACCCCAATTCCGATTAAAGAAATTTTGTGCCAGATTATATGTCACGTTATATCAATTTTCAATCTTATGGGGTTTGAGCAGTCTCTTCATTGAAAATTATTCTTCTTCCGTTCTTAGAATCTTATTTACACAAAATAGAATGTAATTCCAAGAGTAGAAACAACATTTTACTAAACTTTACTACAGCACACAGCTGAGCACACAGCCAGACTCAAATGTCTGCTGAATTAATGAGCACAACTTGGTATGCTTAAGGGGGGAAATGAAATGGTCCTAAATCACATCTGCATAATAAACCAAAGTTGAATATACTTTGATGGATGGGTACACACACACTCATGTGCATTTAAATAGTTTTGTTCCAAAAACAGAGTCCCCAATGACTGAGTACAAACTAGACCCCTGGTCTATCATGCAGCCAACTGCCTAAACCACCGGTTCCTAGCAGCCAGGAGCTGGGGTCCCAGGTGTGGGGAGCAGGGCTGCACTCCCCTCCGTGAGATTCCCGTGGTCCTGTCGCAGCTCACGTTCCCTCTGCCGCCCCTCCTTCACCCGCAGACCCAAGAGTAGCCTTTGTTCCTTCCCTCCGTATTGCCCTATATGGCAAGTCCAATGCCCTCGGAAGTGTGGAGGGGCCCCGCCGGCCGCAGCCTCAGCAGCAGCGAGGCAGGCAGAAGGAACTGAGTAAGAAATGGGACAGCGGTTCTTCCCTACCGTTCCGATCCACCCTCAGGGGCTCCGAAACCCTAGTCCCTCTCCGCGCCCCTTCCCCGCCCCGCAGGGACCCGGGACCGCCCTCACCTCCTTCCCTGCCTTCTCCCCTCCCCCAAGCTGCCCCACCCCAGCAGGTGAATCAGAAGTCCTGGGTCCTCCTCTAGAGGCCCTCTCTCCCATCAGGACACTGTGGAGCCTGCTATCTGCATTTTTAAGATTCCTCGGGTGAGTCTTCTGCACACCGAAGTCCCTTCTCTCCTCGTCCTCCTCCTCCAGGTGTGCGAGCAGCAAGCCGGGTGGGCCGCTTCCCCCTTCGCCGCCCCTGGGGTTACCTGCAGGCGGCTCTGTGCAGCTGTGGCCGGGGACTTGTATTCCTGACCACAAACACATTTCCCCACCCTTGTGACATTTTTTCACCTTACACGTGTACTTCATAACCAGTATGTAACTTGAAATTCACAGGACACCTTCACAGTCTCTCATCTGAGTCTCACGACAGCCTTGAGAGTCTTCTGCTCCCATTCTGCACAAGAAAGCCTGGCCTCCCAGAGGTTCTTTCTCCAGAGGCGCACAGCTGGTAAACGGTTCTAACCCCGAACCCGTTTCTTTCTGCCATGGTGACAGAGCTGCCTCCTTTCCCATGTGTGGGCACTTGATGACTTCATGCTGTAACAATATTTACATAGAGAAATGTATTCTAAGTCCAAAATGACTTGCAAATTTTAAAAACAATTTATTCCTAAATTGAGGTTAATCTATTCTTAGAGCACTCTAAAGAGAGTTAGCCTTCTAACCCTCAAGTGACAAAATGACATAAAAAGAGGTTAAAAACGCTCTTTAAATCTACTGGACAAGGTTTGTAAGTCAACCTTGACGATTTCTAGTCTCAGCTCCTCCCTAATATTACTAACAATTTCTTAATGTTCTCAAGGGTCCATTCAGAGTTTAAAAGTTTCTTTCCAGAAGCTGAAGCTACCAGTAAACAGTCTTCCTGTTCCACATCAACAATTCATCCCGGAGGATGAAGTCAATATCTGCAGGTATAGACCTAGCATCTCATCCCCTCACATGAAAAGCTCCACAACTTCCCATGGCTCACACCATGGAGCTCACATATTAACTGGCCTACCTCCGGTTAATCTTCGCTCACAGGCTTCATGCTGGCCACACTGGGCTACAGTCCTCTACAATACCAAGCGCTACAACGATGCTACGCCTTTGCTCCTGCCTGAAACCTCATTTGTCCCTCAAAGTCAAAGGAATTCAACTATGACATTTTGTGAAGCTTGTCTTACCTCTCCAGCTATACCGCCTTTATTACAGCTCTTGAATAGCCAGTCACCCACTTAACAGTGTCCTCTGCTAGAATGAAAATGCTTCGAGGCTGAGCTTGTGTTTAATTCGCCCTAATTTCTACATCCCCTAGTGTCCTGCCTGGCACCTCACCGGGTTGCGTTGTTAAATGACTATCACCAGGTAAGAGAGATTATGGCATGTCCGCATTAAATAAAAATCTAAACACCTAAAGACATATCTAAAGCATTCCACTCTGCCCAAGGGATTACCAGTACATGAAAATACGTATATAAGGAAAATACATTTCTAGTCTACAGTATCTACAACAAAACAAAGGCCACTTTCTATGTAGCAAACTATTAAGTGAAAAGACTCTCTGTAGGACCCAGTTTAGGAATGAGAAAGCAGTCATGGATATCACAAGTTCAGCCCCTTCCTTCTTTCTAGTTCCTAGATTTGTGTGTGAGTTACAAGTGTTTTAAGGTCAGCAAGTATCTAAATGCCGACTAGATGCACAACGCGTTTTCCTAGAAAACAAGAACATTAAAGAAATATTAGCCAGTATTTGTGCCTTGAAGATAAAATCCTTGAGAGATAAGATTTGGGTACATAAAATAATGAGCAAACACATTAGGCACTCAAGCAAATGACACAAAGTCTACGAACCGTGAGATCCGAGAAGGCCATAAGTGATGACCTTCTCAGGGCAGGGTTTATTAAAGTGGGATGGTGAGGGGGGATCTCGAGGTATGATTATGGCTTAGGGGAGATTTATGGTCGGTAGCCAGAAGAGAAGACAGCTATAATAAAGCTGGATGCTGACTTGGGTCCAATGTGACAAAAAATTCTTATCGCTAATACTGATGGGACAGAAAGGAAGGAGTAATGACAATGAACTATTTACTGAAGGCGCGCGCGCACGCACACACACACGCGCGCGCGCACACACACACACACACACACACACACACACACACACACAGTGTGCCAAGCTCTCACAGCACCACAAACACCAGGAGGGGATTTCGGCAGAGCTTCCCAACCCACGTCGCCTGGAGTACCAAGGGCCTGCCAGAGTCTCTGGGGCCAGTAACCTCTAGGCTTTGCAGCGATCATTTTAAAAGGAAAAAAAAAAATGGTTTAAACATTGAAAAATTCTTTAAAAATTCTTTAAAAATCCCAAATTCGCATCCTGCTCACTGGCTTCCCAGGGAAATGCATGGCTCGACACCCACCCACGACCCCGCCCGAGGGCCAGCGCTCCGTCGCCTGCGTGTCTGAAAGCGAGCCTGCGACGGCCAGCGGCCCCGTTCCTCACAATTCCTCAGCCTTTCCTGTCCCTCGTGCCACCTCCAATGTTCTCTTTCCACTTCTTGTTCCCCTATCTCTATGTCTGATCCTTCTTTTCCCTTAATTTTCCTGAAGAAGGAAGAAACCAGAAAGGTAACACTTATTGAGTACTAAATATTGGGGCTTCTCAGAACTGGATTCTGGGGCTTTTCTTCTCTTGCTATACTCACCCTACAAAAGATGAAATACAGCATAGCATGAATTCTAGAGCCACATTACCTGGGACCAAATCCCGGCCCTTCCATATTCCAGGGGTGACTGGGGGCTGGTTACCGAATGTCTGTGTGCCACAGAGCCCCCAGCTGGTAAAATGACGACGACAGTCACGGTGTCGTGGTGAGGACTGAGCTAGTAATAGTTGTTAAATGAGTTTAACAACTATTTAACTGACTAGTCAAATAGTTAAACAACCATTTAAATGAGTTTAACACCCCACGTCTTACCCCTTCTGCCCCTAAGACCTCACACGTGTCTATCATTATATGGGCTTTCCGGCTCTTGCAAGTTGTGGATAATAAAAGCGATGGTTCTAAACATGGCAGTTTCGCCTCTCAGGGGCCATGTGCCAATATCTGGAGACATTCTGATGGTTATAACTGGGGAGGTGCTACTGGCATCTAATAGGTAGATGCCAAGGAGGCCACTAAATATCCCAAAATGCACAGGACAGCCCCCCAAAGAATTACTTGACCCTAAATGCCATCGTGCTGAGGCTGAGGAGCCCTGCCAGTGACCAACCAGCCTGGAGCAGCAGTGCAGTGGCCAGGGCCCGCAGGAAGTAGGCAGGTCATGAAAATGAGGCAAGTCGGACAGATGTGAGGGGGAAAAGCTAGTTTTTACTATCTACCTTTTGCATATTCAGTTACATTTTTTGTTTCGTAAACGGCATCATGTAGTCAGTCCTCCACAACAGACAAACTTTGCATATTACCATGTAGATCCTTCATGTCCACAGAGGAAAGCACCCCTCCATTTTCCTGAAACGCAGAGCCCGCTCCAGCTCTCCTTGTCTTCCCTCTTGTGATAACAGGGGTACAAGAAACATGTCAACTCTAGTTAAAGTATCAACCATATCAGATGATAAATCGCAACTCAGAGCCCCAGTTTTGGAAAAACTATTGAGATTAGGAGAAACGTTTGCAAACCACATCGTGACCCCATTTAAAATGGTGGGGATTTACTGAGTGCCAGGGGATTACACCATGTAGGAAGGTCAGCTCAGTGATGCCAGGTAGCCTGCTCCTGAGAAGAGGCAGAACGTCAGACTTAAGAACTACTGATGGTCTCCGCTCACCCCACATTCCGGCGTCACTGGTCTGGTGTGTGGCCAGGCTATCCAGATTTTCAGTTTCCTCGTGACTAGTATACAGCGAAGACTTGAGAACCACCAGTCTAATCCACGTCTCCCGTTTTTGCATGTGTACAAACTGAGGCTCAGAGAAGCTAAATGCTTTGCTCAATCAGGCACCTAACTAATTAGAAACAGATACAGAATCAGAACACAGTTCTTCTAAGGCAGTGTTTTCAAACTTTGGGTCATAACACTAAATGAAGTCAGCTTAATGGCTTATAAACAGCATTTTTAAAAAAGGACAGAATAGAAAATCAGAGTGTAGTGCATGTTGTGGGGGTAAGTATTCTTACAGGACACTCGCATTCAAGTTAAACACATGCACACAAGAGCCGGGTAGCCTCCGTCTGCCTCTCCAAAGCCACT
>NW_011888856.1:2795316-2799002 GCF_000151845.1 Pteropus vampyrus
GTTATAACTGGGGAGGTGCTACTGGCATCTAATAGGTAGATGCCAAGGAGGCCACTAAATATCCCAAAATGCACAGGACAGCCCCCCAAAGAATTACTTGACCCTAAATGCCATCGTGCTGAGGCTGAGGAGCCCTGCCAGTGACCAACCAGCCTGGAGCAGCAGTGCAGTGGCCAGGGCCCGCAGGAAGTAGGCAGGTCATGAAAATGAGGCAAGTCGGACAGATGTGAGGGGGAAAAGCTAGTTTTTACTATCTACCTTTTGCATATTCAGTTACATTTTTTGTTTCGTAAACGGCATCATGTAGTCAGTCCTCCACAACAGACAAACTTTGCATATTACCATGTAGATCCTTCATGTCCACAGAGGAAAGCACCCCTCCATTTTCCTGAAACGCAGAGCCCGCTCCAGCTCTCCTTGTCTTCCCTCTTGTGATAACAGGGGTACAAGAAACATGTCAACTCTAGTTAAAGTATCAACCATATCAGATGATAAATCGCAACTCAGAGCCCCAGTTTTGGAAAAACTATTGAGATTAGGAGAAACGTTTGCAAACCACATCGTGACCCCATTTAAAATGGTGGGGATTTACTGAGTGCCAGGGGATTACACCATGTAGGAAGGTCAGCTCAGTGATGCCAGGTAGCCTGCTCCTGAGAAGAGGCAGAACGTCAGACTTAAGAACTACTGATGGTCTCCGCTCACCCCACATTCCGGCGTCACTGGTCTGGTGTGTGGCCAGGCTATCCAGATTTTCAGTTTCCTCGTGACTAGTATACAGCGAAGACTTGAGAACCACCAGTCTAATCCACGTCTCCCGTTTTTGCATGTGTACAAACTGAGGCTCAGAGAAGCTAAATGCTTTGCTCAATCAGGCACCTAACTAATTAGAAACAGATACAGAATCAGAACACAGTTCTTCTAAGGCAGTGTTTTCAAACTTTGGGTCATAACACTAAATGAAGTCAGCTTAATGGCTTATAAACAGCATTTTTAAAAAAGGACAGAATAGAAAATCAGAGTGTAGTGCATGTTGTGGGGGTAAGTATTCTTACAGGACACTCGCATTCAAGTTAAACACATGCACACAAGAGCCGGGTAGCCTCCGTCTGCCTCTCCAAAGCCACTCTCCTCCCTTCTCTGCATGGTTCCCAGGGCCTGCAAGCTGACCCTACAGAACTCAGCAGCCCCTCACCCAAGCCAGCACGAGGTCCCGAGGTCCCGGGAGATCACAGGCTGGAGGGAGGTTGGGGTCCCTCTCCTTGGGTGAGACTGCCCCCACCCCCTACAGCTCGCCTGATGACGCCCCCGCCCCCTTCAGGCCCAGAGGCCGTAGCACCTTCCTATTGTTGAAGGTCCCTGCTTCAAAATCCTCTGTGGGTTCCTTAAACCCGCCCACACTTCAGAAAACAGTCCTTCATTAAATGTTTCCTGCCAGGATGTAAATGAACAGACAAACACATGCATCTATGTACTGGGTTGCATTTTCAGAAGTATGAGTGGTTTTAACGTAAACTGTGCTGCTTACTGTGGACAGTGGCCAAAGGCAGTGGCCACCACTGCCTCCCCTGAGTGATGCTGGGAGCTACTGGGTTGAGAGCTCTAAACATAAACATTTCAAGAACCCTTCTTTACAACTGTTCCCATTAAACACGCAGTAAATAATGTCTCAAATAAGAAAAACATATATGTGTATTGAGATAGATTTTTAACAATGTTTAACACTGCCCAGGGTGGAAAGGACCAGCTAGGGGGCTAGAGAGTTCCTCACCAGTCCTTAGCACACAGGAGATGAGACACTGAACGGGGGGCCCTTGTCAGTTTCTAACTCTTAAAAATTTGTTTCTATTAAGCCTCAAGTTTTAAAATGTCTTCCTAAACATAAAAGAAGCAATTTTTGTCATAGCAAAGCCCTACACTAAAGAACCATACAGCGTCAGCTCAACTCATTCATTCCAGGAGGGGTAAGAAGAGAAGAAACGAGGCGGCTTTCAAAAATGGCTACACTCTGCTCCTCTGCGCAGGATCTAAGGATACAGGGCCAGAAAAAGAACCAAACGCCCAGGTCCGATCATTCTCCAGAACCAACTCTCAACCTGCCCGGTGGGCTTATACAGATGGTTATGAAGAAAAGAAGTGTCCAGGCCTTGGTCTGGTCACCTCAGTCCCACGCACGTGCTGGCCAGTGCACCCGGGAAAGTGGGCAGCTCCTCCACCATACCTCTTTCCAGCGGCCACAGGAATCAAGTAGAGCGCCCCGGTGTGACGTCAGCACGCAACTGCATTTCGGTATTTATTACTAAATCCACATATAAGCCATGCAACGTAAAAAGAGTCAAAGGAAATGCAATTCCAAGAAAGCAGGTACAAAATGGCCATAGATATTATTCTGATTTGTTATTGTAACCTCCCTGAAGAAGCGATGCCATGCATCCTTCACTACCGAGTTGTTAATACTTATATTAGCCATACCAAAAAAAAAAAAAATGCAACTTCATTCTGTCGTCAAACCTCAAATTGGCATTACGCACGTGCTTTTATAACAGCAACTAAACTTGTTCAATGCTTCAGACACCAAGTGCCTGCCCATACATTACCCTCCCTTTAGTTCTGCTCCTCAGGACTTGCCCGTGGAGAGCAGAGGGAGGTGACATCCCATGTCACTGGGAAGGAAAGGAAATAACTTGAAACTTAAACCAAACTTCACTACTGTGAACCAAATCTGGAGTCTGTCTCATCCACTGTACCATGCTGCCTCCCCAAGGTGAACTTACCTAACGCCAGCAAGGTTTTTCAAGCTTACTACTCAAAAAAAGGAGGAATGTACAAACTGAAAATATTGAATTTTTCTAGGCTTGAATCTACAATAGAAAAAGATACCCCAATAACAACATAAATCCTTCTGAACCCATTCTCTCTCTCTCTCTCTCTTTCTCTCTCTCACACACACACACACGCACGCGCACGGTGACTGGATTTTTTTGACTGAGTGGATTCTAGTGATGGCTGTGATCTCAGGGGAAGTCGATTTGCTGTGTTCTATTTCTCGGCCTAAACTGAACTTCAAATTCTTTTGGGTCATTATGGGAAGTTAAAGGCTAATAATGAAAAATCATCAATAATTAAGTCATTTAGTAACCAAAGCCCATCAGCGCATTATACAGGAATGGCAGCATCACAGCGCTTTACCCGCTGACTTGGAAGAATTAGGCCTATTACCCAAACTGCTTTCGCTTGCCCTATCGGAATGCATACCAGGAAACAAAGGAGACCGTAAGTCGGTCCCCAACCTGTGCACGTTTCAACTTTATTTTTGTTCGGCATCTCCTTACACGTCACCCGCTTGGGGCTCGGCAGTGGGAGGAGAAGGGAGCCCTCCACGACAAACGTTCCCGCGTCAGCGGGAAAGCTCAGGGCTCGGGCGCCCAAAACACCCCGGAAAGTGACTTGCGAGGGGAATTAAAAAAGTGCCACCAGCGGTGTTTACGGCCAGGGAGGAAAAAAAGCACGCTAAAATTTAATTTAAGTTTAGCAAGTTTCCAGGACAGAGAACGTGCTTGTGCTCTGAGCTGCGAGGGGCCGCCTCCAGCCCGAAGCACGGCACGGCCGCGGCGGGGGCCAGGACAGCGGGCAGGAGGCCGGCCCGCGCCCGTCCGCAGCGCAGACCGGCCAGTCCGCGGCCAGGC
>NW_011888856.1:2800367-2802949 GCF_000151845.1 Pteropus vampyrus
TCCCGCGGACGCCCGCGCGGGGGCGCTGTGCGCGCGCTCTGCAGCCCCGCGGCCCCGCGCCTGGAAGGCGAGTGGCACAGAGTCACGCCACTGTCCAGCCTCCGTCCACTTCCCTGCGCTGCGGAGCGCAGCTCCCTCCACGGATGCGACCAGCGCTGCTACCCCAGTTAACAGTGGCAGCGAAGTTCTCGGGCTGCTGCCCGATCAGAGTCGAGGCACAAGTGTGTAAACTGAAACCCAGAGTGGGACAGCCCAGGCCGGGCGGGGGTGATGAAAAGTGAACCAACCGAACGGCTTGGGAAGGGAAGATTATCAACAAATCCGTTCTGTTAGTTTTACATACTGTAACCTTGTGGCTTACAAGAAAAAACGCGGAAAAGTTTTATTTGCTGATAAAATGGAAAACTTTAGTCGAAAACGCATGTTCTTTCACATAGCCTCGGAATGCATGCGTGAAGACAGCCCTCCGTTTCCCCTTCTCTGCGCAAAGCCCCTACAGTCTCCCGGTTAACTGAGAAGTTCTCGTCCCAGCAGTGTCCGGTGGGCTCGTTCCAAAAAGTCCTTAAGTCCCGGTGTTGTAAACCAAGCCACGTCGTTCTGATTATCTTCGTTGTGTTCTCAGGATCTTCACGTGCCTGTGGATCCTCTTTAAGTTACTCTGCCCTGAGATTTGTTTATTAAAGAAGTTAATAACTGACATTCATTCGCTATTATGCTTTTTTAAAGGACGATGAGTGCTTTGGTAAAGGGGAAACTTTTTTGCCATGCCAATTAATTAAGCCCTCATATCTGATATTTTGTGGATCTGGATTTTTCAGATGTCTTCGTTGGAGCAGGGAGCAACCGTTTTTAGGCAGTTTTTTAACTATCGAAAGTGATATTCAGAATGCTTGGTTTCTGAAACGGTGTGTCAGCTGGATCCAGTGTTACTCTCTTGGATTAATTTTAAATTATTAGCCTTTAGATGAAACCAAATTCAATGTCTTTTAAAGGTAATCAAATAACTTGTTGACTGATCTGTTAAAAATGATTAGAAAAATACTTGGAAAAGGAAGTTCTGTATTTGAAGTATGGGGTTGCTTGTCTGTCTGCTCCTGTACTCGGCAGGCCTGGGTTCCGGAACTACCTGCCTTCAGCTGCTACTATTTTGTCAGAGAAAACACTTGTTAGATGAATAAATGAGTGACCTCGTGTATGACTGAAGGAACATTACTGACTGATGCTTCATAAAGCTGTGTTCTGCAGTGCACTTGAAAGTCATTTATTTTTAGCCCTCCTCTCCCATGATTTTGAATTAGTAGAGGACAGAGAATCTTCTCTACTCACGTTCATGTGGTCCCACAGAGCGTAACCCAGAGCCTGGCTATGGAAACTTGTTGAATTGAATTGAAAGAGTAACACCTGTGTTGAAGACACACCCAGTGGGTTCTTCTCAGGTCTATCAGGGCTGATGAGTCCTCTTTTTCCCTTGGCTACCAAGTGGACAAGACCCGGGAGAAGCAGTGTAGGGTATTGGTTAAAAACATGGTAACTTTAGGCCCAGGTCCAGTCTTTGCTCTGACATGAAACAGGCCTGTGACATCGGCCAAGTTACTAGAGTTTTTTGAGTCTCGGTTTTCTCATCCCTAAAATGAGAATAATAAACACATCTACCCTACAGGTTTGTAAAAGTTAAATAAGACAATGTGTGTAAAGTAACAGTTATTCGAAGTAATCATTCAATGATGTTGAAAGCAGTGGCTGATGTATAAGGAGGATGGCAGGTCCTCGGTCCTGCCAGAGCCTGGGGCTGACGGTCCAGGATGAGTGTGAAGATCCAGGAAAGTAGGATGCAGAAGAGTGAGGAGCAGGTGTGGTCTGTGGACCAGTTCCTCTGGGCTTGAAGCTTCTCAGCTATTTGAGCCCCTGCCCCTCCCCTGAAGTTCCCTGCTTCCTACAAGTGCTTCGCAAATGATGCCCGTTTGGCAGGTTATTGAGCCTGGACAAAATAGTAGGCAACACCTCTTGCCCTCTATCCCAACCCCCGCAAGAAGGAGGATGTTTCACACACAGGGAGGAGGGTGGTAGAGCAGAAACTAGAACACTCATGGAAGGTCACACACCAGATTTCACTTCATCTTTATAATAACTACGAGATCCGCCGGAGCAGCGAATGCAGCTTATTATTCACAAATCTATCCTTAAGCCAGTGCCTGCCACATAGTGGTGGATGCTAGGAAAGGGAAGAAAGAGAAGAAATTGAAAGCCGCGTTTTAAAAACCGTGTTGGGCACTGTGCACGGATGATCCTATGAACTGATTCGGGATTATGAATAACGTAGTTAAACATTACAATTACTGACCACCTTCAGTGTGCCTTGCCTTTCAGGAATTCCATATGCACCAGGAAGGTGCTTCCTTATGTGACACAACAGAGATGCTGGGCCGAGGCAGACAGAGTCCAAGGATCGGAGTCCATCAGTCAGAAAAAAACCCTGGCCTGGTCCCCAGGGTGCAAACCCAACCTTTTTCTCGCTAAAAGCTCCACTTTGGGCGTTTGAAATAAAAGATTTTAACTAAAAATTATTTTTAAAAACTTTGAGG
>NW_011888856.1:2802999-2812591 GCF_000151845.1 Pteropus vampyrus
TAACTATCGAAAGTGATATTCAGAATGCTTGGTTTCTGAAACGGTGTGTCAGCTGGATCCAGTGTTACTCTCTTGGATTAATTTTAAATTATTAGCCTTTAGATGAAACCAAATTCAATGTCTTTTAAAGGTAATCAAATAACTTGTTGACTGATCTGTTAAAAATGATTAGAAAAATACTTGGAAAAGGAAGTTCTGTATTTGAAGTATGGGGTTGCTTGTCTGTCTGCTCCTGTACTCGGCAGGCCTGGGTTCCGGAACTACCTGCCTTCAGCTGCTACTATTTTGTCAGAGAAAACACTTGTTAGATGAATAAATGAGTGACCTCGTGAATGACTGAAGGAACATTACTGACTGATGCTTCATAAAGCTGTGTTCTGCGGTGCACTTGAAAGTCATTTATTTTTAGCCCTCCTCTCCCATGATTTTGAATTAGTAGAGGACAGAGAATCTTCTCTACTCACGTTCATGTGGTCCCACAGAGCGTAACCCAGAGCCTGGCTATGGAAACTTGTTGAATTGAATTGAAAGAGTAACACCTGTGTTGAAGACACACCCAGTGGGTTCTTCTCAGGTCTATCAGGGCTGATGAGTCCTCTTTTTCCCTTGGCTACCAAGTGGACAAGACCCGGGAGAAGCAGTGTAGGGTATTGGTTAAAAACATGGTAACTTTAGGCCCAGGTCCAGTCTTTGCTCTGACATGAAACAGGCCTGTGACATCGGCCAAGTTACTAGAGTTTTTTGAGTCTCGGTTTTCTCATCCCTAAAATGAGAATAATAAACACATCTACCCTACAGGTTTGTAAAAGTTAAATAAGACAATGTGTGTAAAGTAACAGTTATTCGAAGTAATCATTCAATGATGTTGAAAGCAGTGGCTGATGTATAAGGAGGATGGCAGGTCCTCGGTCCTGCCAGAGCCTGGGGCTGACGGTCCAGGATGAGTGTGAAGATCCAGGAAAGTAGGATGCAGAAGAGTGAGGAGCAGGTGTGGTCTGTGGACCAGTTCCTCTGGGCTTGAAGCTTCTCAGCTATTTGAGCCCCTGCCCCTCCCCTGAAGTTCCCTGCTTCCTACAAGTGCTTCGCAAATGATGCCCGTTTGGCAGGTTATTGAGCCTGGACAAAATAGTAGGCAACACCTCTTGCCCTCTATCCCAACCCCCGCAAGAAGGAGGATGTTTCACACACAGGGAGGAGGGTGGTAGAGCAGAAACTAGAACACTCATGGAAGGTCACACACCAGATTTCACTTCATCTTTATAATAACTACGAGATCCGCCGGAGCAGCGAATGCAGCTTATTATTCACAAATCTATCCTTAAGCCAGTGCCTGCCACATAGTGGTGGATGCTAGGAAAGGGAAGAAAGAGAAGAAATTGAAAGCCGCGTTTTAAAAACCGTGTTGGGCACTGTGCACGGATGATCCTATGAACTGATTCGGGATTATGAATAACGTAGTTAAACATTACAATTACTGACCACCTTCAGTGTGCCTTGCCTTTCAGGAATTCCATATGCACCAGGAAGGTGCTTCCTTATGTGACACAACAGAGATGCTGGGCCGAGGCAGACAGAGTCCAAGGATCGGAGTCCATCAGTCAGAAAAAAACCCTGGCCTGGTCCCCAGGGTGCAAACCCAACCTTTTTCTCGCTAAAAGCTCCACTTTGGGCGTTTGAAATAAAAGATTTTAACTAAAAATTATTTTTAAAAACTTTGAGGATAGGGAGAAGGAAGCTTAAAAGAGGAAATGAGCATTAAAAAAAAGAAAAAGAGGAAGAGCGTAAAATAATAGAGGAAAACAAGTAAATGCCCCCAAAGAAGGCTTAGTGATATCACAGTATAGAGACCAGGGGAACATTGTTAAGTGTTTAAAACTGACGTTCGAAAGGCCCCTTTTAAAACTTCTAAATTTCTCCCTTTTCTGCCCACCTGCTCTCCTACCCAGAGAGTGAAAACAAAAGGAAAATCTTGACTGAGGCTTCTAATTCTCATTTCCTTGGGCTAGGTCACTTGATTGTTTTATTGGAGAAGTCCTTTGGGGTCAAGTTCTAGATTCTGGCAGTTTCCATCAGCAGTTGCTCTATCAAGAGGGGAACTCCCTGCCAACTCCCAGCACCCTTCACAGAAACAAAATGGGTGCAACAAAGCGTATCTGTATAACATTCACCTGTCAGCAGAAGCCAAACTTAACTTGTCACTGTGTGATATTCCTTTATTCTCTGGTGAGGACAAATGTAAATTGCTACTTTATTGCTTCTCACATTTTATCTACTGTCGGCCATAGCCAACCTTGTAATGTAAACTGTTCATGCTCCAGTGAGTGTCTCTGAGAAACCCAGAGAGTTCATTATCAGTCCTAGTTAGAGTGTGTCCTCAAGAACCACGGGTTGCAGAGGGGCCTGTCTCTCTAACACGTAATTCCTGTTATTGAGGCCTTACTATGTCCTCAATGCCTTAGTAGATATGAGCAACATTAAACATTCACATACTAAGTCCCTATCCCCAAAAGGCTTACAGTTTTGTTGGAGAAGCAGGGTAAGCTGGAACAAAATGTAGCTATGTACGAAAATATGTGATTCAGAGCGTAAGTACTGAAAGAGCTCCAAAGAGAAGAGCCCATGGCTGACATGACCCAGGAATCTTCAGGGTGGGGATGAAAGCTGGCCTAGGCCTTGTTAGAACAATAGGTTTTATTTGAACAGAAGGAAACGTGAAAAGGGCATTATAGGCAGGGATCAGAATGTTTCTGAAACCCTTGTCTGCCTGACACGTCGTAGATGTTCATATGAGCAACCCAAACTTTGAAATGAAGAAGTCGAGAAACACAAATGTAAGTTTCAGGAATAACAAATGGATTAAAAAGTGAATAAATGAATGAAGTAATAATTGGAGCATAAAATGCCCAGAGTGCCCCAACATGGACCCCAGCTCTCAAACCCCGCAAATCTAGCTACACCTGAGCAGACTCCTCCCAGAAAGATGCTAAACTCTCCACATCCTGGTGGCCTTAGGCGTACCAGGAGCCAATGAACTCTACCTCCAGCCTCTACTCTGGACCAGGACTTGCTTGCATCCAGTGGGCCTTTGCTGACACCTAATTGGAAGTCTGAGCCTCCCTCTCACCTGCCACCAGACACGGATAAGGTGGGGGACTGATTCACGTAGACATCTGTGGTCAGTCACCCATCCCCCATTCTCCAGGGGAAGCTCCTGGACGTACCACATGATTTATCCTCTCATCCTTAAGCTGCTCCCTCTACCCCACCCACCTCATCATGTGCTCCCTGCAATTGTTAAAAACATTAGTTATTCACCTTGCTGCGACCTTTTGTGTTCTAAATTTCTTTTATGACTATTTGGACAAATGCATGTATTTCAGAAGCCATTGCGTGAATAAGATGATTGAGAAAGAAAGAGTCCAATCGGATGAGAAGCAGACTGAGGACCTTAACAAGGATGGCCCTGTGGGGATGGAGAGAAGGCAGAGGCACAGCAGGAAGGGGACGAGTCAGAGGACGGGCAGCTCAGTGGAAGTGTGGAGGCCGAGGACACCGGTGGTTGGGGGTCCTTAAGCAGTGGGCTGTGGAACCTCAGGAGAGCTTTCCCAAACTTCCTGCTGAACCCCAAGTCTGCCTCCTCACGACTGTGTTCGACAGACGAGCCTCACCTTCCCCAGTTTATTTACTGGGATTCCATGCACGATTTTAATTTAAAGATGGCGCTGCTGGTTTAGAAAATAAAGTAGAGCAAAATACCTAGGCAGCTTGCTTAAAATGCAGATTGTTGGCCCCTGCCCCTAGGGAGTGGGGGTTTGGGGTGAGGCCATAGGTAGCATTTCTAGCCAGGAGATTCCTGATCACACCTTGCAAAGATTTATTTATTCCAAAATGAATTTAAGATTCATTCATTCCAAATAAATCACTTCTGAGTGTTTGGAGATCACGCTTCCAAGTAAATTAAGATTCTTTCTTTTGCTTCCATTTTGCTTTTTTTGAAAACAAAAGTTTTCTCAAATTCACCTGTTATTAATATTTAAAAATCTATACATTCATGAAGGAGACACTCAGGAGAGGCAAACAAATCTTGCCTGTAGAAAGAGATGGAAAGAGCAATAGAGATACATTTTCACAAAGTTTACCTTTCATCCTCCTTTTTGGAGTCATATTTTCGGAGGAATAGCTATGGAATATCCATAATAACTCTTCTTTACTAGTCTAAGATGAATCTTGGAAACAGGTCTTGAAAATACTGCCAAGAAAATGAGGGAGATAACAGCGGGTCGTGTGCTATTTATAAACCTTTGTTAAGAGGTTACACAGTTAGAGTACTTTGGGTTCTGTGGGAAGCATCTTTGGTGTCACTTAACCCCTTCCTTGGCACCTGAAGTGGGGAAGAGATCCAGGGGTCTTTCCACAGCTGCCCAGTGCAGACCCCCAGGCCCGCCCGGTCTCACCCCCGGAGCTCTGCCAGCATTAACATGACCTGGGAGCCTTTTTCAGACGCAACCGCCTAGACCTCCCCCAGACCAATGAAACCAGAAAGGGAGTTCATCTGCACCCACTAGAAATTCCCCAGGCGACTGCCAAATGACGAGGCCGAGATCCACAGCTTCAAGGAAAGAAGACATCACCTCTATTCTTATTCCTTGGTTATATGATAGATCTTAAGTATGTATTAATTTGTCTTTACACAGGGTCTGTACCTCCGTAAAAGGAAAAAAACAATAAGGTAACGAGGAATGCGGGGTGTCAGTCTGATCGGAAGGCAGACGTGGCTCTCACACATCGGAGGCAGAACCCTGTCGTGGCGCCAGCCTCTGAGCCCCGCCCCCCCCCTCCCCCGTGTAGCCTCTCCAGCGCTTAGATCAGGTCGCAAATGCTAAATTAAGCCCCCGAGCACAGCGGTACACAGCACCGGTTGGAAAATAGTTTGGGACCTCCCCCTGGAACACCAGGACATGCCACCTAGATTCCTGCTCCTGCCCTGGGCCTAGAGGCAGCTTTGCTACATCGCAGATTCTCCCCACCCCCCTCCTTCCCGGACTGGCCAGAAACAGAAAGAGCCCGAGCGTGATGGATGTAGAGAAAGAGGAATGAATCAAGGAGTGAGTGAGGAGCCAGTGAAGAGAGTCCTGAAATGCTTCTGAGAAAAGCTCCCGGCACCAAATCCCGCTTTTCTGGAGCTCCCCAAGCCTGAGACATTTCTGGAGCCAGCCAAGGAAGAGGCGCATGGAATTATAAGCATCGTGAAAACAAAAGAAATCCTGGTGGAGGCACCCTATGTATTTACGTGCAGGACCAATTCCACGTAAGAATGATGTGCTTGCTCTTTACGCCCAAAGACAGAAGGGTAAAACATCGCAAAATGAAAAGCCTCACAATAACGAGTAACAGGAGCTGCTATAAAACCAGCATTTACTGGGTCCCAGGCACTATTCTATGTCTTTCATGCACATTATTTAGTCCTCACAACAGCCTACAAGATGCTTACTTTCATTATTCCCAATTTACAGGGCGAAAAACACAGAGTGGCCGTAAAACTCATTCCAAGTCAGACAGTGAGGTAGAGGGGATGCTGGGAGATGAAGCCAGATGGGGCCAGTCCGCCTAACCCTTGACTGTCTTGTGAGGCGGAACATTCATGAAAGACGGACACCATGAGCTGTGGTTCTCCGTAAGAGCTAAAAATTGCTTCCTTGAACATAAAGGCTATAAAAATCCCATCCAACAATTACAGGCTTTCACAAGAAAGTATGTTCAGGGCAACAGAGTGTGGCATGGGGATTAACTTAGGGACTCTTTAATTTATGTATTGAGAAGTAAGTCACTCACAGACTTTGGAGCTCTATTATTAGTAACAAATGACTTGCACCTACTGCGACACCCCCGGTGGATTGGATACCTTCACCATGGGAACTACCAGCCTGGAAAATAGACCTAAGTGAAAAGGTATTTATGTGACTGAGCTGGAAAAGGTAGTTGGAAGGGGCACAAAACTAGACATCAGCAGTTTGTGTCAGGCCTCCCAGCTTAGTGCTTTTCTGGAAAAGGGGGCTAGAAAAGTAGCTGGGGGAAGAAGGAACACGTCATAAGATCGCAGTTGCTGGGATGAGCTTCAAGGCATCCCGCTGCCTGCCATGACTTCCGGACAAAAATTCCAGAAGCCACAGCATTTACCGCATGAGATTAAACCACTGCTGGCTGAGAACTCTCCCCCTTGAAACAGTAAATGACAGGCTTTGAGGGAAGAATGAGCCACTTTTCCCAGGACGTTCCAGGGCAGCTAGGTGACTTTGCTCAAGTTACTTAATGACACTGTGAGGGGATGAAATATATGACTCCCTAAGACCCTTCTAGCTCACAAAAACTAAAACAAAACAAACGCTGTGACGCTTTGATTAACATGAGACCGGTGTATAATTTCGGTTCTCTTTGAGAAGGGCTAGGTTGATAGATCTTCGCTGCTTGTTTTTCTCCTGCCTTCAATCTTCTCCCGATAATCCACCCCAAATCCTTTCCCTTCATTTCAAATGAGTAGATTTTGTAAAGCTTCTGTGTGTCTCTGGTCCACAGGCTCTAAAACATACATTGCTTGTCTTCAATCCATGTTAGCATTATTTAAACTATTAGCCCAAATGCTATGTCCTCAGACATAACCTCGATCATCGTACACTCTCTGCCATTCATCATAAGCAGTAAGAATCACATCTAACATGCGTTTCGTGACATTTCATTAAAGAGAAGAGCCCATATGAGAGAAGTTTGTTTTCGAACATCGGCATGGGCCTTTTGGTTCCATTTCAAATGAGATGGAGTGAAAAGAGACATGGGCCGATTAACAGAAGGTTCTCAAAGTCTTTACCCCTGGCCAGAGCTCTAGGTGCTTTTGTTATTTAAGAAATGTGATGGTAGAAACTTCCACTCACAGATCCAGCCCCCACCGAGTCCTCACTATGGGTTGGGCATTGCGCTTGATCCTGACGGAACGAATGACGAAGACATAGTCCTGCCCTTAAGTCTAATAAAACAGGGAAATGCGTGAGTAAATAATTGTAAATACGTTGTAGTAGCCGCCCTCTGGAGTGTCCCAGGTGAATGGACACTGACCCATGCAGGGCCATGCATATCCTCTCTTCCAAGAATTTGAACCTATAACTAAGAGGTCTAATTTAGCTTGGGCAAGTCTGCTAAATGAAGGGCTCAGAATAAAAAATGATGGAACAGCCGCCTTATGCTGCTCACGTAGGCTGAGCAGTAGGAAAAAATCAGTCTGCAGAAAGAGTGGAATGAACAGACCTGGGAGAAGCAGGGGCGGGGTGGGGGGAGCGGAAGGTGGCCGCATCCTGGAGAACCCTGCGTTTCAGCGGCTGGTCACACATCCACCCACCCCCAACCCAACCCCGAGCTCTGGCCATATTCCTGCCTGCAGGGCCCTGAGGACCTGCGGTTCTCTTTTCTGTTAAACCAGCTCACATTTCAAAACACTTACGACCAAGTGTTCTAATAACACATTCGTGCAATTGATTGTTATAAGTGTGACAATCGAAGTGGTTGGTGCAGGACACATTTTTACTTATTTCTATACATAGAATAAAAACGACAGTTGTATTTTATGATCAACGGGACGATGACAACTCGTTTTAGTTTTTAAGTTCTTTCCATTATAAACATTCATACGCAGCTACATTTGCAAGACGCCGAGCTTGGCAGTGGGTTAACGAGATGCGATGCGGTGATTGGCGTCCTGAGTTTGATCAAGGAAGGGCTAATTCGGGAAAAAAAACAAAAAAACAAACAAACAAAAAAAACGCCTACAGGCAGTATTTCTCTTTTTTTCAAAATGGCTTTATTATTGGTCCCATGGGTCAGATTCTTACAGCTCGAGCGATCTATTTATCGAAGAGGAGACTGTCAATGAGAAAACTATCTTTGCTTCTCAGCCTCTGAAATATTATAATATGGTCCAATTTGGGAATTAGTACAACGAGATAACTTTTCCTAATTGTCCATCTCTTAGACTGGGACGGCCCCTTAACTTTCAACACATGAAAGTGTGGCAACTTTCATCTGCATGAGCCACATATATTCTCCCATCCCCCAAAAACAGATCTAGCCCAAGAAGCATTATTATTCCCACTTAACAGAGGGAGAAACTGAGGCTTTGTGGCAGTTCCAAAGCATAGCTGTCAACTCTGACCCCCTTCCCATCTAGAAGAGGGACCTGTATCTCTTCCCCGGGCCCAAGGCCAGGACTTGAGATTGCCTCCACCAAAGCAACGTGGGACATCGTGTGACCTGTGAGGCTAGGTCACGAAAGGCAATTGACCTGCACTTGCCTCTCTCCAAGGCAAGTCTCCCTTGGAGTCTGAGCTTTCCTGTAAGACGTCCAGCTGCCCCAAAGCCACCATGCTGGAGAGTCCGCAAGGAGGGACCACGCTGTGGAGGAGCCCAGCTCCAGCCCCAGCTATTTAGGGCTCACCGGCCGGACACCAGACATGTCAATGGAAAGGCCTTCAGAACTCTAGCTGCGGCCACTGTGTGACTAATCGCAGAAGGACCAGAAACTGTCTAGCCTGGCCGCATCAACCCCCAAACAGAAAAAGATGATAAATGCTTGGTTTTGTTTTCTGCCACTAAGTGCGGAGTGGTGTGTTGTGCAGCGGGCTCAAAGAGAAGTAACTTGCCCAGGAACTTCCTGCTGGACCTGCAGCTGGAATCAGTTCACTCCCCTCAGCGCCATAGTAACCAGACAGCTGTGGGCCCCGGGGACCACAGGCGGCTAAGGCCCCGCCTGGGCCTCCTCCCCACTCCATCCTCCAGGTGGCTCCTCCTAGCTGGAGGTGTGTGGGATGGATGAGTCCTACCCCTGCTGGCTTCTAGAAGGCATTGGCTCCAGGCCACTCTGGCTGTTCCTGTGCACCATGCTGGTGCAGGTGGCTTCTGGCACTGAGAGGCGCCAAACCTGCCGCCAGCCCTGGCTTTCCCTCCAGTCCTCTGATGAGTTGCTTGGCTGTGTGTGCAGTCGTGTGGCAAAGGCAGGTGGGGGCCACAGGGGCGGCCTGCAGAGTGTTGCCTGGATGTTGGATTACATCCGGTCCCTGGTCTCACATTTGGCTAGATCTACAGAGAAATGTGTGTGTTTTGAGCCCAGGCTGATCTTTTAATCTAGCTTCTGTTCTAAGTAAACATTGTCTGTTAAAATTGTAAATTTTCATCTGCTTCTTCCAAACAGATTGGCAACAAGGTATAAAATATATAAAAACCACTTTTACTTGTAATGAACTCAGGGCTACTTGGGAGGCCAGCATCCTGGGGTCATCCCGAGGCGAGAGGGGACAGTCACCTGGAAAACCATGAGCATAGTGTCCCTGCGGTATGGCAGTGCCATCCTGCTGTGCCCAAAGCAATCTTTTTCATTTCCAGGGTATATGTAATATATTTTCAGTTAGCATCCACATGTTTCATGAATTAAATCAGCAAATATTTACCAAGTATTGATTTTATTAAATATGTTGTTTTTAAACGAGAACCGGCTTATTTTCGTGTCATAAAATCAAAGCCCAATGAAAAGGACTCATCGTCGAATTTACAT
>NW_011888856.1:2813571-2817702 GCF_000151845.1 Pteropus vampyrus
TCAGATCTTTCTTCCCCAAAGTGAAAATTCTGACAAATGACCTTGGGTAGCCTGGTTTCTCAGGGGGATGGAAAGAAATCGGTATGTAGTGAGCCCCTACTGAATGCCGGGCACGGTGTCTAGCCACTTTCCTTTCTAGCTGTGCTAGGGTTCCCCTTGTATAGCTGGGGCGGGGGGAAGATGAGGGCACCACAGGAATTTACTTTGTCCTGGGCAAGAGTCCGGCCCTGAACCTGACTCTGGCTGAATTAAAAGTCCTCACTCCCCAGAGGCTCTCCGTCTGTAGGTCTCTAGGTTCCCTGAGGGGATCTTTGCACCTCACCAGCCACACCTCCTGGTGTCATGACAGTTATTAGAGCTAGGCCTGAGCATGACTCGTGCAGCCTGGTTCCGGATCCCCAGTTGCTCTCGCGTGGCCTCTGGGCTGGCCCCGGGACTAGGCTCCACCTGCTCGTTGCTCTGGTACCTTTCTGGGGGGTCTGCAGTGACCATCCACAGCCCCTCCTTGAGTGCTTCTCTTCGTCCTGAGGTCCAAGGGCCTGAGAGTCTTCCCCAGCAAACTCCCAGTTTCTCTAAGGGGCCTAGGTCCCCTGGGGTCATGTCCCCCCGCCCCCACCCCCGCCCCTGCTCTCTCTCTCTCTCTCTCTCTCTCTCTCTCTCTCTCTCTATCTCTCTCTCTGTTAGCTTAGCTAGAGCTTTATGTATTTCATTGACATTGTCTTTGACTTTGTCTATTATGTTCTGGTTTCACTTTCTTTGATTTTTTTGTTCTTATCTCTAGTATTTCCTCTTGCACTTGCTTTGGGTTTAGTTTGTTCTTTTCTAGTTTCTTAAAGTGAAAGCTTAGATTATTGATTTGAGACTTCGTTTTTAGTATAAGCATTTAATGCTATACTTTTTTCTCTAAACACGTCCTATAATTGTTATGTCGTATTTTCATTGTTATTCATTTAAAACTACTTTCCTTTTTCTCCTGAAACTTCTTTGACCAATGGGCTGTTTAGAATTGTGTTGTTTAATTTCAAATATTTGGGTATTTTTCAGATCTTTCTTTTTTCCCCCATTAATTCTGTTATGGTCATACATACTTGTTATTGCCAATATGCTTGGTATGCTTTCAATTATTTAAAAATTTTAAGATTTATTTAATGGCTCAGAATATGGTCTAGATAGGTACTTTAAAAGAATGCTCATTTTGCTGTTTTGGAGTAGATTAACATCTGTTGATAGATTTTCCCTGGAGAGCCGATCACATTTCCCTGGTTCTTTGTTTATTAACAAATTTTAGATCGTAGTTTTGAAAATGTGATATTATATTGTGAGACTCCGGGTCCTTTAAAAATTCTCTGGAGATTGTTGCATTTATTTTCTCCAGGAAAACCCCCCGGAGAATGTCGGTTGTTTGTCTGTTGGTTTGTTTAAGCAGCGTCCTAACCCAGCGAGGTGCAGATCACAAGCCCCGTGGAACCGTGGTCTCCCCGTCAGGGGGCTGCGCTCCGTGGGTCTGGCTCCTGCCGCCTGGTCACCGGCCCAGAACCTGCGCTGGTTTGGACGCAGAACCAGAGCACCGCCCTCTCCAGTTCTGACCTCCCCCAAACTTCCCAGCCCCCAGGGCCACTGCGCTGGGGTCCTCCGGCCAGAAAGTTGAGTTCCTCTTAGAACTCATTCGGACCACTCTGCTATGCGACTCCCTGTGACCGGTGCTGCGTGCAGGGCACCGCGGTGAGACGAAAAGAGAGAAAACCATAGTTTTAGATTTTTTCCATCCCCTTGGACCACTGGGAACCCTTTGCCAGATCCTCTGACCAGAGAGACAGTTTTGTCTGTTTGTGTGTTTGTTTGTTTTTATTCTCATGCTGCAGCCACTGCCATGAAGTTCCAGACTATGGCCACTGTTGTGTTAAAAGTAGGAGGGGAAAAAAGTGGAAAAAAAAAGAAAGAAGAAATTGAGACATGTCTCAACCTTTTCAGCTCGCGAGGGGCGCCCTTTCATGCTCTGGTCAAAAAAAAAGAAAAAAGAAAAAAGAAAAAAGAAAAAAAAGAGGTTTCTCTCAGAGTTCCGAGGTCTGCCTGCTGCACGGTCCTATAGCTGGGACCACTTTCAGATGTGAGATTAAAGAGGAAAAATAACCCCAAAGACTCACTCCCATGCTGGTTTTTCTTCGATTTTTGACTTTCCTCTCTAACCTGCCTTCTATTGTTTATTTTTCATATTCCTTAGGTAGGTGAGTTTTCTTTAAAAATTAGTTTTGAGCAATAGTTAGTGAGAGAGATCTTCCTTCATCTTGGCCAGCAACGGCAGCCCCAGGAATATTTAATACCTAACAGGACTAAACCCTACATACAGCTCGCATCTCCCTGTCCTTCCCTCTTTGGGAAGACTTTCAAGAACGCTGGCTACGTAGGAATTTCAGAGACGCTGTGAGAATGACTTCTGTTTTCTCTGGGAAAGGTGCCAAGAGGTCTGTTGGTGTGTGTGTGGCAGAGGCGGGGAGTGGAGGTGGGGTATCTGTCAGTCCACATGCAACTCATTTGCACATTGGTAGCTTCCACTTCTCAGGGATCACAAGGATCCAGTGCCCCATTTATATGCTCACATTCTGGAAACACACTCACTACTCCTGCGGTTACCTGTAACTGTTGTGTGTGATCAGTGTGCCTGTTGGCTTATATGTCTGTTTCTTCCTTGCAGGCAGAGACTTCATCGCTGCCCTCTGTCTTTTTTTCAGTTCCTGGCACATAGCAGGAATGTGATCCTTTTGATTTTTAATTGTCTGACTTTGCCTTAAAATTAACTTTCAGATTCTTGGCACGAGTGATAGCATTTTTCCTGTCGCGGGAAGCACGTCTGATAATAATAAGACGTCACACATCTCTGAAAGTGATCTGGGCATCACAGCATTCTCGTCCCTGGAAAAGGGTCAACACTTCGCAAATGTCGGGGTCCTGGAGCCGGCAGGTGTGGTCGCCCTGAATCTTCTCTACTTCAGAGACAGGCAAACTAAAGCCTGGCAAGGCCAGATGTCTTTCTAGTCAACCTACAGTTATTAATCCCCATGTCGAAATTGAAATGGGGACTCTGAGTCGACCCAGACTCAGGTGGCAGTTGTGATCTCCACGTCCCTCAAGTGTGTAGCGGACACAGCTCATTAAACATTTGCAAGTTTAATGAAAACTCATTTTCACTTTCGTACGAAGACATCATTTAAGAACAGATTTTCTGACATCCTCTGTGTCTCGATGGAGTTAACAACCAAATGCGTGGTGTGCCCTGCTTTATGACGTCTGTGCTCCTGCGAGAGCCTTAAAAGTGTTTTTTAGTTAAAAAACAAAAAACAAAAAAAAAACAAGAAAAGCACCTACAATCTGCTGGTGTGAGAGTCAAGGCAATGTCATGTTATTTTCCAAGGCTTAGGCATATTTGGGGAAGTTTGTGTCCGAGAGGTGTCAGTCATTCTGCACGGAGCGCCCACACTGTCTGGCTGAATGCTACACATCCTGTGGCTGGAACACCTCACACCTGCAGAAATGACACCGAATCCCCGCCACACGCCTCACACTGTCACAGAATTGCCTCAGATGGGAATCTGATTTTCTCCGGAGAATTTTTAATTCCAGCAAATGGATGCTAGTAAATAAGTAAACAGAAAATGCTTTCAATGACCAGCAGTCCCCGACCTTTTGGTACCAGAGACCAGTGCAGAAATCTGAGCCTCCCCTCCAGTTTGGCAGTGAGCCTGCTGCAGGGTCGCCAGCCCTGAGACTGATGCCTGTGTCTGCAGCTCCCCACAACTTAGCTTCTCACCGTGGGAAAGAAGAAACAGGGCCCTACTGTGGGCGGGACCTCCTGGGTTTATACGATGTCCTGTTTGCCTGCTTCTCTGGCCCTCTGCACTGGTGCAGAGTGCCCCACCTCCTAGTGCGGCCCGCCCTGCATCCCCAGGCCTCCACCAGCCCTGAGAAGGCCTGGGATGAGACGAGCAGGGTGGTTTGCCTGGTCAGTTATATTTGAAATGATTCTTACAATCGCCTTTAGAAGCCAAGTTCTTAAACCACAGGGTTTCTATCGCGTTTTTCCCTTGCAGAAGTACCAATGCCTTTATCCTTCATCTCCTTCACAGCCTGGCCCTA
>NW_011888856.1:2818577-2841743 GCF_000151845.1 Pteropus vampyrus
GAGCAATAGTTAGTGAGAGAGATCTTCCTTCATCTTGGCCAGCAACGGCAGCCCCAGGAATATTTAATACCTAACAGGACTAAACCCTACATACAGCTCGCATCTCCCTGTCCTTCCCTCTTTGGGAAGACTTTCAAGAACGCTGGCTACGTAGGAATTTCAGAGACGCTGTGAGAATGACTTCTGTTTTCTCTGGGAAAGGTGCCAAGAGGTCTGTTGGTGTGTGTGTGGCAGAGGCGGGGAGTGGAGGTGGGGTATCTGTCAGTCCACATGCAACTCATTTGCACATTGGTAGCTTCCACTTCTCAGGGATCACAAGGATCCAGTGCCCCATTTATATGCTCACATTCTGGAAACACACTCACTACTCCTGCGGTTACCTGTAACTGTTGTGTGTGATCAGTGTGCCTGTTGGCTTATATGTCTGTTTCTTCCTTGCAGGCAGAGACTTCATCGCTGCCCTCTGTCTTTTTTTCAGTTCCTGGCACATAGCAGGAATGTGATCCTTTTGATTTTTAATTGTCTGACTTTGCCTTAAAATTAACTTTCAGATTCTTGGCACGAGTGATAGCATTTTTCCTGTCGCGGGAAGCACGTCTGATAATAATAAGACGTCACACATCTCTGAAAGTGATCTGGGCATCACAGCATTCTCGTCCCTGGAAAAGGGTCAACACTTCGCAAATGTCGGGGTCCTGGAGCCGGCAGGTGTGGTCGCCCTGAATCTTCTCTACTTCAGAGACAGGCAAACTAAAGCCTGGCAAGGCCAGATGTCTTTCTAGTCAACCTACAGTTATTAATCCCCATGTCGAAATTGAAATGGGGACTCTGAGTCGACCCAGACTCAGGTGGCAGTTGTGATCTCCACGTCCCTCAAGTGTGTAGCGGACACAGCTCATTAAACATTTGCAAGTTTAATGAAAACTCATTTTCACTTTCGTACGAAGACATCATTTAAGAACAGATTTTCTGACATCCTCTGTGTCTCGATGGAGTTAACAACCAAATGCGTGGTGTGCCCTGCTTTATGACGTCTGTGCTCCTGCGAGAGCCTTAAAAGTGTTTTTTAGTTAAAAAACAAAAAACAAAAAAAAAACAAGAAAAGCACCTACAATCTGCTGGTGTGAGAGTCAAGGCAATGTCATGTTATTTTCCAAGGCTTAGGCATATTTGGGGAAGTTTGTGTCCGAGAGGTGTCAGTCATTCTGCACGGAGCGCCCACACTGTCTGGCTGAATGCTACACATCCTGTGGCTGGAACACCTCACACCTGCAGAAATGACACCGAATCCCCGCCACACGCCTCACACTGTCACAGAATTGCCTCAGATGGGAATCTGATTTTCTCCGGAGAATTTTTAATTCCAGCAAATGGATGCTAGTAAATAAGTAAACAGAAAATGCTTTCAATGACCAGCAGTCCCCGACCTTTTGGTACCAGAGACCAGTGCAGAAATCTGAGCCTCCCCTCCAGTTTGGCAGTGAGCCTGCTGCAGGGTCGCCAGCCCTGAGACTGATGCCTGTGTCTGCAGCTCCCCACAACTTAGCTTCTCACCGTGGGAAAGAAGAAAGCAGGGCCCTGCTGTGGGCGGGACCTCCTGGGTTTATACGATGTCCTGTTTGCCTGCTTCTCTGGCCCTCTGCACTGGTGCAGAGTGCCCCACCTCCTAGTGCGGCCCGCCCTGCATCCCCAGGCCTCCACCAGCCCTGAGAAGGCCTGGGATGAGACGAGCAGGGTGGTTTGCCTGGTCAGTTATATTTGAAATGATTCTTACAATCGCCTTTAGAAGCCAAGTTCTTAAACCACAGGGTTTCTATCGCGTTTTTCCCTTGCAGAAGTACCAATGCCTTTATCCTTCATCTCCTTCACAGCCTGGCCCTAAATATGAAACGACAATTCCTGAGTCCCTTGCTTTCTACACCTCCAGTTCTATCCCCTTAGATAAATGACTTCATCTCGGGCAGTTTGGTCTTCATTTGATTGTATCAGTGGGTCAGACTGACCCGAATCTAATTTCCAGCCTTGCTACTTTCTCGTTGCGGAATCTTAAGAAGGCATTTGGCATCTCTGAGACATCTCCGTTTCTTCTTGTAAAACAACATTGCTAAGTTGTTTTGGAGTTTGAATATATAATGAATAAAGTGCCTAGCAGAGAATAGACTATAAATTTTGGTTTTCTATTATTATCATTATTATCGATATTTTAGTAGTATCTGCCAGGCCATGTCCTCCCTGACTGTTGGCCTGATTTCTAATCTTCTTCGGGCTCATCTTTCTTTGATCACACATCACCTAGGTCACAGCTTAGAGAGTCAGGCTTTGGCCCAGCTCTCACACTCAGATTTATTCTTTACTTTCCCCTGAACTTGATGCGTATCCATGGATTACTGGTCCTACCACAATTATTTCTCCCACTTTTTCTCTGCCTGGCCTGTCCTTTTATTTCTTGGGCCTCTAATTTATTCACACGTGAGAGCGAAATTGTAGCATATAAATTCTGCTTCACTCAAAGGCAAATTATATCTTGTATTATTTAGTAAATGACAGGATGTTGATTGTTATGCATTGCATCTACTAAAGCAGTGGAAGAATGGCTTAGATACTCAAGAAATAGATAGTCCTGTTTTTCTCAACTGATGAACTCTTTTTGTCAGAAGAAATATCCATACTATTTAAACTATGGTCAGTGGTTTTGTGGATGTAACCAATGATAAAGTTTTTATTGTCTTTGGGTCTGAGTTAGTTCACATTTACTCTCTGAGATGGAAAAACTTTTAATAGTACTGTCACATGAAGCATCAGAAAGAGATCAGGGAGAGATGCACCTTACACTGCATCTCAAAAGCCAGACTCCTTACCTGGGCGCTATAATTACATAATCAAAAACAACCTTTTTGTTCTACAGGCCTGGGCTGAAAATAGGAAGTTGATAAATGCTTAATCATATATTACGCACTGTTCTCACCTCACAACCCCCCTAGCCTGACCACTGAGTCAGCCAGCCAGTAAAAGTCTGGTTGCCCCGCCAATCAGAAAATCAATGGTGTAAGTTTATGGTCTTGTTTCCCTAGCAACCCATCACGTTGATTTGCCTTGTGAAAATTAGACAGTGTTTGAAACTTCTGAATGGAAATGTGGTCCAAATGTGGCAGCCAGTCTTTGAGAAGATCAATCTGCGATGGGGTGCAGGATGGGGTAAAGGGAGGGAGTGCTGGAGACAAGGGTACGAGGTAAAAAGGTTTTCCCACTGTCCTTTACAAAGGGAAAAGGAAGCCAGTAGGGGTTGTGTATCTGAGAAGGGAAAAAAAGGACCATTTGAGTATTACTGAGGCATCAGTAGCAGCTGACTGCCGACATGGATGGAGGAGGGCAAGGTGACTAGCCTTTCAAGTCTTGATTGAAAAGGAAAGATTAGCCATTATAATATCCATTTGACTAAAGAAAACACCAAGGCACAGTAGTTTTACCTATAAGTATTCAAATTATCTAGGCCGATGAAAATAAAACCTCCTACTCATTTGTCCTCATTGGTAGGAGCCTCTATCATATTTTCTCCAGCAGTGATATCACTTTTTTAAAAAATCACTAAAATTTTCCTTCCCACATAACTGAAAACACATTGAACGGAAACTTCCTTCCTCTTCATGTGACTGATAGCCTATGCTGCTCTATAGTGTGTGTGCTACCGATTTTCACTTCTGTTTTTCAATGATAAATATTTTTATTATTTCCTCTATCTCCTAAAACTTCCTGTGGGAATGGAGTTCTCTAGAACTCCAGCACTCACATATTTCCCACTGGAACCTACAAGCTTCAGTCGTTTTGACTTTTTTGGATGGTTAAACGGCTTTTCTCTCCTCCTCTCCCGGAAGGGACAGGGTCAGTGCCAGTGAGTTGAGTCACACACAGACCACGGGCTTGTTAGAGCCGGAAAGCGCTGAGACCTCATCTAAACACAGAGCGAGGGGCCTGCGCGAGGCGGTCTGCTGGTCAGGCGGGAGAGAGGCGGCAGCAGGCAGAAGAGGCAGATCACGAGTGGATTTCATCAAAGCCATGTTGCAATATACTCAGTTACTGTTTTTCTTTTAATGTCAAGACGCCATCGATTTCCCTTATCTGCCCCGTTGTGGTTCTCCATGGAAACCATGCATGTAGAATCTATTTGTATACATAAATTCATCCTGAAGACATTTACCAGGTACCTGTGAGAATGCCAGGCCTTGAGCTGGGTCTTGGGTGTGCACAGCAATTGCTTTGCTATTAAGGCATATTTTGTACTCCTAAAGAAAATGAAGGTGAGTAGAGTAAAAGGCACTAAAACGTTGTAGATCCTGCAATGGGAGTCTTTATCAGAATGGTGGAGACCTAAAAGAGGAAGTGGAAATTTTATTTCTGTCTATATTTTTCTGATCTGGTGAACAAAATATGTGACTTCGTAAAAAGTCTTTGTATATTTTGGTTATACTCTCACATTTATCATCTGAAGTTACCATAGACCCAGACAGTTAGGAAATTTTTTGTGCCAAATTTCTTGCCTTGACTATGGTGACTAATTTTCCTGTAGGAGGAAGTGGGTTTTAAAGAAAAAAAAGGTCTCTCCATTGAAGATTTCTTTCTACTTCTCTATGACCTTGCTCCGGGCTCAGGAGGGCTGTGGACATACTGACCATGAGTATGGATTTGTGTGTGTGTGGGTCAGAAGATTTAAAAGTAGGAAAGTATTTGACAAAGAATATTTTTTTCAAATGAGTGTATGTGAATCCATAATTACAAACCACCTGAAATGAGAAGATGATAGTAGCTAAAATATTCTGAAATGGAAGTTTGCTTTTTCTTGGGTGCGGATGGTAGGCCCAGAAAAAATCCCATGCTATGGAGAGTAAAAACCATGGTCAATGCAGGAGCAGAGTGTGGAAAGCTGGGTAGGGTGGGGTCGACTCTCCAATCTATGTGGCCGATCTGAGAGCTTGGTCTCCTAAACCAGTTTCCTGCTCTAAATGTTAACATCCTGGCTCGGCCCAGTCATGTAAAGAAGAGGTTTAGGAAGCAGTTCTGATAAGGAACGGCCCAGACAGCTACTATCTGTCCGCCTCAACATCCACTTGCTTCCCTTCCTTCCTATATCCCCCCCTTTTAATCATCCTATCCTTCTATTCACCTGGTTGCAGGTGGCAGGCGTGGGAGGTAGGTAAAAGAGCAATAGAATCGTTTACTAAAGGACCAAGCCATAAACTTTCCTCTCTGTTTACCTTTTTGTTTTCTGACTTTCTCGAGGTAAAATCTACTACGAAATAGGTATTTAGAGAGACTGCTACAAACTCCCTCTAAGAGTAAACGGAAACATCCACTCTCCCCCATCCTCCACCCAACAGGCTGTGACATAAAGTAAATTTTGTGCAGGGGACATCAACTCCCTTGATGGGATCTAGATTCGTTTTCGATTGAGAAGCAGTTATTTATCCTTTTCAATTTGCTTTGCCTTCACTGGTGAGTTTGTCAGAAACCATAACCCTGGAGGTCTGGGATTGTTGCCTTTCTTATTTTTATACCTGGAAAAGGGAAAGACCACCCGAATAAATTCAAAGTTATTTGAAAACTTAAAACCAGACGATACACCACACTACTGCAACCTGCCATTCTGCAGGATAAGCTAGAGTCATACATTTAGGCTGTGTCCATTTTCCGTTTCCAGCAAATGGCTCCTTAAAATTAAAGATATACATTAGTCCTTATCCGTGTCTTTGAAAGAACATCCAGCCTAAGAAAAAGTCTTATCAGAGTTTATTTGAGCCAAACTGATGACAATTGCTGGGAAGCAAGATCTCAGGGGATTGAGAAAATGCTCCAGAGAATGGCAGTTTGGCAGCTTATTTTATACATGAGAATCAAAGAAAGGGACATAGGAGGGTCGCAGGAGATCGTTGCTTGCAGCGTGGCGGGCAGGAGAAAGCAAAGTGGGGAAATCTCTGGGATCGGATAAAAGGTAAAACAGAGTGACACATACTTCTTGTACGTTGTAGGCACAGGGTAGTGATTAAAGAACATTCACAGAGCTGTGGAGACGGTATTCCAGGAACGAGGTAACCGTGAGAGCCCCTGTGGTCTCCTGCTCTGTCCAAGGTTGTGCCCTCAGGGGTCTCAGAAAGAAGATTATGTTGACATTTCAAAGGTCTGTTATCTTAAACACAAAAAGACAGCAGACTGGCTGGGTGCAGGTGAGGGTCGGTCTTTGTCAGGGAAGCTGCAGGCCCAGGACGGGACTGTCCACCATGACCACTTTTAGGAATTTTTATGTTTGAATCATCCTTTGTGGGTAATTTCGATCTCTGAGTTTGTGGGGTCCGCCATGCTGGCCTCCCCTGAGCACTCCAGGTTTAGTAGGTGATCCCTTATTCGTCCACATCAGAGAAACAACACAGTAGTAAAGCTTCTCGAACCGGCACAGCAAAATATTGATCATGGGCTCTAGAAGGGACAGACAGTCCCTGACACATAAACCAACCGTTGATGGAGACTAGGAACCCCATCCAGCCAGCACTCGCTCGATGCTGATCTAACTTTACAAAAACAATAGCAAAAAGAACAAGCAAGCTTTGGGGCACTTATTCTATTTTATATGTGTGACGTGTATTACCTTATTTTTCTCTTTAAAAGACCATTTTGAGACGTGAAAGAACAAAATTCAACCGAGTAAATTTAGAGATCAAATGGGTTCTACTAAGCGATTCATTAATCAGGTTGCATCCCATCCAGCAACAAGAAGGGTGCTCGGAGAAGTTGTACAAAATGGAGGGGTTTTTTTTGTTTTTGTTTTGTTTTGTTTTGTTTTGTTTTGTTTTGTTTTGTTTTAAGAAGGAAGGTGGAGCAAGGGAGCTATTAACAAAAGAAGAGAAAGAACTATTTTAGACCAGAACATCTTCTTTTTGGGTGTGGGAAGGGAACAATAGGCAAGGGCTTATCATGCAGACTGCCTCGTCTTTCTGTGGGGATGGAGAGGGCCCAGGTGATAGATTGCTTCACTAATGTTAACTAGAAAATTCCAGACTGGTTGATTAAGATTAAATCTCTAGGAGAGGTTGAAACAGCAATTAAGGCGGGTATTAAATCTAGGTTTGGTACAATAGGCTTTAGCTAAGTGACACCATTTGTGGCCTGTGGTTTTCTCTTTAACAGAAGGATATACCTTTAAGGTCTTCATTTGCACGTGAGAGAAAAATCTAAGTGTTAAATAAATCGCCCCGCTGGTAAAGGGCAGGGATCCAAGCCCAGTCCTAATCCACATGCTAATGTTTTGTATTTGATCCCTGGAACACCCAAAACAGTGTTGGAGACCTGAGAAATAATTAAGAATATGTTGATCCCTGTTTGAGATAATTTAGCCACATCGTAGGGATAGCAAACAATAAAAATTACCTAACGGGATCATCAACCTCCCTATCTTCAATTTTTTCCTTTATTCTAACCAGTTATTTTCTGGTTTTCCTTCATGCAACATTTACTGAGCACCTACTATGAGCCAGGTACTGTGCTGAGTGGAACAGAAATAAATAAGATACAGGGCTCCCCAAAGGCAAACGGATAAATGATCGAACATGACAAGTGGAGCGGCATGAGCGGACCATGGAGGAGACGGTTGGGACGGCTTCAGAGAGGTGGGGACTTGCGAGCAGAGAGGTGAAGGGTGAGCAGGAAGAGGAAGTGGGAGGAGGACCTGTAAGACTAATAGACTGAGGGGACAGCGTGAGCTCAGGCTGGAAAAACTAATGCTGGGGATTTCAAGCAGTTCATTGTTGCTGAAGCTAAAAGTGTCATGTTGGGAGTGTCGATCATCCTGGAGAGGGAGGCAGGTGACCCACGCAGAGAAGACCCTCCTTAAGGCGCTGGAGGAGGGAGGAAGATGCAAGAAATAGTAGATACGGGGTGGACGAGGGAGGCAAGAGCCAGGAATTACTGCTCCATGACCACCTGCAGAGGTAATCGCCACTAAAAAAAAGTGTAGTCCGAGTCCTTGAGTTCTTTCTGTTTCTCCCCAGATTTCTCCCATTTTGTTAAAAAAACACATGCAAACTAACATTTTTTGCAGCTATTTCATGACAAGTGTTATAATACTTCATAGCCAGCAGATGGCGGTAAGTCTATAGAAAACAAACATTTTGCACGCTATAATATTTTTAGTGGACATCTATTAAAAGAAAGTAATCGTTTTTATAATACAGGAAGTCATTTCATTAAGTATGAGGAATAACCAAAAACCATATTTCAGGTTAAGATAGTTTTGCTTCTTACAACATTGTAAAGAGAGTCTAATAAAGCCCAACTCTTCATTTAAAATAACTAGACTTGGCTAGAGTAATTTTATCACTGAATTTCAGTGTTTCGCTGTTCATAAACGTGTACAGTGTGTACATACTATGCCTTCGTGGTTTGAATGCCTGGAACCATTGTTCTCCAAGGACTTTTCTCCATTCTGGGAACTCTGAAATTTGACAAGGGTCTGGAACAGTGAAGAAGTGGAGACATCTCACAGGTACAGAGTCGTGACAATGGCTGCGACAAGTTGGGGAATAAAAATCTTAACCTTTTTAAAAAATAAAAATAAATTTAATTCGTATTTTTCCTATATGTTATAGAACGTGGTGTTCAATATATAAAATCCATCGAATACACTGATGTTTTGGGTTGCAAAAACAGAATTCTCATCACATGGAGGCTAATTTAAGGTCAGGAAGGAGCCACATTCTATTGTACAACTTATCAACGAAAAGAATCAAATTGTAAATTGTAATACAATTCCCATAAGTATTGTCTTTTTTAAAGTCCTGTAAACCACGATGTGTTTGTTTTTAAGAAGCTGTGCTACTCCTGAAAGAGCATATATTTTCTTGTCACAAGTTCCAACTTCCCCTTAATGAACATGTCTTTCATTATATTTTAAAACAAAATCAAAAATAATCATTCTTTCTACCCAGTCTGTTGTTCAATGAAGGCATCATCACATCATCTGTCATCTGAAGAAACTAAGTAATAAATGGTACGAATGGAAATAAAATAAAATGCTCCATAAAACCTACAAGTCGAAAATTTGTTTGACTGGCTGGACCTCAGTCGTTGGAACAACTCCTGAGGTTTGTTTAAGCATCTTGGAGCCCCTGAAAGATGACCCAAGGTTTAAGAACCACTGATGTGGTAGCACTCTGAAGGGTGTAAAATATATTAAACGTTATGAAGTTTATGTCCGTCTTAAAGAATGATAAAATGGACACCTACGTACTTAACAGCCGGGTAACACCCAAGCAGCAACGTGGAAGCGCCCAGAATCTCTCCTGGATTGCATTCTGTTCTAGAAGTGATCGCCAGCCTAGGTTCTGTACTAATTATCCCGAAGCTGTCATTTTTTTGCCTCTCTTGATGTTTTATTTGCTTTTAGACTATATATAAAAAGGCACACATATTAAAATACACACGCACATCACCTTCGATAATTTAGTTTTATATCCTTAACGCTGTATTTGAGATTCAGTCCTGTTGATGCACAGACCATTTTAACACTTTCATACAATGTTGCATTGTATGAAAATACTTCATTTTATCCATTCTATCGGTAGCCTTTTAGGTTGTTTTCAGCTCCCGTCCTCACACAAATAATGCTTCCACAAACATTTTTCTAATTGTTTCCCTGGCATATTTGCACAAGCACTTCTTTAGGGTGAAATTGTCACAGGAACTACATACTTTAAAATTAGGTAATAAAAAACTATTTTCCATGGTGGCTATACCAATTTGTACTCCTGCAATTTCGTGAGAATTCTTGTTGCTGCCTGTTCTCACCGATTATTACCAGACTTGTACATTTTGTCATGTGGTTTTAATTTTCATTTCCCTATTTTCTTCTAAAATAATAAAGTTCTGCCTTTCTTGTTTAAGTCTTTGACCCATCTAGATTTGATATTTGGGCATGAAGTTATACACTTACCCATTCTTTTCAAATTTTCCTTTGATTTCTAGTGGTTAAAAAATTTTTCAAAGAGAGTTTCTTCTCTCCTAGCTCTACCCCACCTCTTTAGAGATTCAATGGGTTTATCAAAGAATACGAACAGAGCTCCAGAGAATGCATTTCCTAAAGATTAAGGATGTAGTGTTTTTACTGGATGATAACATAAAGCTCTACTAGTTCACATGAGGCCAAGAACTTGACAATTTAATACTTTTGCTTTCTATATCCTATACAAAGCAGTCCAGATTAATAACGGTTTAAGAAATTCCATAAAAATAATGTACAAAGATGATAGTGTCCAACCATGAAATTATGATCACCGAATCCTTTAAACAGCCAAGGCACTGAGATTTTTAAACTTGATGTTTAGTATTAAATATGACGTACTAAATATGGTACAAATTAAAATTATTTTAGACAGCTTGAAGCATCACCTCCAGCCTACAGAGGAGTGAGAATATACAAGCTCATATGGCATCTTCATCAACTTTACTGAACAGTGAATGACAAGACAGATTGACTAACCATGAGTAAACACAATCCTAGTTCTGGGCTGGACACACGTGCGTGCGGGTGAGTGTATAGAGGCGAATCGATACCAACCTCACAAACCAAAGAATAAATGCAGAATAAAATAATAATGAATAGTTTTTAGGTATCACAAATCGGCAAAAGATAATTTTTAGTAAGGCTAACCATTGCTGACGAGAGTGTCGTGAATGCACTGCCTGTTGGTGGCGTACACAGTCCTTTTGAGGCAAACTGCACTGAAGGCTTTTGGGGTCTCCACATCCTTTGACTGAAATTTAACTTTATAAGCTCTCTCCGAAAGAAATAATTTGAAAATTAAAAAAAAAAATCTTACTCTACTAAGATATTTCCATTTTTGCTACTACGTGTACGTGTGTGCAGAGTTCTATGTATACATACATGTAGTAGCAAAAATGGAAACAGCTCAACAATGAGTAAGATACACATTTATATACACAGATATTTATGCATACATATGTGTGTATATATGTATATACACACACACAAACACACAAAAGATATTATGTAGCCATTAAAAAGTCTATAACATTTCCGTTTTTACTATATGAAGAATAAAACATAAAACTGTTTAAACTGTTAAAGAAAAAAGCAAAAATTGCATGCCTAAAAGCAAGGTTGAAGGAAAACAATGACATGTTGATGGCACCTGTTGAATAATTTTCCCCTTCTTTCAAGTTTCCTGGGTTTTTTTTTCCCAAAATTAAATTTCTATGACTTTGTATTGCTTGGATAATAGAAACAGATTAAATGTAAACATAATTGTTATCAAAATTGACATGAAAAGTATTCGTTGTTTTTTGATGTTATCTGTTAGCAGCAAACGGGCAGAAAATACGTATTTTTCACTGAAGTGATATATCAGCCCCTGACAGCGGGACGATGGAGCGGATTGCTGTAGCTTCTGTGTATCTAGTCTAGCCATGGTGTCAAATAAATATGCAAAAATATGATCGGCAACCAAGGGAACCAAGGAAAACACTTCTTTGCATTGGGGAAAAAGCTACCACCCATTGCTCGGCCTACAGTGTTCAAGCACAGTCTTCACATTTCAAAAGAATAAATAATAAAATACATACGGGCAAGAAGCCAATAGCATACACGGTTTATCTGTATAAAAGTAAGTTGTAGTCTGGTGTTCCTATCCACTGACACAGGATAAAGGCAAGACTGTGGAATCCTGAGCTGAGATAATCGGCCATGTAACTTGATATTACTGAACTGGTCATTTAGTGAGTGGGGCAGAGGGAGCAAATGGAACCAACATTCGGTGAGTGCCGACGTGGACCAAGCACTTTCGCACATTCTTACTAATCCTCATAATGACCCCGACAAGCTGGCAGTGTGAATTCTGACTTACGGGTCAAGAAACTGAAGCTGAGAGAATCAGAAACACTGCCAGGCTTGGCACAGTGCCTGGTGTACAGTTAAGTGCTCAATAAATATCTTTTGAATGGCTGGTAGGTAATACACCTGCTAAATGGGAGTGCCAAGATTCAAACTTAGATCCACCTGGTTACAAAGCCCATCACAGTACACAGCCTTCTGTGCGAGACCATGCAGAAATGTTCTAACGTGGCTAAGAAACGCCACTGCCAATGCAAATATGGTTAATACAGCCGGGAACCTGTGATTTCTACCTTCACATCAAAACGATTTCGATTTCAAAATGTATGCTTGGTAAAGGGTGAGGAAAGATGGAAAACACACAGATCTCCAAGGGCTTTTTTAATCTTTAAACATACATAGTACATGAAAATAACATAAATCCACATTAATACATTATATTTGTATGGAACATTTTATTAGTTAATACAACTCGTCCTAGTTTTTGTTGTCGTTGAATTCTGCCAACTACTTTAAAAAACGTTTCCTACGAAAATGCCATCCAATATGTGTCACATTAATTTTATGAATGTTAAATGTTATGTCTCTTTTCCTTCAACTCACACACCAAAACAAATTACTTGAAAATGCTAAAATAAGTAACATGCGGCATGCTTTCTTAGCTGCTTTGTATCCTGTAATAAAATATTTTACAACTATAAAAGTTGAAAAATAATTTTGTTGGTTTTCCTGTATATAGTATCCTACCTACTATAAGTGATCTAATCTATGGAACTAACTCATTTTGTTACCTCGAATGTAGAGGGCCAAGAACATAAGGGAATTACAAAAACTCCGCGATGTAACTTAAAGTAGATGCACATTTTAAAATACGATAGATGTGATGTATTTAATACCTATCAAGCAGAGAGAGTGTTTATCTTTTCATTTAGCAACAATATCTTCAAGATAACTATTTACCACTTTTCAAAGCATTATTGTTTGGTAAGTCTTACGTTAGGGAATACAATTTGTAAAACATCACCTTCCTCATTCAAAACCAAAACCAAATGAGGACTTAAAAATATGTTATTACGGAAGATGGTGACCGGAAAAAATGGCTATGTCCAATGAACCACAAATCTATCAAGGTGAAATGCCTTTGCTTCATTCAAGATCTAGAGTTTTAAAACCTCATCTGATAAATTTAACTGGATTTTCTTTTCTGATCGTGTTTAACCTCCAAATTTGGTCATGTACAATAGTAATTTTTATTGTACCTGGATATTAAAAGAAAAACCACCAGATTTTAAAGACAGATTAACAACCTGCTGAATTTAGGCTGAGAACTAAACAAATGGAAAAAATACTTATCTGGTTGGGTAAAGAAATTCAAGGGGTTCAAAACATTACGAAGGAAGCTATTTTTAAAAATCCTTAACTTGAAATGATAAAGTTATTGAAAGCTATTAGAGATCTTTCCTGAAGGCTAGTAAAAGCCTTAATGGACACATAGTTACAAATGAATTTCCTCACAGAGGTAAAGAAGTTATGATCAGAATCAGGATCTGAAGGAAGCATTATTTCAGAAACAGCTGTCTGTTCTAAGTGGTTTGGAGTGTTTGAGCTGATATATCCTGGTACTAGAGAAAAATCTGAAGCAATGTACCTAGTTGGGTACAAAAGGACTTACATACCTTTGACTTATTAAATTTCATTGTTCTTTTACATACATTTTTCTTTAAAATTTTAAGATAAATATTTGTTTATGCAGTATGAAACGATTTAGTTCATTAAGTGACAAGCTTAATAAGGCTGACATTCAATGGAAAACAGTGAAATCATTTACCTTTTCGTAACCAGAAAAACAAGATCATTTTATTACCTTCTTTCTAAGCGTCCCTTATTAAAGCTTGTGATTTGTATTAACGTAAGTAAGCCAAAGTGATTGTTTTTAATGCATTTCTTTGCACCACGGTGTAGTGGGCGGTCCCATCCTCAGTTAACCTTCAATACTCTGTACATACTATTCTGAAATACTGTGGTGAAGTAGGGCCTCTCATCCTTGAGCAAGATGCTACATAAGGGAGGGTTGGCCGTGTTGGAAGGGTCTTCTACATCCCAAATTTCAAGCATACTGCAGCCAGGCCTGAAAAAAAGGCATAGTAAACCATATTAAAAACGCATTCCTATCCAGAGGACACATATAAAGTATAGAGTAGACCCTTTATACTTGAGAGGCTAATTTATTCAACAAGCCAAAGATTTTAAAGCATCGCTTCAAAAGGCATAAGTTCGATATTTAGAGATAAAAAATGAAATTCAGCATGCTGCATTTTTCATGTTCCAGTTAACTAAATAATCAATGTTATTGAATCTAATAATAAAGGTTCAGTATATATTCAGATATATATATATATTTAAAAATTCATTTTCAAAACATAAGGCCCATTAGTAGTAGGATGAGACAAATAAAAGAAAAGCTAATATAATTCTCGATGAATTTTATATTTTTGAGCTTAAATTGATGTGGATTCGCATGAAAACATACAGTCCAAGACAGGGAAGGGAAGCTCTTGGGCCAAGTTCATGCTCCTCAACTCTTTCCCATTTTGCGTGACGCTATGAGTGGACTGAATGAGATAATATTTCTCACTTGAGAATATTTTCCTTAATTCTTTGAATATATAACAGCAGCTTTGCAGATTTTGACTGCTACGTCCAGCATCCGGGCCTACTCAAATCAGTTTCTTCCTTTTTCCTCAGTATTCGTAACACTGGCCCATGTTTTTGCAGGCCTGATAATTTTTGGTTGGTGATTGGACACCGGAGATTATAAATTGCTGTGATTCTGGAATCCGTTTTGTTCTTCTGATGACTGTCAACTTGTACTGCTCTGCTAGTCAGTTAATTTGCCTGGATCTCCTGTCCTGTGCAACCGCTATCTCTGCTCAGTTTTTTCCAGATCTAGCTACTTCTTCTCTTTTAGCCCTGTGTTTCTTTGTTTTTATCAGACAGGATTTGGGCAGAGTTAGACTCATATTTGAGCGGCCCTTCTTCTCTGTATTTCCCTTGCTCCTGGATTCTCCTCTAAATGTGTAGTTGATTTGCTATCCCTTATTTCTGTCCCCTGACTCCGCAGCCGTAGAGGCAGCGATGATTCTGCTTCCTTCTTCCTGGGGCGTGCAAGTGGGGAAATATACTTAGTCAAATGCAAGGAAATTAGCAAATCTCAAGGAGAGACATCTTGCCCTAGTTTCCATTGGGCTTTTACATTCAGATTTCAGATTTTAGTCCTGTGGGGCTCTTGCTTCTAAAATGCCCCCTTTAAATATTCAGCTGCTCTGATACTCAGGACTCTGTCATCTGTCCCCTCGAGCCAGTAAGCTATCCCTGAGGAAGGGGGGGGAGGGTTAAGAAGTGCTCTCAGGCGAGAAAGTTACAAAATCAGAGAAGTCCTTCAAGAGCAAATTTCTCTTAAGTGTCTCCCTGCTTTTCAGTCACTTTCTTGAGTTTTCAGTTTGTTTTTTTTTATAAACAGCCAAACTTAGCTTTGCATAGCATCCTGTTAACCGGAGCACATGCATACTGGAACTATGCCCTTGCTTTAAGGATTTCCATGGTAACTCTTAGTGAGGACAAAGTTCCAGTTCCCACAATTATCAGCTTCTGAGGCACCACGGAAAGTGAGGACATACTCATGGGCCCGTATTTCAGTTAATACGGTACCAAGCAAAGTGAGGAAAGCCTGTGTTTTCACCCATCTCTCATGACTGTAATCTCTGAGAGGAATAATGCAACCTCTTCTTGCCGACGTTAACAGAAATCCCTCCCTCAAACTGGATTCTTATGGGTCCTGTGTTCAATTTTTATGGGCCCCAGACATACCAGTAAGTCCTAAATTCAGCTTGTTCAAACTATAAAATCCAATGGGCACCTTCCACTATTTTCCTTACATGTCATGGTCTGAGAGCCTCTAGGCAAGGAATGTGTAATACTTCACAGAACAGAGTGTGGGGAAGAGCAGAGGCGGCCGATTTTGTAGAAACCACCTGTAACTTAGTGCTAAGAGATGGCGACACTTTAAATGTGCCTGCTGTTGTTACTACTAAACCCATGATAGGAATTACTAATTGGTCACAGCTATTTTTCAGTCTGAGCCCAGATAGGTGTCCAGCATCCTTTTCAGACGGGATCTACACTAATACTACCAATGAGCATCACCCCGAGAGAACATTTACTGCCCCCTTTTTAGACCCCATTCCTGGTGATCTCTGGCTACTAGCGATAGTTCTAAAACATTTTTTAAGTCTCAGAAGTTTAGATGAGTTCGTCTTTGCATAAACAATCGTCTGTATATTTAGAGTAACTCTTTACTGGGGTGGATTTATATGAGTTAAGAACGCACAGATTAGTGTACAGTTCCATGAGTCTGACGAAGGCATATATCCCTAGGACACACATGTCAATCAAGAGGAGCACTGCTATCATTCTAGAAAATAAAGAATAAAACAGTTCCCAGGTCCCTTTCCTATGCACCCTCCCACCCCCGCTATGCAAACAGTCAACTGCTATGCTGAGTTCTCTCATTGATCAGTTTTGTATGTTTTTAACCATCGAAATGGAATCACGTGTGATGTACTCTTTTGTTGTTTGGCTTGACTCAGCGTGTTTTTGAGATTTATCCTTTTCCCCTATATGTCAGTAGTTTGTTCCTTTATATTGCTGAGTAGTATTCCATCATATTAATATACAATTATTTCATTCCTTCTCTTGAGAGAGATTTAGGTTGTTTGCAGTTTGGTGAGCGATTATGAATAAAGCTGCTGTGATGTCCTTTGTGGACAGATGCTGTACTATCTCTTGTTTAGACTCCTAGCAGAGGTACTGCCGAGTAATGGGGTAGATATATGCTTCTATTTTATAAGAAGCCTCCAAATACTTCTTCAAAGTGGTTATCATTTTCACTCCCATTAGCAACATGAGAGATTTCCAGCTAAACTGTATCCTCAAACTTTTGGCACTTTAGTTTTTAAAATTTCATCTGTTCTAGACTATGTGTTATGGTATCCCATTGTGGATTTAATTTGCATGTCCCTGTACACTGACAATATTGAGCATCTTTTTATGTATTTGCTGGTCATTCACACATTTTCTTTGGTGCATTGTGTCTGTCCCAAGTCTTCTGTCCACTTTCAATTGTATTGCCTTATTATAAATTTGTAAAATTTCTTTATATAAACTATATACGTAAGTCCTTTAACAGATCTATGCTTTAAAATATTATCTCCCAGTCTGTGGTTTGCCTTTCCATATTCTTAACAATATCTTTTGAGGAAAAGATGGCAACTTTGATGTAAATTGCTTATTTATTTATTTATTTATGGTTACTGTTGTGTTCTAAGAAATCTTTATAATTTTAATTTTTACATTTCGTTCTATACTCCATGTCAAGTTAATTTCTTTCTATGTTACAGTATGGATTGTGGTTCAATTTTTATTCTATATGGATATCCAGTTAGATCAGCAACATTGTTGAAAAGACCTCTTTTCTATTCAAGTAAAAAATATTAGTTTTTAAATTTCTTTTGTGATTTTTTTTTCCTTGACCCATAAGTTATCCATGAGTTTACTGCCTAATTTCCAAATACGTATGGCTTTACCAAGTATTTATTATTATTTCTAATTTAATTCTATATGATTTCAAACCTGTTAAACATATTGAGGCCATTTTTACAGCCAGCACATTCTCTTTTAATGACTATTCCATGTGCCCTTTAAAAGAATGTGTATTCTCCAGCTGTTCCCTGTAATGTTCTATAAATGCCAATTAGATCAGGTTATTTGATACTGTTTGTTGTTCATATTTTTTATATCTTTACTGACTTTTAACCTACTTTTCTCAGTAAAAAAGAGAATGTTAACATTTCCGACAATGATTGAAGATTTGCTTATTTTTTCTTTTACTTCTGAATATTTTTACTTTGTGTACTTTAAAGCTCTATTTAGATGCATACATATTTAAGATTATTATGTATTTTTTGATGAATTAATCTTTTTGTCATTATAAAATATCTATATCTGTAGTAATATGTTTTGTTTTGAAGTCTTCTTTGTTTCATTAAATTTTAAATTAATATAATATGCACATATATTAACATTGTAAGGTTCCTGTTTCTCCTTTTGCAAGATGCCATTTCTTCCTAGACATATTTATTAGATATTAAAATTAGATATAAAAATTAGCTACTAAAATTTCTGAACTTAGCTTTTCAAAAATGTGTTATAGCCTCATTCCTAATTATCCATAGGAAAAATAAAAAATGTTTATGTTAGACTTACTACAACTAAGGGACTCAACTCAAGAAATCCAAAAAAAGGCCTCAAGATCTCAATTAAAAATTTTAGAGTTTTATGATTTTTTGAGATTTGAAATTCAGAAATTTAAAATTTTTAATTAGAAATATTTTTATTATGTCCTTTAAAGTTATGTGAAACTTTTCTCATAAATCCTATAAATCCAGTAATTTGGCTGTAGAAGCTGTATGTTAATATCTCATTCTGCTATAAATTCAAATCTGTATTTCTCGTGTTTAATAAAAATTATCATAAAAACGTGAAAAATTAAGAAAAAAGGCTACAGTTAAGATATCAAATTAAAATTTAAAGATCAGAAAACTAAAATACACTATATATTTATTTTTTAAATTAGATCCTACTTAAATGATCGTATAATTTTACATTTCTACATAAGATTATTTTAAATAAAATACCAGGATAATATTTTAATGGAATTTATTTAGAATAAAAATTCATAAAGAATCAAGACTACTGTAATAAAGTAAAACAGTTGTTGCTTAAAAATATACCATATCACATAGCACAGGGTTCATACTCACTTAGTTCTCACAACACACCACGCCTCTTCTAAAACATAATAATTCACATGTAACTCCACCAATTTATCTCTTACTTCTTTTGCAGATTTTCGACTATATGTGGAATAAACTATTTTTGTCCGGGCCCTTGAAATTAAAAAACAGGTTATAATTTTTTTAATATATGATAATAGAACAGATTAAAAAAAATTTGCTAGCAAATTAAAATCTCAACGCTCACGAGATGGAGCATTTATATCTATGACCCCAAACAGTATGAATTAATTTGGGGGTAGCAGTTTCCACATATAATATGGTACAATACATGGTACAATACATGGTTTACCCCAAATGGGAGTTTTTATAGAATCCTGAAAAAATAACCATTCATGCGGCAGACATTTCTTAGGATTTCAAGCATAGGATATGCCCAGTTTCCATAATCAGACATTAAATTTTAAATAATCTAAAATTTTACTGCTAATAATAGGCCAAAAATGCATCAAAAGGAAGAGATTACTCTGACAATTACTAGAATGATTAAAATATTTTTTAAGTCAGTCATTTCAGGAAAATAAAACTTTCAGACCTCAATGGAAACTAGTGTTCTAACCAGCTGGCAAAAGAGCACTCTAAACTTTTATAAAAGCATATAATATAGCAAATTCCAAGTACTTTTTCTGTCTGTTTAAAAAGGCTAGTTATTGGCCAGCAGAAATAGATGCAGAATGCTTTCTTAAATCAAATGGAGGGACTTGTGGCATCTACAGCAGGGGCTGGCAGACTAAGGCCATGGGCCAAATCTACTTCACCTCTTATACTACTACTGAGGCATTTTACTGGAAGGCGCACATGCATGCATCTCCCCCCGCCCACACACACACGTGCACACATGCACAGAAGCTAGTCATAAATATGTGCCACATTTTTCACTTTAAGAAAAGCTGGCTTTTTTTTTTTTTTTTCAGTTTGCAGCAGTTTATTAGGTTGCCAACCTCAAGTCTGCATCCTCGTAATGTGGATGATTCACAATGGGGTGAAGGGTAGATAGCTTGACGCTTGCCATCGTAGGCATGGCTCCTGCAAAAACAGCATCTGAAAAAGATTGCATTCCTTAATAACATGTTTTAAAGAAACCAAAAGTTACTCATCAATAATATCTGAACCCAAATTAAGAAAGATGAAGTACATTTAAATAATAACTATTGGTTGGCATCATTATTTTTCTTCATTTCTTCATTCAATATTTATTGATTGTCCACTATAATAGCTAACTTTTATTAAATGTTATCTTGGTGCCAGGAACTGTTCCTACTATTGTTACTCTCATTACACAATTTAATTTGCACAACTTTATAAGGTGGTTATAAGATGTGTTATTCTTGTTCTGTAGATGTAGTGACTTGCCCAAGATTTGCCCAGCTAGGAAGTATCAGAACGCACCCTCTTCACTACAGCTTCTTGCCATATCAAGCACTATGCTAAGAAATAGCACTGCAGAGACACTGAGAGACTGTTAGACTAAAGGGCACGTGTCATGGTTCATTTTTAAAACCACTTTTGTGGGTCATGAACTGTTGTCCTAAGGACTTGTCAGAGTAAAGCCTTGTTTCCTTCCATCGGATCATCTTTAAATATTCATAATTAAGATTTCTTAGCTTCCGTTTGACTGTATATAATTTGTACACTTCATGAAAACATTTCATTACTTGCTAGCAGTACTTTTTGCTGTAATGACAGGTTTAAATGCATGGTCTTTTGTATAACTAGGGAATCACCCAAATCTACTATGTGGCTTCAGTTCCAGTTTCGTCTTTTGGAAGACAAAAAGACCAAACGTTTACCTCCTGGCACTTTTAATTATGAAATTATGAAGGTTATTACCATTTTTAGTCAGCACAATAAAAATCACTAATAAGAACAAGCACATTATTTAGATCTACTATAAATAACTGAATGTTTACTTTAAAATATAACTAAGCAATCTAAATGTAACTTTGAAGTAAAATCTCTTTACGTGCTTTAAATGTGTATGTCAACTGAAGTAGAACTGTGTGTTTATTATTGCAAGATTCAATCATTCATAATGAAAAGCTCTCAGGCTGGAGCAGTGGTTCTCAATCAGGGGTGATTTTGTTTCCTAGGGATACCATCGACATCTGGGGACATTTTTGGCATCTGATAGGTAGAAAGAAGAGATGCTGCTAAATATTCTGCAACGCACAAGACAGCCCCTAATGTCAAGAGTGCCGAGGCTGAGAAAGCCTGGGCTGAAGTGACCTAAAACCCAGGGCCAGGGTCATCAGGAAGAAACTCTGAGGCCAGTCCAGGAAAGCTGGAACCGCTGAGGAGGAACATCAGTGCCAGGGAGAGGGGGAGAAACACTCTCCACACTCTTCTTTCCCCCTGGCAGTGAGAAAAACATGAAATGACAGGAAAAGAGTGGGATATTTTCCTATAAATATACTGAAGTATCTACTCAGCCTACTGTATGTGGTAGAAAAAAAGTACCCCTCTTGACTTTACAGAGCCTCAGTAACTCACGGCTTGTTGAGGGGACCCTAGGCTGGACTTCAGTCTCCATTCTCCTCTCAACTGAGTACCTTTGTGCAGTGCACGAACCATACGACCCTATGTGGTGACTGAAACATAAACACTAGTCTCATCCATACCATAAAGAGAGCTTCATGGTGCTTTTAATAAATACGTGGTAACTATGAGAGCATTCATAATACAGGGATGGAAAAGATTTATAAGACAATTAAAAAGGCGGCTAAAATGAGGTAGGAGTTTGTGGGAGTTATCTTAGAAAGGTAAGCTGCCAGACACAGGCACTCTCCGCCAGGAACTCAAGACAAACCCTGGAACAAACAAAGACTCAATAAAAGATTTACAAAGCAGGTACCTTTTAAAGCTTGGGAAAAGAACAGCTACAGAGCGAGCCTACTGTGTACTCCCCCTACCTTGCACAGGGGAAAATTCAGCAGAAGATTAATTTTAAAGTTTTGATTAAACTGGTCTGGGATCTCTGAGTGATGAAGCATTGTCATCTCCAAAAGCCACAAACCAAACATCTGCAATGATATTTTACCTTAACAGAAAAGTTTACCTCGATGGCTAATTAGTAAAGTGGTGACTATAAAAGAGACAAAAGATAAGAAGAAACTCACTCAAAGAGTCATGGGACATATTTAAATAAACCATAATAAAGAACTTGTGCCAAAGAAAACTACTAAACATTAAAAGTAGTCTTGGATGAGATTATAGATTACTTATAGAAAACACTATAGAACATACTTATTCTCTAGGAAGGTATTTAAAAATGAAATAAATATCTATCTGCCTGAGGTGGTTTTTGGAAGATAGGAAGAAAAAAGGCAAGCTAAACATAATATTTTAGAGTATTTAAAAGTTGGATGTATACTCATTTCTTTGGAATGATTTAGCGAAGAAAATATCCAGGATTTTAACTCTCCTGCACATGACTGGTTTGACAGAGTTGGAGCAGGTACCACTGACTGACAGAAGTTACTCCCCACAGGTAAAATTATCTCCTCCATTGGTCGGTCACAAGTTGTGATATTTTGTTATTAAAGACTTCTTTCTTTGTCATTTGTTAGGGTTAAAATACAGTAACAATCTCAGTTACAGCACACGGCTGTAAACAATCATTAATAACTGATGTTAATGAAAAATCTTTTGACAGCTAGGAGGGATTTAGAGAGGGTACAAAATCACTTTTTGAAAAGGTTGGATTTGGCAGACATTGCAATTAGCATGTTCAAAGTCTGTGAGAGTATAAACGACTCTGTGTGTGTTTTTAAATGTGTGATATATAAAACTAGCTACACACCTGGTCTGGTATTGTATTTGATCCACTGTATCAGTTCTTCCTGAGGCAAATTATTAAATTCCCCTATTATGCTCCATTGACTATGGAGGTTTGCACAACCTTGTAGTGACATTAATGTTAGAATGCCGAAGACAATATTCTCAAAACGAACTCTGCAAAAAAGCCATCCAAAGAGCTGAAATGGAAGAAACCATTTATTTATGATTCTTATATGAAGAGTGCTATAGGGTCAATAATAAGTTCTCACCTTGCTACTTAAACCCAGGTGGATTACCATTTGATAACCATTAAGAACACTGGTGACATACAGAACTATCACCTAGTATTTGAAAACAGCAAATATTTTAGAATTACAGGGTCCAGTTAAAAACGAAGCTTTCTTTCCTCTCAAGAAAATTAAGGAAGGAACACCTGATCCTTCTAGGACTGATTTACTACCAGGAATTAAGATTAGCAAATCACGATTTGGAAACATCCTAGAACTAACAGACATGTATATTCTTCTCAGGAAAATGAGCATTATAATACTCTAAGACAAGACTCCCATTGTCAAAACTAAATAAGGT
>NW_011888856.1:2843960-2846008 GCF_000151845.1 Pteropus vampyrus
TCTATCGCGCACACGGATCTCTTCTACGAATCCCTGCACTGTATACTCACTATTTCCTCAAGAAGAATATGCCACAGCAGCACCTACCCGAATGATGGACGGCAGTAAATGTTAGAAGACCTTTTCTAAAATGGAACTAATGTTTCCTGTAACTTCTACACCTGCGGATCTGCACAAAATTAGTCTAAACTTTACCTGTGGACACGACAGGCTGTTTTATTTAAATACTATAATTATGACTCTGCACTATCCCCACCTACAACCTTAGAAAACTTTCTATTTTTAGGCTGAATATTCAGAAAACTTCACTCATTAGTTATGTGTTGTCACAATTCTGGTTGCCTTGCTCTGGACGTGGTATAGATTGTCCATGTTTTTCTTAAAATGTGGCATCTAGAAATAGACTGTCACAGATATGGTCTAATAACATCCCACATGACTGAAATTCAATCCAAAGGAGTAATCCCCTTTGAATTTCCTCTATGATTTAAACGCTGGAAAAAAAGACTCTGTCCTCACATGAAGGCTTGAAAGATCCTCCCATTTCTTTACCTTCCCTGCCCGATGTTCTTTCGGAGCTGGGTGACGCAGAACAGCTGTTCTGAATGGTCTCGCTTTCGTTTGTTTCCTATTCTCACCCAAATGCTCCTCGCCATCCCTCTGCTCTCGGGCTCCTGACTCCATGTCATGCTTTCCTGCCATGGCTATTTTGTCTCCCATTCTGTCCAATAGCTTTCTTTTTAGGCACCAAGTGGTAGACAGAAGGCTACAGTCAAAAGCATAGTCCAAAACCCACAACTAGGTATACTACTGTCGATTTGTAAGCACTCTTCCCACATGAAAATTACTAGGAAAATCCTCGCAATACTTTTTAGAGGCCGGGAGCAAGAAAGGAAGAGAGCTTCAGGAAACCATTTACTACCCATCCTTGGAAGAAGCGGGCCCAGCTGGATGAAGTGGGGGGAGCTGCTACCCCGCAGAGAGAAAGCAGAACTCTATGTGTACGGCCAGTTCAGAGGGCGGGTTGTTCCTGCCAAAACTATGACCCACAACAGTGCAAAGGTGTCCTGAGAATGTACTGGGGAGACAGCCTTCACCAGCCGTTAACGGGGGGCAGAATGTCAGCCAGAGCTTCCTGAGGTCTTGGTCCAGAAGGCATAGTAACTGTGAGGGCGGACATTCACACAAGTGGTGCTTAACTTCCACCAGGCGTTACTGAGAGTACCATACACACAACTCACTTATTCCCATAGCAACCACGAGATCAATATTTAATCATTATTATCACTATTGTTGTTGAGTTGTTTCTGTTGCCCCCAAAGAGATGTCAGGTAACTTAGCCAAGATCACACAGTAAGTGACAGAATGAGGACCTGAGTCTATGCCTTTAACCCCTGCCCCAGGCTTCCTCTCTGAACAATAAACCGCTCAACAACACGGTTCTATTAGTCTCTGAACACAGAGGTGTACAGACTCCCAACATATAAATCACTCGATCAGTTTCCTAAAAGAAGTAGTTCTTCCTCCAAATTCTGTATTGCCCACTCCTTCAACAGGATGCCTCTATAGTGTCTGGATGCCTTCACTGCATCACAGAAAAACCCTTTGGCTGCAAGTAATAATAATAAATAATAATAATTAAAACCTCGTTTATAATAGAAAACACAAACTCAACTGACTTAAAATATAAAGGGTCGAATATAAACTGATCAAGTGGTATACGAAACCGCGGGTATTAGGAAAAAAGGGAAGGCCGGTGAGGGACTGGCATGGACAAAATGAGGTACGAGTGGGTCAAATATTCAGGCACAGATACTCGCGATGTTCTCTCTCTCCGGCCTATCTTCACACCAGTTCTTCACAGGTCCTATGCCATCTGGCAATAAATATTGTCCCTAACTCGTTTTCCCTTCTTTTTCTTTCCCGTGAATTACTAGGTACTCCTTCACTAACTTCTAAGCCCATAAAATGGAAAAATTGGTTAAAAGAACTAATTTGATGGAATACGATACGGAAAAATACATAAAATTATGAAGAAAACTCATGAC
>NW_011888856.1:2846058-2849572 GCF_000151845.1 Pteropus vampyrus
GTAACTTAGCCAAGATCACACAGTAAGTGACAGAATGAGGACCTGAGTCTATGCCTTTAACCCCTGCCCCAGGCTTCCTCTCTGAACAATAAACCGCTCAACAACACGGTTCTATTAGTCTCTGAACACAGAGGTGTACAGACTCCCAACATATAAATCACTCGATCAGTTTCCTAAAAGAAGTAGTTCTTCCTCCAAATTCTGTATTGCCCACTCCTTCAACAGGATGCCTCTATAGTGTCTGGATGCCTTCACTGCATCACAGAAAAACCCTTTGGCTGCAAGTAATAATAATAAATAATAATAATTAAAACCTCGTTTATAATAGAAAACACAAACTCAACTGACTTAAAATATAAAGGGTCGAATATAAACTGATCAAGTGGTATACGAAACCGCGGGTATTAGGAAAAAAGGGAAGGCCGGTGAGGGACTGGCATGGACAAAATGAGGTACGAGTGGGTCAAATATTCAGGCACAGATACTCGCGATGTTCTCTCTCTCCGGCCTATCTTCACACCAGTTCTTCACAGGTCCTATGCCATCTGGCAATAAATATTGTCCCTAACTCGTTTTCCCTTCTTTTTCTTTCCCGTGAATTACTAGGTACTCCTTCACTAACTTCTAAGCCCATAAAATGGAAAAATTGGTTAAAAGAACTAATTTGATGGAATACGATACGGAAAAATACATAAAATTATGAAGAAAACTCATGACGGAATCTCTCTTTTAATCTAACAAACTTCAATAACCAATATCATGACAGCAGGGAGGTAACCCCAGGATTTATTAATGAGTTGGAGGGATGCAAAATTGTCCCTGATTCAGAGAGTTGGCGGGAAGAAAGGAATTTAGAACTATCCTAAGGAATCCTTGCCTAATCCTGAAACGAGCTGGATTGTGTGACCTTTTGTTGTCAAACCACATTCAGAGTGAATCACACTCCTGTACCACTCTCAGGGTTTGGGCCTTCTACGCCCTCCCATCCCTGTCTCCCAAACCTTGTAAGCAGTGAGATTTATCAAGTGTGAATCACAAGCTGAAGTGGGATGAGGAGCCAGCCAGACATAAGACTTCACATTGGCACTGCAGGCAAATCTATCGTTTCCTTCCATACGATCCACTGTTTTTTGTTTTTGTTTTTGTTTTTTAATTTAAATCTCTCATCTGCCTCTACATCAGGAGGTTAGCAAACTCTCTTTAGTTTAAAAAGATGACGAGATTTGCTATCATTGTCCTCCTTTTAGTCTTGACTTTTGAATGCCTTTTCAAAACCCATCATCTTAAAAATAAATCTATCATAGGACCCAGTAATTCTATGTCTAGGTATTTACCCAGAGAAAATAAAAACACTAATTTGAAAAGATATATACACTCCTATGTTTATTGCAGCATTATTTACAGTAGCCAAGATATGGACTCAACCTAAGCGTCCATTGATAAATGAATGGATCAAGATGTGGAATCCATATACACAATGTGGTATTACGCATCAACATAAAAGAATGAAATCTTGCCATCTGCTTGACAACATGGATGGACCTAGAGGGTATCATGCTAAGTAAAATAAGTCAGACAAAGAAAAATACTGTATGGTTCCACTTATGTGTAGAATGAAAAACAAAACAAAATAAACAAACGGACAAAACAAAAAGAGACTTATAGAAACAGAGACCAAAAGGAAGATTGCCAGAAGGAAGGAGAGTACGAGATGTATAAAAAAGGTGAAGGAGAACATAGTAATACTGTGATAAGTTTGCACAGTGACAGATGGTTACTAGACTTAGTAGGGTGATCACACTGTAAGGTATAAAAATGTCGAGTTGCTACATTGTACACCTAAATCTAATATAACATATAATATTGCATATCAACTATACTTAAATAGACATGAAAAATAAAAATAAAGAAACATAGTCTTTATTGCCAACGGACCTAAAATATCTAAAACTCAGAGCTGACCATGCCATCTTCTGCTTAACACAGTCCAGAATGAAGTCCAGCTTCTTCGCATATGAAGCTGCTGGAGTCTCAACCCTGCCTACTTTTCCTGTCTCATCTTCTGCTACTTCTTGCCTTTTTTAAGCATGAGCAATACTGATTTGCCTGTAGCTCTGAACATTACTACCGCATGCCATCTTGGCACATACACATCTTCTGACCCTGGTAAATTCCTCCTCTAAAGTATTTTTAAAAAGTCTTTCCTCAACTACCCCATCCTCTCCACACAGGTTTAATCACTTCTTCTATACTCCTAGATCTACCTTAGTCATTGCACATATAATTAATTATCTGTTCACAGTTTTTGTCTTCCTCTGCAACATATTCAATCTTAGAAAAGCGGGAACCTGGTGTACAGTAGGCACAAAATAAAAAATGAACTAATAAATGTACAGAATTAGTAGAAAAAAGAAAAGTAGGCAAAATAAGGGTCAATGGAGAAATGAAAGAAACAGAAAATAGCAAAATAATGTGAGAATGGAGAGCAGAAAGTTAAGGATTATGTTTCTAAAAAAGAGGTGGGTTTAAACACTGTACGATAAAATACGAACGTGTACTAATAAGTAAAACTGGAAAATGCAACACGGCAGTTTTACACAAAAGCAGGTCACACTAGGTAGTAGTAGAGTGAATGGCTAAGAGCATGGATTCTGTTGCTCGCTGCCTGGGCTTGTGGTCCTTGGCTCCACAAAGCTTGTCACTTTAGCCTTGTGACCTTAGGCAAGTTACTTAACCTCTCTAGGCCACAGTATTTCCCTTCTGTGGAATATAAATAATAACAGCATTTACTTCAATGGGTTGTTATGAGAATAAAATTATGAATATATGTAAATCGGTTAAAAAAATACCCTGTAACTAGGAAGCAGGAAGCGCTGACGCTCACTCCGAGAGCACTGGAAAGAAGACTGCTTGGGTTCAAATGCAAGCTTTACTACAAGTGAGCTGTGAGACCTCCGGAAAGGCACTGAATCTCTCCGGGTCTCTATTTCTTGGCAGAGACCCCTTTGCTCTTCTTCGTAGGCACCTGTCTAGATTCAGCTTCCAGCCTGGTGGCAGTCGGGCGTAGCCACGTCCCTGAGCTTTGGCTGTGGGCAGGAGGCAATACGCAGCTCTTCCAAGCCCAGCCCTTACAAACCCTCGAGTGCCCCATCTTCCATGTTCTTTCTCCTCTGCTGACAGGCTGACGCTGATAAACACCTCAACCCTGGAAGCCACACGTTGATGATGGCAGGGCCGCAGATGGAAGGTGTGTGCGTCTCTTAATCACTGCTGTCAGAGAGCCACCTGCTAATCAGGAACTCCTGCTTTTTCCTTTATGTGAGCAAAGAATTAAACTTCTACTAAGTCAAGTCATTAAAATGTTAGTGTTTATCTCTAACAGGTAGTATCACCTAATTAACATAATTTTCTTATTTGCAAAATGGGAACATTATTATTATGAGGATTAAACAGCACAGTACCTGGCACATAGTAACTACTCAAAAAGTATCAGTTATCGTCATGAGCTATTCCC
>NW_011888856.1:2850171-2852448 GCF_000151845.1 Pteropus vampyrus
GTGCTCAGCAGCAAGGTGATACTTTTGAGAATTATCCTTAAGTTAGAATTTAATATTCAAATCTACCAAGGATTAAAATAAAAGCTTTACCTCGCCATGGTCAAGGAGCTGTTTTCTGTAATAAAACAAAAATATTCTGTATTTAGTAAATGTCCATTATAATATGATTGCATAAAAATAAACTTCATTTCTTCTCAGATTTTAAAAATGTGATTCTCTCTAAACTACTTAGGTGCATAAATTAAAAATACTAGAAAATAGCATTAAAAATTATAGCAATTTAAAAGGCATGATTTATAGTCATCCTACTTAAGATATATCAAAAAGCTGTTTTTGGTTAAGATAAAATAGGTTTTACTGATTGCTGGAGACTGTACCTCTGAAAGGATAAGTCAATAAAGAGAATGTCTATTAAATATTCAACCATGTATAGAATATACAGTACTTTTAATAAGTATTGCTGGACTTTTGCGTTGGTTTCATTTTTCACAATTATAAATAACATGAACATCCTTATACATAAAACTGTGGACATCTCTGAATATTTCCTCAGGATAAATTTCTAGAAGAAAAGTTACTGAGTAAAACATGGAAATATTTTAGTTCCAGAAAAAGTATCTAACAAATTTACTAAATATTTATGTATAAAAATTGCCTAAATTTTTATGGCACATTTACTGTGTTCTAGATACTGTGCAGTGAACACAGAGCGAAAAGTATTAATACCATTTTTATCCTCACAGAGTTAATATTGGGTTCCTACAAGAGTGTATAAGACTGCCTTATTTTAATGTTCCACTGAAAAGACTAGATATTTTAGTTTTATAAAATGGCTTTACGGGATGCAGATTTTGGGGTTGGAGAGAGAAGTAAGAAAGTAAGGAGTTCAAGGGCACACACAGAGCCAGAGATTAAAAAAAAAAAAAAAAATGGTGGCCGGAGAAGGCCCCTCCAGACAGCGAAGTCACCAGGCTGGTTACTTTGTCTTCATCACAGCTCCTTCCTGACTTACGCAGTCAAGTTTGGGGGGGAGGGGCGGGTAGGTGCTCACTTGTCCTGACATCTGCCTGTCACGACAGAATTCTGTAGTCAGCTGTTGCACATGAGAGGCCTAGTAGGTAGGTAATTATGATAATCGCCAAGGACCCCGACAATAACTACTGATACAAATAAATCTAGTAGCTAATTTAAAATATGAATATACAACTGAATCGTGAGACATAAACAGTATGAGAAACAACAAGATGAATAAGCAAATGAACTGACCTCTCAGAAAATAGAGTTAAAGCAAGAAGTAAAAGAGTATTAAATGAAAATTCCAAGTATTATCTTCAGAGAAGTTTAAGAGGAAATTGCATCCATACAATTAGAACAAGCTGTCAGAAGTTCCAAGCCCTCGATTTCACATGCATTAATGCTTCTAACTCACAGAGTAAGCGAGGTCGAGGTTCCTCTTTCCTTTTTAGGGAAGCTGGGGCACAGAGGGATTATGTGACTTGCCCGCATTAATAAGTAAAGATGTACTACATTACTGGACTGGACAATCAATTATACACAGATTAAATTCTCTGAATTAATCGAAAGCTGTTGCACTAGATCCTGGTGGATGCCTGGGGGATTCTAGACACATTTATTGCAAAGTTTACATGGAAAAGCAAATGTAAGCAAATGTGAAAAACAATCGCAATGAAAAAGAGATTGAAATAGCATTGATCTGACTCAGAAACAATCAAATGGTTCAATGTAAGACAGAATCTAAAACAGAATCAAGTACATATGAGAATTTACTACTATGTGATTAAAACTGGTATTTCAAATGACTGGGAAAAGGATAAATTACACAGTATTGTGTTGGGACAGTACCTCGTTTGAGGGGGAAAAGGCAGATTCCAATAATTTCAACACACTATAAAAACGAATGTAAGATTGATTAATGATCTGTATGTAAAACTGAAAACTATGGAGGATGTCAGCAAGACAATGGAATAGGAGGTGGCAGCCTTGGTTCCTTCACAAAAAACAACAACTGGACAGCTACCCACAAAAGAAAATGGCCTCAGAAGGGCTCAAGAGTAAAATTATGAACCCAAAGCAACACAGTGGAGCAATAATTTGGGAATACCTGCACAGAAAGGATCGCTAAGGAGATCAGCTTAGTGGAGACATTTGGAGATGGCTAGAAACAAAGAAGAAGGGCAAAGGTCATTAATAAACTATAAACTGACATCCTAGAAGAATGTGTTGCACACATGATAGACAAAAGGCTACTGTCTATAA
>NW_011888856.1:2852498-2856855 GCF_000151845.1 Pteropus vampyrus
GTTAATATTGGGTTCCTACAAGAGTGTATAAGACTGCCTTATTTTAATGTTCCACTGAAAAGACTAGATATTTTAGTTTTATAAAATGGCTTTACGGGATGCAGATTTTGGGGTTGGAGAGAGAAGTAAGAAAGTAAGGAGTTCAAGGGCACACACAGAGCCAGAGATTAAAAAAAAAAAAAAAAATGGTGGCCGGAGAAGGCCCCTCCAGACAGCGAAGTCACCAGGCTGGTTACTTTGTCTTCATCACAGCTCCTTCCTGACTTACGCAGTCAAGTTTGGGGGGGAGGGGCGGGTAGGTGCTCACTTGTCCTGACATCTGCCTGTCACGACAGAATTCTGTAGTCAGCTGTTGGACATGAGAGGCCTAGTAGGTAGGTAATTATGATAATCGCCAAGGACCCCGACAATAACTACTGATACAAATAAATCTAGTAGCTAATTTAAAATATGAATATACAACTGAATCGTGAGACATAAACAGTATGAGAAACAACAAGATGAATAAGCAAATGAACTGACCTCTCAGAAAATAGAGTTAAAGCAAGAAGTAAAAGAGTATTAAATGAAAATTCCAAGTATTATCTTCAGAGAAGTTTAAGAGGAAATTGCATCCATACAATTAGAACAAGCTGTCAGAAGTTCCAAGCCCTCGATTTCACATGCATTAATGCTTCTAACTCACAGAGTAAGCGAGGTCGAGGTTCCTCTTTCCTTTTTAGGGAAGCTGGGGCACAGAGGGATTATGTGACTTGCCCGCATTAATAAGTAAAGATGTACTACATTACTGGACTGGACAATCAATTATACACAGATTAAATTCTCTGAATTAATCGAAAGCTGTTGCACTAGATCCTGGTGGATGCCTGGGGGATTCTAGACACATTTATTGCAAAGTTTACATGGAAAAGCAAATGTAAGCAAATGTGAAAAACAATCGCAATGAAAAAGAGATTGAAATAGCATTGATCTGACTCAGAAACAATCAAATGGTTCAATGTAAGACAGAATCTAAAACAGAATCAAGTACATATGAGAATTTACTACTATGTGATTAAAACTGGTATTTCAAATGACTGGGAAAAGGATAAATTACACAGTATTGTGTTGGGACAGTACCTCGTTTGAGGGGGAAAAGGCAGATTCCAATAATTTCAACACACTATAAAAACGAATGTAAGATTGATTAATGATCTGTATGTAAAACTGAAAACTATGGAGGATGTCAGCAAGACAATGGAATAGGAGGTGGCAGCCTTGGTTCCTTCACAAAAAACAACAACTGGACAGCTACCCACAAAAGAAAATGGCCTCAGAAGGGCTCAAGAGTAAAATTATGAACCCAAAGCAACACAGTGGAGCAATAATTTGGGAATACCTGCACAGAAAGGATCGCTAAGGAGATCAGCTTAGTGGAGACATTTGGAGATGGCTAGAAACAAAGAAGAAGGGCAAAGGTCATTAATAAACTATAAACTGACATCCTAGAAGAATGTGTTGCACACATGATAGACAAAAGGCTACTGTCTATAACATAAAAAACACTACAAATCAATTTTCGAGTGGTCAAGAAGAAAAACAAATAGGGAATAGACATACGGAAGGATGTAAAACTACTGGTAAAGAACTTACGAAATAAAATGAGTTACTTTCGTTTTGAACTATCAGATAGAAACAGTTAAAATTTGACAACGCTGGTGTTCATGAGATTCAGGAAAATGCGCATTCTCTATTCTCATGATTGTAAGTTCTCAATATTTATCAGATAATAACATATTCATACCTTATGATCCAGTAGTCTCATTTCAAATATTCTAAATACTAAAAATAGTATGAAAAGATACATGTACAAGGATGTTCATTACTTATAACAATGGTTGTTCCAGCAAAAAGATAAGTATAATCTAAATGTCCATCGATGTGGGAATGGCTAAGTACATGCCAGTCACTCATGATAATGAACACTAAAACATGGAGACCATTACAAAGTCTGAGGAAGATCTAGGCAGGCGCCCAAGACATACTGTTAAACAAAAATAACAAGTTACAGAATAATAATACTATGATTCCACTTAAAAAAAAAATACTGTGCTTTCGTATGTGGTTTCTAGAATGATATATACAAAGCCAATTACAATCGACACCAATGAGGAGTACATCTAACAGAGGGGAACATTCTCTTTTCTTGATATACTATGTTGTTTGAATGCATTACCACAATCATGTACTATTTTTGAGATTTAAAGCCTCCCCCCATCCTTCCCCCCTGCCCCAGCCTATACACACACAGGGCTGTCACTTTCAGGCATTTAATCACTAAGAAAGACCTCCTTATTTTAGGCTGGCTAACGTCCACCCATCGACCTCCTCAGGTTTGTCCTCTTCCACATTACATCCTCTCAGAAATTTGAAGACAGCTTTCAAGTACCACTCAGGCTTCCATTTTCCAATTAAACATCCCAGGCCCTTTCACGCTTTCCTTATGTTATCAGTTTTCAGGGCTCTAAATACACTTTTTAGAATGTCAAGGGCTCCGTCTGACCAGAGCGAAATAGAATGGGTCTGTTAACCCCCTTGGTTTGGAAAAGATTTCAACAAATAACATTCTATCACCACACCAATTTCACCTGTAAGATTCTAAGTAGTTGTTCTGGTGACTACAAAAGTGTCTATTGAAAATATAAGCACGGGATATGGGGTTCATAGTGAACTCTAGTGACTTCACTAAAACCACCAAAAATGTGGTATGACAAATAGTTTTAACGATAAATGTATAAAAAGCAATTTCATGAATATTCAGAAAAACAAATCATTATGCTTTCTCTGAAAGTTAAAAAAAAAGAATCACCAAAATAGAACTTTAGCTTTTATCTGTTTATTGACTTTAAATTCTAGTCATATGCTAAAATTAAACTAAATTAATTTAACTTTTGAATTAATCCACAAATATAAATATATTTTATAACAGTCCCAAATACATAAAAGATATGAGAATAATAGTCTTTTTTTTTTAAAGAAAACATCTAAGTTTGGTTTATGTCTCCTTTCTTAATCGTAATGCTAAAGTTTAATGTCCATTCATTTGAAAAATTGATATGACAGCAAGGTATTTAATAATTGAATATAGTATGATTTTAAAACTATGATATAATTACCTTAGATAAGTGTTTGCAGATAAGACACACAAAATTTCACGAGAACTCTGTGAATAGAATCAAAACATGAAATTTTCCTAAGAAATTATGTGAGAATTAAAATGCCCTGATTCGTTAACATAAACACCCTCAATAGAAAAGAGTATTTTTATTGTGAAAGTGAGTCCTCAGGAACAGTTTAGTTCCAACTACACCCCAGTCAAATACTTTCTTGACGTTATAACTTCCCCTAAAATAAATAAATGAATGAATGAATGAATGAATGAATGAATAAATAAATAAAAATATTAGTGTTGGAATAAATCTTTAAGGTCTGTTTCAGCTCTAAAATTCTAAGCTTTTATATGTGGATAACTCCTTACGAGAGCTTCAGTTTATATTCTGTGGGGAGGGGGATGGACTGAGGTGGGGGATTGGTTTCCACAAAGGGGGGAGTTTCTTCCACGTACTTTCAGAGGTTATTTTACCTTAGTTTACCTCATTCCCCAAGCGAATGAGGAAACTAATTCATTCTCTCTTCTTTTCCCTCTCTCTCTCTTTCTCTCTCTTTCTCTCTCTGCCTAAACAGTCTATATCCCCACTTCACTCAAACTCCTGATTATTATAAAATTGGGTACGGCAGATTTGCTTCCCTGATCTATCAGCCTGAAGTGACTGCTACAGAAGGCTTAATAGTGCTTATCAAAATGTATCAGATGACGGTGAGGCGGAGGGGCTGGATGAAGGGGAATGTGGATGCTAAACTTGGTCACAGAGTCTTTAGCAGAAACTAGATGCAACTTAAACCATAAGATTAAAATATTACAAGGAACTTAAAATTTTGCATCCCACATGATGTGTGATTTATACTCACAGATAAATGTTGAAAAATACATAGTGAAATTTAGACTCTAATTTAAAATAAAAATCTGAGTTTATGTCTCAAGTGACATGTATGAGATTCTAGCCACTTAGGCAAGAAAAACCCTATTGATGGAATAGTTAATAAAATATATGTATTTATAGTTTAAAATTCAGTAGTGTCACAGGAAAATCATACTATATATGCCTTCCTTCTTTCTTTGCCAGAAGTGATTTAACACAAGTGAAAATTTCAATGAACATCAGTAATATACTTGAGATGAAAAATAACCAACAATAGGACTAGAGAGATTAAGGGGTTATATGGGAGCAGAAAGAAGTTAAGCACTGTGGCTGCAGGG
>NW_011888856.1:2856905-2871013 GCF_000151845.1 Pteropus vampyrus
GATATAATTACCTTAGATAAGTGTTTGCAGATAAGACACACAAAATTTCACGAGAACTCTGTGAATAGAATCAAAACATGAAATTTTCCTAAGAAATTATGTGACAATTAAAATGCCCTGATTCGTTAACATAAACACCCTCAATAGAAAAGAGTATTTTTATTGTGAAAGTGAGTCCTCAGGAACAGTTTAGTTCCAACTACACCCCAGTCAAATACTTTCTTGACGTTATAACTTCCCCTAAAATAAATAAATGAATGAATGAATGAATGAATGAATGAATAAATAAATAAAAATATTAGTGTTGGAATAAATCTTTAAGGTCTGTTTCAGCTCTAAAATTCTAAGCTTTTATATGTGGATAACTCCTTACGAGAGCTTCAGTTTATATTCTGTGGGGAGGGGGATGGACTGAGGTGGGGGATTGGTTTCCACAAAGGGGGGAGTTTCTTCCACGTACTTTCAGAGGTTATTTTACCTTAGTTTACCTCATTCCCCAAGCGAATGAGGAAACTAATTCATTCTCTCTTCTTTTCCCTCTCTCTCTCTTTCTCTCTCTTTCTCTCTCTGCCTAAACAGTCTATATCCCCACTTCACTCAAACTCCTGATTATTATAAAATTGGGTACGGCAGATTTGCTTCCCTGATCTATCAGCCTGAAGTGACTGCTACAGAAGGCTTAATAGTGCTTATCAAAATGTATCAGATGACGGTGAGGCGGAGGGGCTGGATGAAGGGGAATGTGGATGCTAAACTTGGTCACAGAGTCTTTAGCAGAAACTAGATGCAACTTAAACCATAAGATTAAAATATTACAAGGAACTTAAAATTTTGCATCCCACATGATGTGTGATTTATACTCACAGATAAATGTTGAAAAATACATAGTGAAATTTAGACTCTAATTTAAAATAAAAATCTGAGTTTATATTTCAAGTGACATGTATGAGATTCTAGCCACTTAGGCAAGAAAAACCCTATTGATGGAATAGTTAATAAAATATATGTATTTATAGTTTAAAATTCAGTAGTGTCACAGGAAAATCATACTATATATGCCTTCCTTCTTTCTTTGCCAGAAGTGATTTAACACAAGTGAAAATTTCAATGAACATCAGTAATATACTTGAGATGAAAAATAACCAACAATAGGACTAGAGAGATTAAGGGGTTATATGGGAGCAGAAAGAAGTTAAGCACTGTGGCTGCAGGGTGGGTGGACGTGTGTGCCCACATGCGTGTGCATTTGCACCTGCTATGCTCGTGCATGGTTTGAGCTGTGGTGTGTTTTGGGGCTAGTATTGTGATTATGAGTCATGAATCTTAATTTTTTAAAAAGCAGCAATAGTAGATCTAGCCATCACTTTCTCCAATGCTGGCTATCTCCCCACAGGATAGTTAATCCCTGCCTTAGCCCCTCCAAACAGAGACTTGTCAACATAGCAAAATTTGCCATGATGGAACAGGAATAGGCTAGTGGAGAAAATCTGCAACCTGAGCTGGACAGAGCCAAGGGGATGGAGGGCAGCACACCTGTGTGCAGTTTACCCACTCCTTCTCATTACCTCTATTCTGACTCTGTCCAAGAGGTCCCTAGAGAATTGGATCAAGGGTGAGACAACAGGGATGTAGAGGGAGATGTCACTCTCACTCATAAATTATTCAGAATCTAAGTGAAAACAAAGGAATGAAAAAAGTGGGAACTGGAACTACATAAAGAAGACACGTAATTTGACTTCGAATGTAGAAAACTAATTTCAACAGACCACGCTTGGTACAATGGTAGAGGACTCATGTTATTGCTGTCTGCTCAAAAGTATAAAATAAATGTATAATATTGACTTTAGGCAAGACAATCTGCTAGCTATAAAGATGGTTCAAAACTAAAGACCCGCTGTCCTTAACCAGGTCTTCAGATAAACCACTCCCAGACCAAGAAAATCTGCCAGTGTTATTTTAAACATTATTTCTTCTACAGTGATAGCATTTTCTTTTGGTGTGAAAATAATGACTATACAGAGGATAATTTTTTTTAATAGCTTATACAAATTTCTCCTGTGCATGTCTCAAAATGGATCAAGACTTCTTTGAATGTGCTTTATATCTGAAAGACACTAAAGGTGTCTTGTATGTTTCTTTCATAGCACCTATAACAATTGCAATTCTGTAGTCATCTGTGTGATTATTTGTTTAATCTCCCCCCAACACACACACACACATACACACACACACACACACACACACACACACGCATGCATGCATGTATGCACGCACGCACTGTAAGTTCTAACATAGGATTGGGACCGTCTCATTCATCCCAGTGTATCTACGATGTTAATGTGGTTCTTGACACATCATGGGTAACTGACACATTTCTTTTGAAAAAATAAATAAAAATATCTTTTCTCATTTAATTATATAATGCTAGATATATATTATATATTGCAAATATATAATACTAGATAAGGAAAGATCCAAATTAAAAAAAAAATTTTTAAGGAGATGAACAGTTCATCCTAAAAATAAGACAGCATTCTGAGCTATTAGCATTGATCTAAGTCTTTATGTTGAACCCAAAAACAAGTGATAAAAAATTTTAAAAATACCTTTTTAAAGATAAAATAAGTAATCACCATAACAACTGGAAGCAATAACGTCTTTGTGTATCTCAAGGGAGTCTGAAATAAAACAAATTCTTCAAAATACTCATTTATTAAATTTTACACTTAATGAATAAAAATCCATGTCAAATAGAATGTCACAATGAAATTTCTTAAAGGTAAAATGTCTTTGTCTTAACAGTATACTTAACGTTCATGTTCTTATATAAGAATCAAAATTATAAAAATAGTTACACAAATTTCTCAAAAATTTTAATGACAAAACCATTTAACCAAAAGTTAGTAATGTCTATTATTTTTCCTTTCTTCTGGTTTTATCTCTCCTTTATTTACATTATATTAAGTTGTATAATCTGTGTTTACTGATCACTGAGTCCTACGTCGTCATTTCCTGGCTGCAAAGTCCCACTATTTTCATATATGAAACTAGAACTAGTGAGGAAGAAAAGTAGCCTAAGCACTTACTGCAATTATAAATAAGTACTGGAGTAGTATCAGCAGCTAGATAATTTTCACGACCTATTACTGAGATAGGGAGTCATTTACCATGTAACTAAATTACATATATCTTGGAGGCAGGAACTGAGTCATTTTCCTCTGCAATTCTACAATGGACTGTTGTCTACGGCCATGCCACCCTGAACAAGCCCGATCCCTTCTGATCTTGGAAGCTAAGCAGGGTCGGGCTTAGTTAGTACTTGGATGGGAGACCACCTAGGAAGACTAGGTGCTGTAGGCATAAAAAATAAAAAAAAGTAAGGGACTGTAAGCTGACAAGGTCCTTGCAATCTGTGAGATCAACCAAGGGTTGCCTCATCTAAAAAATAAATAAACAAAATTACAATGAACTGCCTCACAGGTAATGAGTGGCCAATAACAGTTTTTGAATGAATGCATGCCTGGTTGGATAGATAAGAGAGTAATGTATGATTAGTACTATACCTTTCTTGGCAACATCTTGCTAAACAATTCTGTATTATTTGGGATATAAAGTAAAATAAAATTGAATTTAAAAAAACTAAAAAAGATTTTGGATTTATTGTTCCTGAGTGATCCCATGCCTACAACTGATCTACATTATTAAAATTAATTGAACTGTCATAATAGTAACTCACTGTGGATCATACAGTATATTAAGCACTGTCTCGGATTATCCATTTAACTATCATCAATAACTCTTTAAGATGGGGGTCATTTTTTACTGGTTTTACACATACGAAAATAGGCGAGAAAGGCCATATGATTAGCAAATGTTACAGTAAACACATGATAGGGTAAGTAAGTTGGGTGTTTCTAAGTAAAAAATTTGAGTTTCGGATTCATAGAAAACTTAAGAGCAAAAAACCATCATACCCGGAAAGAAGGAAAAACGACAACAACAAAAAAGCATACCGCTTTTTCCATGAAGTCAAATTCAGGAGCACAGGTATAAATCAAGGTATCGAAATCTGTAAACCTTAAGATTCTGGCGGCTATAAGGTCACTCAGGCGAATCTAGAAGAAAACAGAGTAAAACAAATTAAATTTACACCAATAATTATAGTCAATAACAACTGATTTGATGTGATAGTAATAAAGTCTAAAGAACAGATAAATCCAAGGCATATGGATGGCCCTCAAAGGAAAAAAAATACAGTGAACAATATGTGTTATGTGCTGAATGAAGAAACATGAAAACAAAGAGAAATATCAAGAGAAATGAAAAGTTGAAAGAGGTCAGAAAAAATAAGCAGAGACGATAAAGGGTGAGCTAAAATCAACATTTACTAGGCAGAAACCACCATGCAGTTAATCACGAAATTTTATAATCAGATCATTTATCAAGAAAAAACAATTTCATGTTAAGCCCTTTTATCATATATTGTAAAAACTATGAACAAATTTTCTATGCACTGTCATTTTTACAAAGCCTCATACATTGATTACAATTTTTGGTGCTTCTTGAATTTTTCAGATGTACATTCAAGCCATTAAATATGAGCTATTCTTCATAAGAATTACAACAACTACACCTATTACTTTGCCTTATTTGCTTGATCTCCAGGGCCTTTAAAAAAAACAAACCCAGTGAAGAGCTCCTTTCATCTACTGATTATATATTATCTACTGTTAGTGAGACAATTATTTTCCCACTGCGTTCTCAGAAGGCCAGAAAAAAAGGAAAATATTTGTATGTGAAACCTTAATTCAAAATATTTATAGGGACAGAAATTATTTTATATCAAGATAATATGATTATCTGTGGGTTTTTTTTACTCATGGTTCCCATTATCTATCAATACCAAGGGTAATTTAGAGTTTCCTTTATTATTCTAATTTAGAATAGGCCTGGTGACCAATAGTAATTTAACTAACACATTTTAGTTTCAAGTCTTTCTCACAGCTGTTATATAAAGGAAGTCTCTTAAGAGTACCAAGATATGTGTGTGTGTGTGTGTGTGTGTGTGTGTGTGTGTGTGTATAAGATTCATAAGGAGTTGGGTAACAATGTGAAAAGAGGAAAGAAAGAAAATAATAGACCAACTTAATAGATAAATAATTAACTTAGGAAGCTTAAATAAAGTTTACCATAAAATGTATACTCCCTATAGAATAAAAAGTTAAAAACAATAAAAAAGGAAAGAAAACATAAAATGTGCCAAACATACCAGAAAACAGCAGCAACAAATAAGCCTAATAAACCACTATGCGAAGCTGGCAATAAATAGCGAATAAATCCTTTACATTTTGAAATTTTATTTAATATAAACATGTATACAAGCTCAATTCTATTGATCAGTGATGGTACTTGAACTTTTAGAGATTAAGTACTATAATCTCTTGTTAAAGTTGAAGTCACTTCAGCATTAGACAGAGTCCCAACTAGATAGAACCAGATAAGGCAAATATCAGAGTATTACTGTACAACACACTCAAGTATGCTGACATCCAAACAGAAAGTACTAAAAATCAGAAGTACATTTCTACACTGTTTTTTATTCCCCTAAACTAATTTGTTAAGTAGAGACTTATGCTTTGAAAAAAGGGCTATTATTTAGGGCACTAGCTTTAAAACAAAAAGAAACACCACACATGAGGGATAAGTGGTCCATGTATTTCCTTGAAGATGAAAAGATAAGAGAACTTATAACGTTCTCTTTTTACATTACAAGAAAAATCTACAAATTTCGAATTACATCTTAATTCCAGCCCCTAATTACAAATAAATAAAACTCTATTGAGATTTTAAGGGTTTCATATTTCAAAGCTGAGGACAGACTGCACGTATATTAACATCTGCAATAAATGAATAACATTATTTAAACAAAAATTATTTGTATTTTAATTGAAATATAAACAAATAACTACTTAACATATTACTAATTTTCTTCCTAGAAGGCTACGCTAATACTCATTGATATATTTTTTCTTGGTGGGTTGAAAAGATCATTGAACTCAGGGTTGTAGAACTGACTCTGCCGATAACTGGCTTGGAGATCTTAAAGAAGGGATTTCGCCTCTGTGAAACGTAGAGGTAAAAAAAGATGGCTTCAAAGTTTGCATCCAGGTACACATTTGTAGTTTTTATGTTTTAACTAGAAGTACTTACATGGTCTGAAACACCTAGGATTTTAGATGTCAGAAATTTCAAAATGATTGTTCCACATAACCAACCGAAACCTTGAATTAGCTAAAAAATAAATAAAATAGGTAGAAGTCAGGTACTAAAAACTACCCAGTTAAAAGATTCAATTGTAGCAATAAACGACATAGAAAAACTTTAATCAAGTGAAGTGCATTAGTGATGACGTCTGTCACAAAGGATGGTCCTGTAGAAAAGTAGATGCACTTGACAAAGGTCGTTCCACCACCTTCTGGCCCCCACAGTTTCAGACGAGAAATCTACTGGAATTCAAATCAGTTTTACCCTATAGGTAATGCATCATTTCTGTCTGCTTTCAAAATTCTTTTTCTTTAGTTTTCAGAAGTTTAACTCTGATGCGTCTTGGCATGGATCTTGTTGGGTTGACCCTACTTGGGATTCACTCAGTTTCTTGACTCTGCAGATTTATGTCTTTTGCCAAATTTAAGAAGTTTTCAGCCATTACTCTTCAAATATTTTTTCAATCCCACTCTTTTTTATGTTTGTTTTTTTGTGTGTGTGTGGAACTTCAATGATACAAATATTGGATCTTTTGTTATTGTCCCACAGGTCCCTAAGCCTGTCTGATTTTTTTCAATCTATTGTTCTGTTGTTATTTCGGTAATTTCTATTGTTCTATCTTCCTTTGGACTGGAATTGAAAATATATGAAGTTATTTCATAAATATATATTTCATACATATAGAAACATACACACCTGTGAGTGCACGTACACATACATACAATAAAAGGGTCCAGAGGCAAGGACACACTGGTAGCAATGAGAATACTCAGCACTCAGATCTTGGTTTCTAAATACCATTCTACACTAAAAGGAACTAGAGATCCTAGGGGAAATGGCTGACTCCAGAGCTAGCAAAATACAAGATGAGTCTGCAGTATCTTATTGAGCCATAATGTAAAGAAGTACATAAAGAATTATGAAGACAGTCTAAAACTGATATTTCTGTATGATGTGAGTTTTCCCATATAAATAACAAATTATTCCAGCATCATTCATTGAAAAGTGACCTACAAGGTAATCTTGTAATACTTGCTTTGAATCCAAACATCAACTGGAGAGAACTGACATTATACGGAGTCTTCTCAGGCATAAACATGGTATATTTTTCCATTATTTTGATGTTATTTATGTCTTATCAATTTAAAAATATTTCTCCCAAGAAAATATTGTATGTATTTTGTTACATTTATTCATAACTATGCATTTTTTCGTCCTAATATACATGGCATATTTTCAAAAATGTTTTCTGTTTGTTGTCAGAAAACAGAAAGGTAATCGACTTTTGAATATTAATCTTATATCTAGCCATGCTATTTCTTATAATTTCTAATAATTTGCCTTAAAATCATTTTGTTTTCTATGTCAATATTTTAATGAATTTTGATTTTTTCAATTTTCTTCCTATTTCTGTTATTTACTTTCTTTGTTTAATGTGTTAGCTCAGATCTGTAATAAAATGTGAAGAAACATATTTATCTTGATATTTATTTTAAGTGGACCACTCCAAACACCTGATCTGCAAGACTAACGAATGTTGAAGAATTTCATTGGGTTAAGAAAACCCCCTGCTATTTCTACTGTGCTAAGAGTTTTTATCATAGATGGGAGTTCAAATTTATCAAATTCATGTTTTGCATCTAATGAGATATCATAAGGTATTTTTCTACTTTATTCTGTTAGTATAATAAATTACACTCACAGATATTCCAGAAACATCTTTGCATTCCTGGGATAAACCCAATTCGATTAGAATACACACACACACACACACACACACACACACACACACACACACACACGTGTGTGTATGTATGCATGCATGCATGTATGTACGTATTACGGCTGTTCTTGAGTTATAATTCTTTTCTTTTATATTTTTATATCCATAAAATATTTTTAACCTAGGTAGAATTTTAAATCTATGTTCATGAGTAAGAATAGCCTTTCTCATACTGTCTTTGCCTGATCTTAGTATCTAGCTTTAGATTACCAATGAGGTTGTTTCTCATAAGGATTCTCATCTTTTATGACATAGAGTTCCTGTTGGTGTGTTTGAGTAAATTTCAGCATGAGCTCAATTTATTAATTACCCAGCAACCAAAAACCAGATCTTTCATTAAGAACTAAATTTACTCCTACTAAAGAAAAGTATAAAGAAAATCACCTAAGTCTAAAAGTATTTTGTTCAGGTTTCATGTTATAAATACTTATCTTTGCTACAGATGCATAGAAGCTAAAAAGTGAATATTTAATATCTAGGAAGACAAAAAAAAATTCTTCCAGCTTACCACATGATGGTAAAGAATATTAAAAATAGATTTTAAAAGTCAATCATAAGTGACAATTTTTATGTATTGTTTTACAGCCATTCAATATTAAAAAATAAGAACTTCCTTATTTTCAAATTTTTCAATTATATAGAGTAGATATATAATATAATCTTTATTCTCTTACCATGAAAGAATTACTTGAAGAACTAAAACAGGTGTTTTTGGAAGAAAAAGTGTTAGTTCACAAAATACCTATGCTTTTTCTTTTTGACTGTTTAAAAAAAGACTATAAAAAAGGCAGAATATCTTTTGCATTGTTTAGATGACTACCATGATTTGTTTCTCCCTCTTGCAAAAGACTGACTATATCAATTATAGCAGTTTCAAAACAAGCTGAATATTCATTATATCTTGACTTTCCTCTCCTTAGAAGTTTCTTTGAAATTCTTGAGTTGAAAGTTTATGTTAACTTTCATTTTTTCCAGTCTAAAACTGAAAATATTTAAAACAATAAATTTTCCTCTGACCACAGCTTTGGCAGAATTCCCTAAATATCTATAGACTCTGTTCTATTTTTTAATAGTTTGTAATTGAAATTTTGACTTTCTTTTGAGCTCAGTTATTAAATGAAAATCTTTAAATTCTCCACTGATTTCTTGTTTAATCTTTTTTGAAAAACAATCATTACCATTTTTTCTGAAGTAAAAAAATCATATATCAGAAAGGTCATGTCAATAACTTAAGCGTACAAATATTTCTACATTTTCGCCATAAAGAATGGGAAAATGCCTCAAGCCACGAGAAACTGGCAATTAATCTCATTTTTTTTCTTGTGTATTCTGAGCAGAAACCTACTTACCTTACTAAAACTTTTCCAGTTTTGCCTAATCAATATGCAATATGTAATCACATAGATCTTCAATATGACGGCTTTATATTTTAATAGAAATAAATCAAAGACCCAGAGAAAAAGAAAGAATGTCATCTGCCGATATTATGATGATTAGTAACTGCAGTGCCTATGGAATGATATGCTTATTTTACCTGGAAACAAAACCCACAAACATAAAGGTGCAACGGGCCATCCATTGTATATGTGGGAATAAGCCAAACAAAGATCAGGCAGTGTTTAAGATGAAACAGTAAGAGGCAGGGAGATCATAAGGAAAATGTTAAAAGGAGAAAAATACTAGAGTCTAAAGTTGGAAGCAGAAGGGAAAATAGATAATGGATGGATGTAGAGAAAAGAAAACAGGAAAGTGGGGACAGAACTACAAATCTAGTTCTTTTGAAGAGAAGATTAGTAAATGTAAAGAGAGGAACTCAAGGTAAATAGAAATAAATGTTAAAAGCAACATAGTCAGGGTATAGCGGAAGGAAAAGCAAAGGAAGAAAGGCCTGAGGGTGGTACTCAAATCAATGAATGGAGTTCTTAAAAATGACTTGTAGATGTTACTAAGGCCTACTTCCCACCTTAAGCAAGTAGCTATTTATAAGATTTACTAACTCTAAATCAGTCGATTTTGAAGTATATTACCTTATTTAGTTTATAGAAATAACGAGTCTGAAGAAATTGTATTAGAAATGTTGAATCTTACCCAAAAGTTGAGTTCAGATACTCCCAGTCTTTGAATTTTATATCTCTTTAGAATTATCACCTAAAATACATATTATACAATATGAAACAAACAAAATTAACATTTATATTTTATACGAATTATATGTTTCAAAAATTACACTGTCACCCACTTCTATCTTGGCTACTACCAGCCATTTTCCTTCTTAATTGTTGATTTTTCAAATCTGAACATGGTAAAATTTCCTTGGGGTGAGAGCTCAATGTTTTGTGTGCTAAGAAGTTGCCCCCAGAATCAAGTTAATTCCTCACCGAGTTACTTGGGATGTTTTATGCAGGGCAACTTCTCTGAGGAGGTAGGTAGTGTGTGGGTGGTGTCTCCATGCAAGTGTATATGTAAGTTACCCAATCAAATTAGTGGTCTAAGTTAACATGAAAATCCTCTCACACCAAACTCCTAAATATTTTTAAATATTTTTAAAAGTCTAACTGAACTTTTAAGAAAAAGAAAGAACTTCCCAGATGCCAGAGAAAAAAAAGAGATTATAACTATGTGCTGATATTAAAAAGGAGGGCAGTAGAAAAGGGCTTAGAACTATGAAAGGTAAGAAATTGGGACTGAGACCCATGTACAAAGCCAGTGTCCTCAAAAACCATACCGTCAGTGTTACGAATGGAATGTTTAAGTCCCCCGCCAAATTCAGGTGTTGAAACTCTAACCTCCAATGTGAAATACCAGGGGAGAACCTTTGGGAGTTAACTGGATTCCTAATGAATAGGATTAGAACCCTTATAAGAGATCATCATAAGATTGATGATCTCTCTCTCTCTCTACCATGTGAGGATACAGTGAAAGCATGTGTCTACGAATAAAAAAGAGAGCCCTTGCCAAGAACCTACACGGCTGGCACTTTGATCTTGAACTCCCCAGCCTCTAGAAATGTGAGAAATAACCCACCCAGTCTATGGTAGTTTCATTATAGCAGCACCTCTAGCTCCCATTTCCAGTGCCCTTCATTTATGTAGAGCCATAGTGACATCTAGCACATTCCTTCCATCTGAAGGACCTCCTTTAACATTTCTTTTAATGCAAATCTAGTCACGAAGTCTTTATTTTGCCTTCATATTTGAAACATGTTTGCTAGGTATAGAATTGCAGATTGACAGTATTTTTCCTTCAAGTATTTAAAAAATGTTGCTTGACTGTCTAGCTGCTTGCATTTTTTTCTTATGAAAAATCTGATTTTGTTCTTCTATATTTAACATGTCTTATTTATTTGGTCTTCTCTTTATGATGAAAATGAGTTAATCATTTTCATCAAATTTTCACCAAAAAAATCTGGCCATTATTTCTTCAAGTATTTTTCTACTTCTTCCCAACTTCACTCATTGAGACATATACTTTACTTTTCCTATGTGAACTGTAAATGAGGGACTGGGATAACACTATTTTGCAATCCCTGGAGAATTAATGAACCTAGTCCTAAGCATTGATGGCTGCTATTATAAAAAAAAGAGGTACTATCATGTGCCTCCTGATGCTAAAGGGATCAAACCTTAACCTGTCCTAGTTTTGAATCAACTATTAACATAAATACAGAAGACAAAGGAAGATGTAAAGCTATACCATGAGAATTCAAAGAGCAAAATCTAAACCACATAATCCACTATATGTTCAATGACCCAGACAATGAAAAAATACATTTCGTGGGCATGGAAAGAGGCAGATATATAGAAAACCTGTATAAAAATAGAAAGTTAAGCGATTAAACTAGGAGTGATTACAAGAGTCAAGGCAGTCATTGTTGTTTGAGAGGATGGTTGCAAAAGTTCCGATTTGGACTTGATGGTAGTTTAAGTATATTTGCCAAATAACAAATAACTAAGTACTTATTAGTACTAGTCAGTACTGTCAGCACATAAAAAATTTGTTTTATACAGTCATTCTGTATCTGTGTATATTTCAAAATAAAATAATTTTCCTAAAAAGAGGTGGATGAGCACACTATTACAAGTCCACTACCTTATAATGCTGAAAAACTCTGACAAAATGTTGAAAAGAAAAAACCCTAGGTTTTTTTTTAGAGAGAGATAGAGAAGGGGAAAAAAAGTGGAAAGCGAAAATGTTAAAACATAAGAGCAAGCCAAAAAGATTCAATCAATGCACCATACATAGAAAAGTGCTATAATATGATATTACTGTGGTTCGTATCATTTCTAATCATTGTAGAAAGAGCACACCCCAGAAATATTCCATTATAGGTTTTAGTTTATGAATATCAGAAGTGTGACTATAAAGTAATAAAACTAATTTACTGAACCATCGTTCCAAATATATATCTAAATGAGTTAGTCAATGAAAGTCAGTCACATGAGGAGACTATACACTTATTCCAATTATGTTGCCATTGCTCAAAACAGTTTAGAACTTCTTTGTCTAAACTACCTTCAAACATAATTTAGTTATGGGTGCAAGAAAACAGGTCTTATTACTTTAATGTCACACCATATTTTGATCCAGATCTGTAGTACCCAGCCCAATCACCCACCTTATTCACAAGACTTTAGTTGTTTCCAAAAATCAAATCCACCCTTGAAAGACGAAGATTTGCCACCACTGAGGATATTCAAAAGAATGTGCCACAGTCTGTGAAGGCAATTCAGAGGAGTTCCAAAAATGTTTTTGAGCAATGGCAGTGTCACTGCAATAAGGATTTAGCCTACTGAAGTGACTCAGAAGGAAATAACTAATTTTTATCATAAATTACAGCATATTTTAAAAGTAAATCTTACTATCTTATAATTGTTTTTTAAAATATTTACTTGGGCATTGCCTTAAAAAGTAGACTTTGTACTACATTTTTTTCAAGGATGAAACAGAGAATAGGTGTTATTTGGGAAAAACTTTTTCATGTGAATAATAATCAGGAAAGGGCCCTATTTATTCTTCTAAACTTGTATCAGGTGTATTAAACCTGCTATTTGACAGGTTAAAGAAAATCTTCTTGAGCCTAACAGACACTTACCCATGTCATTAACAAAGATGAAGAATAATAAGAAGATAAATACATTGGATTTCCAAACATCAACACAAAACAAAGGAGAACTGAAATCTGAAAATTGAAGAAGAGAAATGCATGTTTTATTATTATTAGATATATAGCATAATGCATACTTTGTCTATAGGCATACAGAGATTTCTAATACAAACTTTATTTGTATAAATAAGATTAATAAATAGATCTTGGCCATTTGATAATAGAACTTCGACACACTGATAGGTTCTAACTATTTTCAACACCATAAATTCTATATGAGGAATTTAATTTTTTCTATCTGCTACTTGGTATAAATGAAGTGGGAAAAAAATATTATTTCTATTAATTCAATAATGAAGTGATATAATGATAAAGAGTTATAAGTATTAATTTTTAATCTTATATTTGTTGGACTACTTGAGGATTTCTATCATCAACGAAGCTTCATTTTAAGATGTTATCTAGAAGACATTTATTTTTATGTACTTAGGGAGATGTATTTAGAAACTAAGATTAAAACAAAAATGCAAAAATATAAAATTTACAGAGTGCTATGCTCATGCACAATGTTGTAAATTTCAGGTCTGAGAGAGAAAAGGCAGTTTCAAAAATAGCGACAACAATAATTAAAGCATAAAAATAAAAAAGTTTCAGAGTGAAAGACCATCTATACTATAGTCGAAAGGACATGTGATAAAATGGTATCTATAATGCACATTTCCTGTTTTCCTTCTACATAGTATCAAAATCATATGTATTGAATGCTACCTGAGAGAAGGGACCCCATAAAACAGAATAAATTCTATTTTATAAACCCTGAGATCTTATTTTAATATTTGACTAATAAATACAAAAAAATGTTACCATGTTCATATAAATGATCTTCTGAAATTTGCTTGGCTCAATGTACCCCACGATGTACATGGGAAACAATGAGGCTATCTGAAATAAAAAAAA
>NW_011888856.1:2872733-2885682 GCF_000151845.1 Pteropus vampyrus
AGACAAAGAAGTGACAAACTGAAAGATAAGTCAGAAGAAAATATCTAAAAGAAAGCATAAAATGACAAAGGGATGAAAAATATATGAAAGAACATGAGAGATATAGAGCATATAATATAAAGATCTAATATATTTTACTTTACATCTCAGAAAGGGATAAGAAAATTAAGTAAAAACTATATTTAAAGAGATTTTATCTGAGAAGTTCCCCAAATTTATATAAGAAATTAAGCACTGATTCACAAACTATTACAAACCCCCAGCAAGGGATAAGTTAAAACAAACAAACCTGACCACACTTAAGCATATCATTGTAAAAACTGCTCAAAGCAAAGAAAAAACTCTTAAAAAGAGATAACCGATTTTAAGACTGACTATAAAGCTGCAATAATCAAAACAGCATGGTATTGGCGAAATAACAGACAGTTGATCAATGGAATAAAATAGAGTCCAGAAACAGATCCGCACAGTTACAGGCAACCGAGCTTTGATAAAGGAGCAAAGGTAATTCAATGGAGAACGATAGTCTTTTTAACAAATAGTGCTGGAACACTCGGACATCCATGCACAAAATAATGAATCTAGGTCTCCTAGATGTTATACATTTCAAAAAAATCAACTCAAAATGTGTCTTAGCCTTAAATGTAGAACATAAACTACAAAAGTTCTAAAAGATAACACAGGAGAAAATTTAGGTGAACTTGTTTGAGGATGAGTTTTTAGATATAACATCAAAAGCAGGATCCATGAAAGAAAAAAATGACAAATTAGAATTCTTTATAATTAAAAACTTCAGCTCTGCAAAAGACACTATTAAGGAAATTACAAGGCAAGCCAGAAACTGCAAGAAAATCCTTGCAAAACCCATATCTGACCAAGGTCTGGTATGCAAAATATACTAAGAACTCTTAATAGAACGACCATATGATCGAGCGACCCCACCTCTGGGTATGTATACAAAGAAAATGAAAATAATATCGAAGAGACATCTGCACTTCCATGCTTACTGCATTATTCACAATAGCCAAGTGTCTGTTAATGAATGAATAAAGAAGATGTGATATAGGTGTATGAATTTTATTCAGCCATGAGAATAAAGGCAATCAACACATGGTGGACCTTGAGGGCATTATGCTAAGTGAGAAGAGTCAGACAGCGGAAGACAAATACTGTATGATCTCACTTATAAAGACTCTGAAAAAGTCTAAGTGGTAGAAACAGAGAGTCAAATGGTGGTGACTAGGGGCTGGGGACTGGGGGAATACGAGAAATGCTGTTTAAGGACACACATTTGCAACTAGATGAGTAAGTTCAGGAGATCTAATGCGCAACATACTGATTATAGCCAGAACTGTATTATATACTTTAAAGTTGCTAAGAGATTAGCTCTTAAATGTTCTCACCACAAGAAAGAAATAATAATTATGTGACCTGATATCTGGTGGTAATCATATCACAATATAACAATGTATAATCAACAGGCTGTACATTTTAAACTTAAATAATGTGATATGTCAATTATATCTCAATTAAAAAGAAAAAAAAAAGAACACTAAAAGCCTAGCACACCTTTTGAGTGGGTAGAAATCGTTAAAGCAATATCAAAATTACCATAGAGCTATTTAAACAGTTTCATCAGCACCACTGGATTACTAAATCTGCTTGTCACAGGATGTGATACGCATGAGAAATCTATTATGCTAGGGTGGCATGTGCAAATAATAAAAAACAGAAAATTTCTGTGTTATACCTGAAAGGACCAATTATAAGGAAGTAAAGCAGAGGGAATATTTTAAACAAGCTTTAAACATGCAGCACCAATTAAGTTGAGGTTATAATTTCATTATTTTTAGACAAATGACAGCACGAGCCTTCATGGCAGAATTTCTCACTGCCAATAAAGAACATAATTATTATCAGTGTTTATTTGCCAGCTAGAAAGGAGTTCTAATGGGAAATCTGAATACTATGAAATTTCATCATAATTGACTTCTTACTCTCTGCTTCCCCAGCTCAGTTTCTTACTATTAATTACTTAGTTGTTTGGGGAACAGGATATGGTCTCAATTAACTTAAGTAATATCATGATTAAAGATCTGAGAAATGGTGTCCTGTGCGATTCTGCTCTTCAGACAAAAAGTCAATATTTAACCGGATTAAGCAGAAACTCCCTACCATGAAGAGTAGAAATGGCTCTTATTATGTTGTATAGCTTGGCACCCAAAATAATCTGTACGGTAAAAGAAAATCTACAGGCAGATTTATAACGATCATTTCAAATACCTACAAGAAAAATCGTGAATTTAAATAATAGGAAAAAGTCTTTTGCTTGTTGACCATTAATATCTGCCTAACTAACCAATACACTAACAGAATGTAGAATTATATAGTTGTTGTTGTTTTCTTAAATCACACATACACGTAAACTTTATAATTACTCCATATATTGAAAATCTATTAGGGCACAAATATAATCACATTTTAAAATGTATATAGAAACAACTAAGTACACCTTGCATTAAACTTAGACTAGTTTAAAATCATCTTACCTGTGTAAAAAGTATAAACTGAGCAAATTGCCAAGGAAGCATAAAGGCGACATTGGAGAGACACAGTGCCATAAAATGCCTTCTATTATTGTTCGAGGTCCTTAAGGGAGAGAATTGACACCCATCAGTTCTACCATAAAAGCAGCCTATTACACTAAGCAAAAGAGGCCAATCGCAAAATGACCAAACCTAATGATCCCCTTATCTTTAAGATGACAAAATACAGTTAACTTTTAAAAGCTCATTAAAATAACTTAAAATACTATTTGGACTATACGAATGCTCAGCATAAAACAACCAATATTAGAGCTTTAAATAAAATACGATACCTAGTTTATCAGTAAATAAAATATTTTAAACAAAAAATTTTATTTTCCTCTAACCAAGCATGACATTAGAAATTTAATACTCCAGCAAGAAGGTCAGAAAATGGAATGGGAATGGACTCTTCACACCTCAAGATGTTTACCCCATGTGAGCAGCAGCATCTTTTATATACTACTGTTTTTATGTTTTAAAAAGCAGCAGAGAGAAGTATAAGTGCTGGCGAAGTAATAAATTAACAAGTATGAGGAAGTTTTAAAAAAGATTTTAAATGACTTAAAAAGCATAATTATGGAATACAGTCGAACTACTGCAAATTAAAGTTTAAAATGCCCATTCTACAATTATGAAACATATCAGCAACTAACACCTTTTACCACAGAAGACTTTAGTATCTTTTAGAATACAAAAAGAGAAATGCGAACATTTTGCATAAATAATAATACTATATTTTTTTGCAAAGGTTATACTGGATTTTGATAAATCCTTGTACTATGGTACATAAATTTTCAAAAGCAAGATTTTAAATGTTCATATCGTTTAACAATATATATTCACAAAATATATTCATTAAGTACTCAAGTTATTTTATATTTATCAAACAAAAATTACTTTTGTTAAAGGTACAGAATATATACAGCATATGCATTCAAGGATATAATCCTAAATGTTCTAATCAACACATTTCATTCCACGAAACCCTGACTCTTCAGACTAATATCATTTCAGAAAATAAAAAATAAGAAGTAAACCATCTTTATGGGAGTTTAGGTGGGAATATTTGAGAGAAAGTAAAGCGCAGGGCAAAGATATCAAAATCTGAATGGAGAACAGAGTCCCAAATCCAAATTCAACCCCAAAATAAACTTATCACGTAGGAAACAAATCAGGAGTTAGTCTGTTCCTTTCTCGGGGTTGGTAGCCACCCAGCAGGCCACTATTTACCTTCAAGCTAACATACAAGAGCTTTAAACATTGCCGGACAGCACGCTAAGTGGTCTGTGGTTCAAGAGATAAATACGGCAAGGTCCCTGTTTCCAGTGGTATTTTAATATATTGAGTATATGTGCAGACATTTGCGCATGTGTGTGTGATTAACAGATTTTTTTTAAGAAAGACTTGTAAACAAGTGATTTCGATCTGACAGGTCCTATAAGTGAAGTGTGAGGTTCCTGGGAGTTCGGAGAAGATGGTGATCACTATTTCCTTCAGTGAGAGAGTTCACTAACATTTACGAAACTTATTTCTATGATATTTATGGCATTCTGCTATTTTTTGTTGTCGCTGTTTTCTAGACTTCTTCAATTTCTGAGGCTTATAAAATTAATTCCAACAACAACAAAAAAAAGAAAAGTAAAAGTGTCCAAGAAAAGTGGCTGAGATGAAACTGGTCAAACTGCTAGAAACATCAGTTGTTCAGAAATTTTCCTAAATATATGAATATATATACTCCTGACCTAGCATTTTCCAAATTCATTGTGCATAGGAGACTTTTTTTCATGGGATATACATTAATGCTCCACCAAAACCACAGACTGGAAAAGAATGAGTCAGAGGACATAAGCTTTGAGGGGGGGAAAAAAAAGTTTCTTAAAAACATTTGAATCTTTACCAAGTGTATATGTACACTTATATTCTGATTCATTAAAACAAAATGTATTTATCTAAAACCTGTAGCCTAGACTCCAAAGAGGAAAACAATTTTACATAGTATTTTAGATTATTTTCTTAACCAGATATTCAATCTATTTTAAAAGTAACTTTAAAAAAAGCACCTAAATGTGGTAATTATAATATGTTGAAGTATATTTTAAGAAATGTAACTTATATTTATTTAGATTTGTCTCATAAACAAAAATTACCTGAGTATTAAAGTTAAAACGAACATCTGAAGTACAAGAAATGGATATGAAAAACTTTCCCGGAGAGGCGGTGTCCACATCACGCGAGTAGCCTGAAGTCAATAAAAAGCTTACTTCACTTTACGTTCCATTGGAATAAACATTATTAATCTAAAACTCATGCATGGCTGGTTTATCATGTTCATACTAGCTCGGTCCTCTGAATGCTCACATAGCTTCTCAGATTTTTAGAATCTCTTTCCAGCACATAGCCATTAGGTAGAGAGCCGCTAACTAGCAAGTCCAGAGAGAAGTGAAAGATACATCCGGCCACACGTTAGGAAACAGGAAGGACAAACAAGATGGTGGGTACAGGAAGGACAAACAAGATGGTGGGTACAGGAAGGACAAACAAGATGGTGGGTACAGGAAGGACAAACAAGATGGTGGGTACAGGAACAGTCAGGATTCTGGGTCTGAAAAACCGGACTTACATTTCAGCTCTGCAGTGACAACCCTGGCGTCCCAAGGCTTTGAGATGTTTACATGCCCCCCAAAATATCTAAACAAATGTCATCTAGGACATTCACAAACACCAAGAGGGTTTATAGAAGATGAATTTAATTAGACACACATTACAGATAATTAAGATTTGTCTCTGAATTTGTGAAGTAGACCTTTGAAAGAGTTAACTATACATTTCTAAAATAACTAAAAGTATTTGGGAATCACTAATGTGATGCTTATAATAAAAGTGTTAATTAAATTTTTGTATAGACTTTAAAACTACTTATAAGACATGAGTGGGAATATTATAAAAGTTTCATATCAAGAATTCTAAAATTCTAAAAAGAGTTTAAACTCTAGCAAGAGTCTTAAAAGTTATTGCTCCTCTTCCAAGCAACCAAAATTATAAGCCTTGTAAGATGAATTATGGTATATATAAAAAAAGTCAAGTCTTAAAGCCACTCGTCTGGCATACTTCAAAGTAAAGTCTTTGTCTTTACATCAACACGTGGGTGAATGACGATGCATTTGTTTGCTTTAATATATTTATGATATCCATGCATAATTTTTATGATTCCCTTGTCTAACAGATTTTTTAAATTAACGAACTATCTACCTTTCACAATAGCAATGAAAAAAGATTCTAATCTAAATAAGCTGTGCCATATTACATATTTTGCTTCCAAAAACTGGCAGATTCTCTCACTTTTCACTGTAATCAGCCTTGGCATCGAGCAGAGCGTGGCACATACGATGTACTCGGTATTTCGTTGGGTGAATTTATCCTATTGTACATAAGTTTCTTGAGCTCTTTTATAGTGGCCCATGTCACAGGGGGCTGAATTATTAAGTTAATTTCTATTTTAATTCAGCATTTTGTTACTGAAAAGGCAACATGATGTAACCGAAAGAATTGAGGCTTTAGAGCCAGACAGATGTCAAATGGGAAACCCGGCTTCGTCATGTAGTGAATGTGAAATCTTGGCTAAGTAACTTAACCTCTCTAAATTTCAATGTCATAGCTTCTACTGTGAGGATTACAACCACCTCCCATACGTGTTTGACAGGAGTAAATGAGATAATGCATATAAAGTGCCTCAACTCAACAAGCACAGAATTTCCTTTTTCTACCAAAAAGGTTCCTATACAGCCCCTTCTATTTCTTAAAAATTACTTTCTAGAAAACAAACCTCTCCATGGTTGAAAAAGTAGCATAATACTGTAATTAGACCTCCAAGTTGAGTCCCACTGTAAAAACAAATAAGTATATAATCATAATTCATACAAAATAGTGTTTTTCATAACATTTTCCTAGAATTTAAAACTATATTTAAAATGTCATACATAGTATTACCATATAATAGTAAAAATTTCAGAAGTACCCATCCATGTAGTTATGTTTTAATCTTAAATGTACAAGCATATAAAGTATATATAATCTGAATTTTATAATTTATTATGTTTAAAATATTTTCTAAATAAAGTATATAAGATGTGAACATAAGATAATATTTGACAAACAAGCCAGCAAGCACTTCAGAGTCTATATCGCATTCTTTGAATATTCGGAACGAAGGCAAATAATTCTCTTTTGAAATTGGATTTCGGTGACTAAGAGATGAAGACAAGAGTATAAAAGTTTCATTTAGCAGTAACTTTGAACTGTCTAAACTACTGCAAGTATTCTGTTCTTGTGTCCTAAAGAAACAACGTAGAATACAAAATCAGATCAAGGAAGAACCATTTCTTAAAGCTGCCTTTTCTCCGTATGTTGTCCATCACTTGTATCCACATTTGGAAGAAAATAAATATGGTTGAATGATTAAAAAAAAAAAAAAAGCAATGAACTTAAAAAACAAAAGAAGCAGAGGAAAGCTAATGAGAAGTGATTTATTACTACTAAGAAATTTTCACTAAAGGAAATTCAAAGAATGCATTTTGAAAAGTAAGAAACTGAGAAGGAATGTGTGAGAAGAACAAATACTGCATATAGAAACTTAGGAACATGTGGATAACTTGAAGCAAGATTTGACAACATAAACCATAAAATAAAAACAAAAAATAATGACTTGACCGATGTGGAGAGGTAATAGGAGCACCAAACTGTGGTAATAATTATAAGAGGGAGGGGCTATTTTGAGCAAGGTGTTCTTTAACATTTTATCATTCACCAAAAGAATAGAAATGGAATATTAACTTTCCAAGTTAGTACCAGTGGGGGAGGCTATGGTAAGAAATACAAAATACCCCCACAAATTCCTATTTCTTTTCTCACAGGCCATTGTCTCCAATATCCTCACAGTTTTAACGAACTTTTGCAGCCAACATTTGTTATATCTACATATCCTTCTTAAAGACAGAAGCTTAATAATGTATTTGATTTTCCAGAACTCTGTAACCAATTTAAAGGAGATGATTACCCTTGGGTTGCTCTACCAGTGAAAAATATTAATTTTAAAAAGTTCTACTCCTGTGTAACATTTTCCATGCTTGAAAAGGCATAAGAAATATGAACTACTTTCAAAATAGAACATTTTAAAGCCTGCCAACATAATCTTAAAGTACTCCTTTTCCCTCAAAATATCGTGATGAGCTTAAATATGTTTTTCCTATATGACATACACATAGAAAAGTTCATAGAAATTTCCAGATAGTTCAAGGAACAATTATAAAGTGAACATCCTTGTAACCATCATATGTCATTAAAATAGGAAACTGGTCACACCCTGAGTCCCCACTTGCCACCCCTGGAGACAGCCACTATTTTGATTTTTGTAATTATCAATATAGCCATATATATGTGTGTATATGTATATGTATGTATATATATCATACTTCAATGTTTTTAAACTTCATACAAATGGAAGTATTCAGTATTTCTATTTCGTGCCTCCCTTCACTCATTTAACATTGTAAGATTCATCCATGTTGATGTGTGTAGCTATTGTTCATTCATTCTCACTGTTGTATAATATTCCACTATATTAATAAACTACGGTTTGTGCGTTTCTGTTGATGGATGTCTGACTTGTTTCCAGTTTGGAGTTATTACAAACAATGCTGCTGCAGTACTGTACATATTTCCTGGTGTACATGTGCAAGAGTTTCTTAGACATGTATACTTTAAGTAGAAATTGCTGAGTTATAAGGTATCTGCATCTTCTAATTTACTAGATAATGCATGCTGTTTTACCAAAATAGTTGTACAAATTTATATGTTTACCTGCCGTGAATAAAAGAAGTTCCTTTTGCCAATCTCAGTGGATATGAAATAATATCTTATTGTGGTTTAAATTTGTATTTTCTCAATAACTAATGATGGCGGTCAACTTTACATATGTTTATTGGTAATCTGGAATTCTTCTTTTGGGAAATGTCTGTTCATAAATATTTTGTCCATCTTTTTATTGGGTTGTCTGTCTTCCTAGTCTTTGCTTTACTTCCTAGAATATAAACTCCATGAGGACAGAGACTATTGTTTTATATTCCAAGCACCTAAAATAGCGCTCCTGGTCAAATTAATAAATGTAATGTCTGGAAACTATGTTGGGTATTATGCTTTGTAGTATATGGCTTATCTTTTCATTCTAAAATGTTCTAAGGAGCTTCAATTATTTTCATCAAATTTATTTTTTTCTTCATGGCTGAACTTTTGTACCTTGTTTAAGAAATTCTTTCTTATCCTTAGTTACTGATGATATTCTCCGATATAACATTCTCAACACTTTATAATTTTGTGTTTCACATTTGAGTTTATAATCCAATGAGAATTTATTTTTCATAGTTTCAACTTCTCTTTGTTCTATATGATCTTCCAATTATTCCAAAACAATTTGTTAAGAAACTTATCCTTACCCACTTAACAGCAAAATCTACTCTATCATACAACTAGTGTCTTTAAATGAACAATTCTGCTTCTGGGATCTACTTTATTCCAATGATCTATTTGACTATTGTGATGGCAATATCACATTGTCTTATTCTGTATTTTGTAATACAGAAATGATTAATAAAGGAAGTCCTCCTATCCTCTCCAAGAATATCTCAACTATTTTAGGCCCTTTGCATTTCTGAATAATTTTAAAATCAGCTCATCAAGGTTATCAACAGTGATAGTGCATTGAATCTATAAATCAATATGGATAACTCTTATCTGTTTAATATGGAGTCTTCCAATCCATGAATATGGTATGTCTCTCCATTTATTTAGATATTCCTATATGTCTCTCAACAAAGATTTACAGTTTTTCAAAAGAGGTCATATATATTTTTCATTAGATTTTTTGTTAAAAACTTCGTGTTTTACATAGGTATTAAACGTGAACCTTGGTCTCGAAGAGGCTTTTGTGAACTTGACCCCAAAAGCAAGAGAAGTAAAGACAAACATAAATTACTGGGACTATATCAAACTAAAAAGCTTCTGCAGAGCAAAAGAAACCATTGACCAAACAAAAAGGCAGTCAATTGAATAATAGAAAATATCTGCAAACAGTACCTCTGATAAGGTGCTAAAAGCCAAAATATATGAAGAACTCATACAACTAAATAACAAAAACGACATGGGCAGAGGTCCTGAAGAGATACTTTCCCAAAAAGACATACAAATGACCAACGGACATATGAAAAGATGCTCAACTTCACTAGCTATAAGGGTAATGCAAATCAAAACCACAATGAGATATACTACCTTATACCTGTTAGAATGGCTATTATCAATAAGACAAGAAATAACAAGTGTTGAAGAAGATGTGGAGAAAAAGGAACCCACATACACTGGTGGTGGAAATGTAAAGTGGTGCAGCCACTATGGAAAACAGTATGGAGGTTCCTCAGAAAATTAAGAATAGAGCTACTATATAACCAGGGATCTCTTTTCTGGGTATCTACCTAAAAACTTTGAAAACATTTATTTGTAAGATATATGTATCCCTATGTTCTTTGCAGTATTAATCACAGTAGCAAAGACATAGAAATAACCTAAGTATCATTCGATGTATGACTGGATAAAGAAGATGTGGTACATACATACAATGGAATATTACTCAGCCATAAAAAAGGATGAAATACTGCCATTTGGACAGTATTGGAGACAACGTGGATGGATCTTTAGAATATGATTCTAAGTAAAATAAGTGAGATGGAAAAGGACAAGAAGCATATGACTTCACTCAAATGTGGGATATAAAACAGAAAGCAACAAATGAACAAACAAAACAAACAAACTCATAGACCCAGACAACAGTATGGTGGTTACCAGAGGGGAGGAGGGGGAGGGGGAGGACAAAGGGTAAAGGGGGTCAATTATATGGTGATGAAAGGAGACTAGACTTGGGTGGTGAGCACATGATGCAATAAACAGATGATGTATTACAGAATTGTGCACTTGAAACATATAATGTCATTAACCAATGTCACCCCAATAAATTTAATTTAAAAAAAGAACTTTGTTTTCAGTGCTATTCTAAATGGTATCCTTTTAAAATTTCATTTTTTGTTTGATGCTAAAGTATACATTTACAATATCTGTATATTGATTTTTATTTCTAGTAACAAATTTTCTTGTTATTTTAATATTTTATCCATTGATTTTTTGGGGGGGAGGATTCTATGTAAAATAATGAGATCTGCTTGTAAAGGCACTTGCTTCTCTTTTTCAAGTTTTCAGTCTTTACAACTATTATTACTTTTTCTTGAATTACTATGCTGGGTAGGATACCTGGTACAATCTTAAATACATCACAATTTTTCATTGATTTTATACTAGTATTTTTATGCTGAAACTTCTTAAAACAAGGCATGTATATATATTAAACTCTATATAGACACAAACCCTATTTATTGTAAACTCAATAAAATACTTGTTGAAAGATTGAATCTAGACTTTTAACTTTAAATGTTGTACAGTTCAACGATAATATTGTAAAGAAAACCGATGATTCAGTTGTATTCTGCTGTAAGAAACAGAAAATCTGACAAAAGTGGCTTAAATGATATGGATGTTTATTATATCATTCAATAAGACAATTAAAGATAAGTGTCTGTTGTCATTGGTTCAGTGGCACAGAGCTGTGAAGGCCCACAAACGTGCTAAGTTTCTGGCCTTTCCCTTAAGGTCTCAAGATGACTGCAGCTGCTCCAGGTATCACATCCAAGTGAAAACAGGAAAAAACAGAGAAGGGGCAGCTGACTCTATCTTTTTGTGGGAAAGGCAACTGCTTTACTGGGTGTAACCAAAGTTGATTTCACCTTATTTTTCACTGAAAAAGCTAACTCCTATGGCTATCCCAGGTTCAAGAGAGGGTGGGAAGCAGGATACAGTTGACCCTTGAACAACATGGGTCTGAACTGCATGGGTTCTCTTACATGTGGATTTTTTCAATAAATACTATAAATGTATTTTATTAATAATATTTTATTTTTTCTAGTTGGCTTTATTATAAGAACACAGCATATTTTATATTATATGTATATATCATACAAAATATGTATTAAGCAACTGTTTATGTTATCGTAAGGCTTCTGGTCACCAGCAGGCTATTAGGAGTCAAGTTTTGAAGGAGTCAAAAATTGCATGTGGATTTTCAACTATGTGGGGGATCAACGCCTCTAACCCCTACATTGTTCAAGGGTCAACTATATATGACGGTCATAGTTAACTTCAACCTGTCACCTGAGATTGAGCACTGCTACCCAAAACAAAGTGTAATACTGTCGTCAAGAAAGACAAATATAAGTAACATCCATTTTCTTTTACTGCTGTCTTAATTTCACATGTACAGAGACTGAAATTAGAAATAATCAGCTACTAATGCCAACCATAGATCCCCTCTAATAATTTTACATATGACCAAGAGATATTTTCATTAAAAATTTTGTTAAGGAATCTTAATTAGCTAAAAAAAAAAATCGCCACAAGGATAAAAGGAAGGCCTTCATGATATTATTTTAGTGACAGCTCGTTTCTGGTTGCATGATACTGAATAAGATTCTGAAATATATAAAGAAAATCTACAAACTTTCCTACTGTTAATCAATTAATCTCACTAAGTATCATCTTTATATAATCAACAAATGTCAGCCAGTCCTTATAACTCCACTGAAAGATCGTTTAATACAGCAGTCTTACCTCAGGTACGAACCATATATGAAGAACAATCCCATCATTATTCCATTTAAAATAAAAATGACACCAACATAAAAGCAAGCAGGGTCTCCCAATCCTTTAAAAAACACAGAGTATTCAGTATTTAATGAATAAATGGCAATACAGCAATTCAACAAGATTATCTCAGTGTTTGTAAGCAAGAGCTCAGGAATTTGCTGAAAGCATTTGCTTGTCAGATTGCTATTCTATTAAACAGTTACATCAGGACTTCCCCTTACATGAGATATTATTAGTTACTTTCACATTTTATACTTTATTGTGGTTACATTTACACTTTCTCGACTTAAGTATTATCATACTGCAATAATTAGTTGGTGCTTCACTTTATATCAGATGCTGCTACTGCTCAGTGTCTAGAACTGTCTGTACAGTCACTTGGTAAGTTACAAAAGAAAATCCATTATATTATTTTTATATTTTGCTGGCTCTCAGGTGAGTAAAATGTGGCACCGGAACTCAAAGATCGGTTTTAGTCTATATGAGATAATCTAGTTATTTCATCCACTATTAGGTATAGCCAGCACCTTACTACTTAAATCCTGTGTATAAGACTAAATATATAT
>NW_011888856.1:2889457-2894326 GCF_000151845.1 Pteropus vampyrus
TTTTTTCTTCTCTCTCTGCTCCAGAAGTCTAGCTTTCTCTCAGTTCTCTCTTGCCTCAGAAATTTTGAATTTGTTGGTCCCTGTTCTTGAAATACTCCTTACTCTTAACTTGAGCAAACTTATTTTCTTATTTGTAATATGCGTCAGTTATAACCGCTAACATAGTTCTTATTTGTAAATTCTATGAAGGTAAAGCTCCATGTCTACCTGGTTCACCTTTGGGTCCCGGGTGCCAACGCTAACCTATCACTTAGTGGCAAGTTAATAAATATCATATACATACATATATAAGGTGATTTTTCCATCTCTCAGAACAGGTTATACCTTCTAAGCTGACTGAGTCACTCCAGTCTCTCATGTTATAAGGCATTTTCTCCTTTCCTATCCTTGGCACAAAAAAAGTCTAATTATGCCTCCAATATCCTCTAACGATACCATTTTAGATGTTATAAACATCACTTAAAGGAATCAGTAAAAATGTAAGGGAAATATGAAAATACAGATTTAGTATATATTCTGAGAGTTGAATGTTACTGTGAATAAGTCTATAAAAATATATTTATAAAATACACTGAAAAAAATATACTGAGTAGTCATATTGTGGAAAAAATGAAAAAAACAAAGAATAAAATAACTGTGTAAATGTTATGCAAGTAGATATATGCGACTTTGAATAAGAGTATCAAGGGACAGCATAATACCTAAATCTAAGTATTTTAAAAAGTGCTAAAAAGTGCTAGAGTACTAAATTTCAAGCATCGTAAGTAGCAGTGACAATAACAGATCCTGGAAAACTGTTAGATGATTCCAAAAATGGTTCCTTGACAAAGATAACAATATAGAAGGTGTATATTAAGAGTGTGAAGTATTTCTAAATCAATCTATTATTGTATATCTAATTTTAAATATGCTTCCACAACTAAATTTTCACATTAACTATTACAAGTAGATATCTGACTGTTTAACCCACACCCCCGAATTTATATATTCAAGCTACCCCAAAACTTTTTTCTATCTTATTCTGAAATATTTAGGATTGCCTTACACTGAGGCATATTACCCCTCAAACAGAAATGAATACTTGTATTTTAGTAAGGACATAGCCTTCTCAGAAAATTACTTTAAAGGTAAATACACTTTTAGGTGAATCAGTTGTAGAGTGTTTTAAAATATTCAATCACTAGTTTACAATAATTCTTAAAATAAGTTATAACATATTTATGTAAACATTATGACAACACAGCAGTATTTCAGGGAAAAAAAAACATGCCTTCGCAGCTTTGAACTTCATTTAGAGGTTCTACTCTGGTGACATTCCAGCAGGTCTTAGTTTCGAGGCCAAATAAATTCATTATTCCCACAAGTGTACGATACCAGAAGGCTATAATCACCTACAAAAGATAAAAACAGGAGAGATAGTGGAGGAAAATACATTATCTTCATAATACCAATTTTTTCAAAATCCATTTCATGATGGTTGCCTTTGACATTATGAACTTTTACAAATGTATTTAAGTCATTTCATTTGGGAAACAGTTGTTTGAAAATTATATAAATACACAGACACAGTATCGACTAAGTTGTATATCACTGAGTAATGCACATCAATAAAAATTTATGTTGTGATCATTATCTCTGTAATATACTCTTATAATCAACTCTGTAATATAAATAAGAGTATCTATAAAATCAAGTCTTAAAGTATATGTTAAAACAAAATGATAATAGCAAAATACAAAAATTAACAGAAATATTTCATAACATGTGATCTAGATCCCTGATTTATTTTCTTCATTGTCTAAAAAAATATAAAACCAACTGCATATGGAATAATAGCTCCTGTGCCCACTAAAACTCTAACCAAACAGATTAAATATAACCAATTCTTCCCAATCTGCAATCCACTTTTAAAATTTTAAAGACAAGGGAAAAGAACAATAACAAAAAAATTAGCAACAAAATTCTCATGGCTGAGAGATTAAAAAATATATAATTTTATAGATTTGGGGAAAAAATACAAAGAAAAAAGTTAAAAAATAGAGTTCAAAGTAAAAGTAAAAACTACCTAGAGCTAACTACTTGTACTATTTTGGTAATCACCCTTCCAGTCTCTCCCTTGGCATATAAAAACATAAAGTTGAGTTATTCAATATTATAAAATAGTATGTATTATATAATGTTAATGAAACACACATCACTAAACAGCATCCTAAACATCTATATCCAAAAAGAATAAATTTACTATTTTATAACTTAATTTTATAAAATTGACATTCTGCTAAATTTATCATTTTTACCATTGTGTGTTTATCATACATGTACAAAACATTACCCCATTAAATGTATGTGTTAAATCTAGAATTACACTCCTTTCTGGGTCATAGCTTGATATAGTAGAAAAGTATAGCTTTGAAGTCAGAATTAAACTCAAATTCTCACTCTACAAGTTATGGTTCTTATGGCTTGACGTAATCCTTCAACTTCTGAAACTCAGCATGTTATCTCTAAAATGTTTAAATATCCAGATTTCGATTTAAAATCACTCATCACATCAAAACCCAGAAAGATCTCAAACTGAATGAAAAAAAAACCAACAGATTCCAACAAGGATAAGACAAGATTATTAGAATCATTGCTCCAATGGGTAATTATGAACATGTTTAGAACAAATGCAAAAAACAAAGTCTTAACAAAGAAACAGAACATGTAAAGAACAAATAAAAATTTCAGAACTGAAAAAAATACAATAACGAAAATAAAAACTCAGTAGATGGGCTTAACAGATGAATGAAAGGGATTGAGGAAAATAATCAGTGAACCAGCAAACAGAACAATAGAAAGTATTCAATCTGAGCAATGGGGAGAAAAGAGAGTGGAAAAAAATCATAAAAGTTCCCTGGGGACCTATGGAACTGACAAAAGTTCTCACATTTGTGTCACTGGAGTCCTGAGAGGAGAGGAAAAAGGGGAAGCCAAAGCTAAGCAAACCAAAAATAGAATAAAACCAAAGAAATCCAAACCAAGACTCATCACATTTTTGAAAACTTTTAAACATCATCCTTTTAAACACTTTTGAGAACTAAAAAGGATAAAATATTGAAAGATACGAGAAGAAAAAAATACTCCTTAAAGAAGGAAAACGATTCAATAGACGGTACATTTTTCATCAGAAGTCATAGAGGGCCAGAATGAAGTGGCACATTTATCAAATGCTGAAAGAAAAAGCTGTCAACCCAGATTCCTATATCTAGCAAAAGTAGCCTTCACAAATCAAGAAAACTTGATATGAAAGATAAAGAAACACTAAGAAAACGTGTTGCTGAAAGATCTACCCTAAAAGAATGGCTAAGGCAAATTCTCTAAACAAATAAAGCATATAAAAATATATATATATCAAAATTTGTGGGCCAGAGGTAAGGTAGAGCTGAGAGGGAAATGTATAGCAGTAAAATTAATACATTAGAAAAGAGGAAAATATCAATAATCTAAGCCCCTAAGAACCTAGAAAAAGAAGAACAAAATAAACACAGAACAAGCAAAACAAAGGAAGGAAATAATAAGAAACAGAAATAAGTGACACTGAAAGCATTAAAAACAATAGAAGAGCTCATTCTTTGAAAAGTTCAATAAAACTAACAAACCTACAGCAAGACTGAGAAGGAAAAAAGAGAAGAGACACAAATTACCTGTATCAAGAATGAAATGAAATATAACTACAGAATTTTCATATGTCAAAAAGATCAAGGAATACTATGAATAACTCTACACACTTAAATTTAACAATTTAGATAAAATGGACCTGGAAAAACAAAAACTATCACATTTCACCCAACATAAAACAGATTCAAATAGTAGTACTCTTGTGCTCCCCGCCCCCCTTGTTATATATGTACCTATTAAGAAAATTGAATTCAAATGTAAAAATTCTTCAAACAGCAATTTCCATAACCTTGCCCAGATATTTGCACTGAAGAATTCTACTAAATATTTAAAGAGTTAAAATCAATTCTACACTATCTCTTCCAGAAAAAAAGAATAGAGAGCACTTGCCCATTCGTTATCCGAAGCTAATATAACCCTGATACTAAAACCAAAAAAGAAAGTACCAAAAAATTAAATCACAGGCTAATATTGTTTATGAAAACATATAGAAAAAGCCAAAATATCAGCAGATACTTCGGCAATATGTAAAACTAATTATATGCCATGACCAAGTGGGGTTTATTCCAAGAATATAAAGCTATTTCAGGAAGAAAAATGAATCAATGTAACCCATTGTATTAACAAGATAAAAAGAAAAATCTTGTAATCATATCAATTGGTGCAAAAAAAGCATTTGAAACAATTTAATACCTATTTTGATAAGAACTTTCAGAAAAAAAAATAGGAATAAGAGGAGAACCTCTTCGACTTTATAAAGGTCATGAGTAAAAGACTTAGAGGTAACAATATACTTTAATGGTTAAAGAATGAATGCATTCTCCCTAAGACTGGCATGGATATCCACATTCCCCAGTCTTAAACAGTGTTGAAAGTTCTAGCTTGTGCAATAAAGTAAGGGAAATAAAAACATATAGATTAAAAAAATAAAACTATCTCCTTTTTCATATGACTATGTATGTAGAAAATTCCAACAAATTTACAAAACAAAACAAAACCCTCCTAGAACTAATAAGTGAGTTCAGTAAGGTTGCAGAATAAAAGCGAAACACACAAAAAAAATCAATTGTATTTCTATATACCAGTAATGAACATGTATTCATCAATATTGAAAATATAATCACTTTTATCATCTCTCAAAAATCATGAAATACTTAAGTGTATATCTAATAAATCATGTACAGCACTTGTATACTGAAAACTACACAA
>NW_011888856.1:2894376-2899217 GCF_000151845.1 Pteropus vampyrus
CAAAATAAACACAGAACAAGCAAAACAAAGGAAGGAAATAATAAGAAACAGAAATAAGTGACACTGAAAGCATTAAAAACAATAGAAGAGCTCATTCTTTGAAAAGTTCAATAAAACTAACAAACCTACAGCAAGACTGAGAAGGAAAAAAGAGAAGAGACACAAATTACCTGTATCAAGAATGAAATGAAATATAACTACAGAATTTTCATATGTCAAAAAGATCAAGGAATACTATGAATAACTCTACACACTTAAATTTAACAATTTAGATAAAATGGACCTGGAAAAACAAAAACTATCACATTTCACCCAACATAAAACAGATTCAAATAGTAGTACTCTTGTGCTCCCCGCCCCCCTTGTTATATATGTACCTATTAAGAAAATTGAATTCAAATGTAAAAATTCTTCAAACAGCAATTTCCATAACCTTGCCCAGATATTTGCACTGAAGAATTCTACTAAATATTTAAAGAGTTAAAATCAATTCTACACTATCTCTTCCAGAAAAAAAGAATAGAGAGCACTTGCCCATTCGTTATCCGAAGCTAATATAACCCTGATACTAAAACCAAAAAAGAAAGTACCAAAAAATTAAATCACAGGCTAATATTGTTTATGAAAACATATAGAAAAAGCCAAAATATCAGCAGATACTTCGGCAATATGTAAAACTAATTATATGCCATGACCAAGTGGGGTTTATTCCAAGAATATAAAGCTATTTCAGGAAGAAAAATGAATCAATGTAACCCATTGTATTAACAAGATAAAAAGAAAAATCTTGTAATCATATCAATTGGTGCAAAAAAAGCATTTGAAACAATTTAATACCTATTTTGATAAGAACTTTCAGAAAAAAAAATAGGAATAAGAGGAGAACCTCTTCGACTTTATAAAGGTCATGAGTAAAAGACTTAGAGGTAACAATATACTTTAATGGTTAAAGAATGAATGCATTCTCCCTAAGACTGGCATGGATATCCACATTTCCCAGTCTTAAACAGTGTTGAAAGTTCTAGCTTGTGCAATAAAGTAAGGGAAATAAAAACATATAGATTAAAAAAATAAAACTATCTCCTTTTTCATATGACTATGTATGTAGAAAATTCCAACAAATTTACAAAACAAAACAAAACCCTCCTAGAACTAATAAGTGAGTTCAGTAAGGTTGCAGAATAAAAGCGAAACACACAAAAAAAATCAATTGTATTTCTATATACCAGTAATGAACATGTATTCATCAATATTGAAAATATAATCACTTTTATCATCTCTCAAAAATCATGAAATACTTAAGTGTATATCTAATAAATCATGTACAGCACTTGTATACTGAAAACTACACAACGCTAATGAAAGGAAGCATAGAAGAACTAGATAAATGGGAGACTTACCATGTTCATAAATTAGAAGACTCAGTAGTAAAGAAGTCAATTCTCTTCAAATTTAATTACATGTTCAATGCAATTCTTATCAAAATCTCAATGAGATTTTATAGTTATGGAAAAGAACATTGTTAAATATATATTAAAAGGCAAAGTAACTCACTAAATCAATTCTGAGAAAGAATGAAGTGGAAGGGATCATTCTACCTAATCCAAGACTTATTGTATAGTTACACTAATGAAGAGTATATGGTATTGGCAGAGGGACAGACATGTGAATTAATGGAGGGGAGCAGAGAATCCAGAAATAGACCCACTGAAATATGCCAAACTTGTTTTCACAAAGGAAAACAATTGGACACCCATAGGTTAAAAAAAAAAAAAAAGAACCTAGACCTAAGTCTCATGTCTCACATTACATGAAAAAATTAACTTGAAATGACATGGATTACAGATGTATATGTAGAACAGAGAACTCTTAGGGGAAAAACAGAAAACCTTTAGCATCTAGGGCTAGGAAAATAATTCGTAAACTTGACACCAAAAGCACAATTCATAAGGAGAAAAAATGATAATCAAAAATTTTAAATTATAATGAAAACCAAACATGTCTAGATTTATGGAATACAGGTATAGCAGTGCTTAGAGGAGAATTAGGGGATTAAATGCTTCTGTGAGAAAGAAAAAAGGTTTTATATCAAGGAGGTAATCATCTACCTTGAAAAACTAGTAAGAAAAGATAAAAATAAATCCAAAGTATGTAGAAGGAAGAAAATAATAAAGATGAGAGAAGAAATCAATGTTATAGAAAACAGAAAAACAATAAAGATAAATGAAACCAAAAGCTAATGTTTTTTGTAAGTATCAATAAAGGGAATAAAACTCTATCTACATTGATAAAGAAAAATAAATATACAAATTACCAAAGTCACAAATGAAAGAAAAACATCATTACAGACAGTAAAAGAATATTAGAACATGACGAACAATTTTATGTCAATTTAACTTTTATATAACATTCTTTGAAAGAGACAATTATAAAAACCGACAAAAAAGAAACAGAAAAATCTGAATATCCCTATCTCTAATAAAGAGATGGAATTTATAAATAAAATCCTTCCCATGAAAAAACCTTGAGGCAGACCCTGGTGGTTTCATTAGTGAATTATTGCAAACATTTAAAAAATAAATAATAACGTAACGGATTCAAGGTCAACACAGAAAAATTAACAATATTTCTATATGTTAACAATAAACAATGAGAAATGAAGTACATTTTAAATATTATTATAGTAGCTCCCACAAAACCAAAAATAATTAGGTATACATTTTATAAAATATATGCGGTATCTTTATAATTGTCTATATCCAATAAAATCTATCTTAAAAACTACCAGAATAAGTGAGTTTAGTGTTGTTACAGGATAGGTCAATAAACATAAAAACTATTGTATTTCTGCATATTAGGAACACAGTCAGAAATTGAAATTTTAAAACAATATCATTTACCATAGTATCAAAAAATTAAGCGCACATGGATAGATCTGACAAAAGGTATACAAAATCTGTATGCCTCAAACTACATAATATTATTGAAATTTAAAAAGACCCAGGTAAATGGAAAAATAAACTATGTTCATGGATTGAAAGACTCAATATTATTAAGATGACAACCTCCTCGAATAGATTAAAAAATCTATAGATTGAACACAATCCAAATCAAATGTTGGCAGCTGAAATTGAAAAGCTGATCTAAAATTCACATAGAAGGACAAAGGGTCTAGATTAGCCAAAATAACATTTAAAAAGAACAAAGTTGGAGGACTTTCACTACTTGACTTTAAGATGAATTATATAGCTCCAGTAATTAAGACAGTGTGACACTGGTGTCAAGATGGATAAATAGATCAATGGAACAGAATAGAGTCCAGGAACAGACTTACACATAGAAGGTCAATTAAGTTTCAAAAAGAGTTCGAAGGCAATTTAGCTGAGAAAAGATATCTTTTTAACAGTGCTGGAAAAATTGGATATCCATCAATGAAAATAATAAACTTTGATCCACACTTTATACAAAATCTAACACTTAATCCTAAACTACACACTTAATCCAACATGGATCGCACACCTAAGTGTGACACTTGAAACTATACAATGTGTAGAAGAAAACACAGAAGAAAATCTTCATGACCTTGGGTTAGACAAAAATATCTTAGTTATAATACCAAAAGCATGATCAATAAAAGAAAAAATTGATAAACTGTACTTCCTCAAAATTAAAATTTTCTCCTCTTTAAAAGATACTGTTCAGAGAATGAATAGAAAAACTACATACTGTAAAGCATATATGTGCTAAAGGACCTGTACCCACAGTATGTCCACTTGTATCTACAATAAATAAGGAACACTCAAAACTCAGTCATAATAAGGAAAAGAACCAAATTTTTAAAATTTCCATTTAAAAATGGGCAAAAATTTGAGCAGACCTTTCACTAAAGATACATAAATGGCACATGAGAACCCAAAAAGATGCTCAACATCATTAGTTGTCAAGGAAATAAAATTAAAACCACAATGAGATGCCATTACCCAACTATTAAAATGTCCGAAATTAAAAAGGCTGATCACAGCGGGTGTAGCTGACCACGCGGAGCAACTGAAACCTCTCACGCACTACTGTAAGGAATGTGAATAGCACCACCACTTTGGCAATATGCTTTATACAGGAATGTTCCTGGCGGCTTTATTAATAATAGCCCCAAACTGGAAAAACCTGAATGTCTGTCAAAAGGCAAGTGGATAAACAAAATGTGATACATCAATACAATGGAATAATAGTAAGCAATGAAAACAAACTATTGATACATTACGATAATATGGATTAATCTCAAAGTAACTCTACTGAACAAAAGAAGGTATACAAAAAAAGAGTGTTTTATAATTCTAGTTATATGAAATTCTGAAAAAGTGCAAAGTAAACTATAGTGACAGAAAGCATACTGGTGGTTTACTGGGGGTGGGGTAGGGTGAGGCGAAGAGGTACAGGAAAGAGGGATCACTAAGGAACACGAGGAAACTCTTGGGGTGATGGGGTGGTGGCTGTGATCACTGTCTTGATCGTGGTGATGCCCATGGGTGGATACATATGCCTAAGTCATTGAATTTTATACTTCATATATGTCTAGTTATGGTATGTCAATTCTACCTTAATAAATTTATTTAAAAATTTTTTAAGTATATATAATAGAAAATATGAACTAAAACTGTTTTTATTCACAGACAACTTCATCATGGTCACAGAAAATCCAAAGGAATCTACAAAAAAGCTCCTAGAATAATTCACTTCGTCAAGATGCAGGTTCTAGGTTAATATTCAAAATCAGCTGCAATTTCTATACAAAAGCAACAAAAAATGAGAAAATTAAATTTAAAAATAATACCATTTATAAG
>NW_011888856.1:2901037-2905064 GCF_000151845.1 Pteropus vampyrus
TTTATCTTAAGAGTTCACAAATTGAATTTATTAATTTTTTTTTCCAATTTCTAGAATTTGCAGACTACCATAAAATCCGTACTGTTTTAGACCAAGCAATAGAAGATATTCACAGATTTCTGGCTATATAACTAAATAAATCTCACTTTATTAAAGCAACTCCAAGGTCACTGTCCTGCTCATCACTTTCACAGTCCCTTCATGTGACTGGTCTGCCCAACCACATGGTATTCGAAGTTCATGGGCTGTCCTCATTTAGAAGCCTTCTCGGCTCTTCCCATTTGCTCTGTTTATTACACTGGTCACTGCTTTCACACTGAGCTTTTTTGAGTTCAAGTGAGCACAGTTTCTGAGGTCTTTGAGTTTAGGAAAGGAAGTTTGATACTGTGTTCATCTATACGGATACAGACGATCAATAATCCTTAGAGGTCCCTTCCTTTTAATAACATCATTGTGTTTACTTACTACTTTCTTTCTGATTAAAAAAAAAATCACTGTACGAACATTTATCCCAAATTTTACTTACCTCTGGATAAAGATGGAAGCGTTTCACTGCATTTATCACACGGGGGTATTCGGTGAGCCTGTCGTTCATAACCATCCACAGCCCTTCCAAAAACGAAGGTGCTTCAATGATGGTCTTGAAGTAGGAATAATAAAGTCCCTTTAAAAAGGCACAAATTGTCAATGTAAGTAAAATTTGAAAGTATTAATTTTGATCACTCCTTTTAAAATAATTTCTTCTGGGAAAAAGAAAAAAAAAAAAGGAAAAGAATAACGATTTTCTGATTTCCCCTGGCAACCACCGCATTCTTGGACTCAAAAGGCATACGTTTCAGGTTAGCCCTGTACTAGTCTTTCCCATTTTCTGATAGTTTGAAAGAGTTGGAGGGATAGTTAAACGTTTTAAGGAGCTTTTCTAACCACATCTTAAAATATGTATGCAATACATTTTTAATTCTACCAAGCCTAATTTTCCCCTCAGTCTAGGTACCTAGAGGTTGAGATCCGATGGATTCTGGCATAAACAGAGATGCCTTTATGTCTCTGTACAACTTTGTATATAGAAAATTACTTCTTTTTCTCCAGCTCTCTAAGAAGTAACATAACATTCACAAGATGGAACTTCATGCTTTCAACTTACTTCCTTGCTCCCTCTAACAGCTCTGCCCAAAGTGAATGCTGACCAAATGACAAATGACCATTGCTCATGACAGCAATGCTGTGTCCTGAAATGGGGATTAGCTTAGTGTATTATTCCAGCATATGAAATAATGGCTTTATTAGGCTAGTAAACGTTATGTTCAGTTAAAGTTCAAAGATTAACAAAAGCATATTGTTTCATATTACTTTCCTCATCAACGTCCTGCTTTCCTCCCTAAAATCAAAAAGCAAAGAAAGGGCTACACCGTTCGTAATACGCTCTCCCTAGAAAACATTAAAAATAATCTTCAACTTTACACTCAGTCCTGCCTCCTCCAACCGCTTTATCTTTGAGAACTTAAGCAACAGTAGTGACTACAAAGCTGAGTTGTCACTTAGCTGATGTCAGAAAGAACATTTCCTCACATTTTGGATTGGTAAAATACGAGTTCATGTAAGGATTTTCCCTTTCTGCTTAGGAGGACAACAGAGCAATATAAGAATGACAGGATATCTAATATGCATAAGTCAATATTTAGAGAAATAGAAAATGTCTACATAAGTTTTTACTAATAGCAGCTATGGTTTTTGCGCCAGGATCTGTGCTATGTGCTTCGTTCAGTATCTCCCTTCATTTTCAATAAAACCCTGAACAGGGGATTAGCTTAGTGTATTATTCCAGCATATGAAATAATGAAATAATGGCTTCAGTAGGCTCCTAAAAGTCTGGCATTACTTCCAGTTAGCAGATGGGATTACTGAGAATCAGAGGGGTTACGTGACTAGTATCAGTCAGATAACTGACTCAGTCCAGTGATCGGTCATCAAAGTCCAGACTGCCCCACAGCTTCACTCTTTAATATTATTTTATATCCTCTCTTTGAAAATAATAACTATAAAATATTAAAAGTTCGAATGCCGCATGAATGCTCACATATCCAATTCTTCAAAGTTTTAAGGGAACTGTCAGGGTGAGATTTAAAAAATAGTGGCTAAAGTATCTAAAATAGGCAAATTTATAGACAGAAAGGCTGCAGGGAGGGGAGAGGGACTAGTTAGTATTTAGTGGGTGCTGTTTCTATTTGGGATAACCAAGTTCTGGAGGTGGAGGGTGCTAACGGTGGCACAACAATGTGAGTGCATTTAATGCCACAGATTGTACACTTAAAAATAGTTGAAATGGTAAAACCTGCCATTTAAAATTTTTTTAAGTGTAATTTCTAAATTTTAATTTAGCCACAATTAAAAACAAAACAAAAAAGCAGTGGCTACAGAGTCATGAGAGCCAGTTTCAGTTCTTCGCTTGGCCCCTCACTAGTGGGTCTGGAGGATGGTCCTGGTCTGTCTTCATTATAAAATTCTGCAGTTCTGGCATTTGTTATCCCATTTAATCCTCACTATTTATGTGAAGTATGTATGGCAGATGGCATTATCTCCATTTTATAAATTAGGTAGCAAAATAACAGGTAAATGATTAAAGAAATTATATCAAAAGTTGCCTCTTAAAAGAGATTATCTTGAAGTCAAGAATGGTAAAAAAAATAATAATAAAATAAAACAAAAATAAACAAACCAAAAAACAGTTGAAAGAGGCAGGTAAGACATAGGGTTTCCTACTCTAACCTAAGAGAAAGCAATTTCTGATCACATTTGATACTCCATATCAGCTCTTAAATGTTATCTTTGTTCTCCTCTTCCTCGGCTATTATAATTGATCTTTATTATATTAAAAAGTCTGTATTAGAAAAGGAGGAGAGATAATGAGATAAGTAAAAGGAAAGAATCCTAAAACACTTTCTATTGAGTTATAAGCCTAGGTTATAACTTGAGAAACGGTGCAGTTCACCAACAATTCATTTCACTTCCTAAAAATTTCCACCGTATAGTCTTACAATTATTAAACTCCGGATTAATTCATTAGAAAAAAAGAACCTAACCATTTCAGTGCGAAAAGTCATCTCCCGCTCCAAAGATGAGAGGTGAGAAAAATGACGATCATTTTCAAACAGTGTTACTAAATGTGTCCTAGAAAAAACAAAAAACGAAAAACACGAAACATCATTATAAGAACACGTTTCAAAATTAGTACCAAAATAGTTACAAAGTACAAAAATCATAAAGTGGAAAAAGAACGAATTTTTGTAATTAATATTAACTTTATAGTTTGCTTACTAACTTATATAGTAAGTTATATAATCCAGTGTTGCACAAGGCTGAAAGTCCACAATCCAGGCCTCTAAATCAGAGCAGAGGTAGGTTTTGGTTTATTAAGTTTCACAAGTGACTCTAATGTACCAAGTTTGGGAAATGCTCCTTGAAAGGCCTTTGGAATATAATTTTAAATAGAACTACTTTACATTAAAGCAATTTTTAAATAAGTATAACTCCAAATAAAGGATCAGCTTTCAAGGGTCAAAGAACACAGGACTGTACTTAAAGATATTTTGTTAGTGTAGTTCAAGAAAACAGCTGTAGGTAATGAATATAGGAGCGTATGTGATAAGCAAAACTGGTTATAGTGAGCAATGATGCTTTCCTTCATTTACATGGCAAATGCTTTCCAATTAAGTAGAAAATAAAGCAAAATTCCATCTATCAACCTGGTCTTCTACTCACCTTCATTTACATACATATAGGGCGTATGAAAGGGTTCCAATAGCTGTAAAAAATACTTCTTACCATTACAACCTTGGTTCTATCATCAAAATCTCCCTGAAGACTAAATGGCCAGAACAGCACTAACCCAACGGGAGGCGGGGCAGATTCCATTCTTCCCAAGAACAGAAATCCCTGAGCTCAGGTAAAAATGATTTTACATACAATTTTTTACAAATAGACCACTTGTATAAAGCATGGTGTGTGTGCTCATTCAATTCCGTATTAC
>NW_011888856.1:2905114-2908216 GCF_000151845.1 Pteropus vampyrus
AATTTCCACCGTATAGTCTTACAATTATTAAACTCCGGATTAATTCATTAGAAAAAAAGAACCTAACCATTTCAGTGCGAAAAGTCATCTCCCGCTCCAAAGATGAGAGGTGAGAAAAATGACGATCATTTTCAAACAGTGTTACTAAATGTGTCCTAGAAAAAACAAAAAACGAAAAACACGAAACATCATTATAAGAACACGTTTCAAAATTAGTACCAAAATAGTTACAAAGTACAAAAATCATAAAGTGGAAAAAGAACGAATTTTTGTAATTAATATTAACTTTATAGTTTGCTTACTAACTTATATAGTAAGTTATATAATCCAGTGTTGCACAAGGCTGAAAGTCCACAATCCAGGCCTCTAAATCAGAGCAGAGGTAGGTTTTGGTTTATTAAGTTTCACAAGTGACTCTAATGTACCAAGTTTGGGAAATGCTCCTTGAAAGGCCTTTGGAATATAATTTTAAATAGAACTACTTTACATTAAAGCAATTTTTAAATAAGTATAACTCCAAATAAAGGATCAGCTTTCAAGGGTCAAAGAACACAGGACTGTACTTAAAGATATTTTGTTAGTGTAGTTCAAGAAAACAGCTGTAGGTAATGAATATAGGAGCGTATGTGATAAGCAAAACTGGTTATAGTGAGCAATGATGCTTTCCTTCATTTACATGGCAAATGCTTTCCAATTAAGTAGAAAATAAAGCAAAATTCCATCTATCAACCTGGTCTTCTACTCACCTTCATTTACATACATATAGGGCGTATGAAAGGGTTCCAATAGCTGTAAAAAATACTTCTTACCATTACAACCTTGGTTCTATCATCAAAATCTCCCTGAAGACTAAATGGCCAGAACAGCACTAACCCAACGGGAGGCGGGGCAGATTCCATTCTTCCCAAGAACAGAAATCCCTGAGCTCAGGTAAAAATGATTTTACATACAATTTTTTACAAATAGACCACTTGTATAAAGCATGGTGTGTGTGCTCATTCAATTCCGTATTACCGTTGCACAGTCTTTATCCTCATTTCTACCTGATTTCCAATGGACAGGTGTTACTAAACTTTCTCTCTCAGCTTATGTCACTAAGAAACCATCATTACTGTAAAATAAGCGAGAGTTTTTTTAGATAAAATAAGCATGCAAAGAACACAAGAAAGGCAAGATATTTAAGACACACAGTAGTGAATCCTTTGGTAAAGCAAAACATTCTAACAGATAAGTTACTACTCCCCTAACGCACCGATTTTGTAAATGCTGCTTCCCGTGAAGTTTTTAAAAAAGTAATCTATCTGTGTAAACTGTGTAAACAGATGCGCACACAGATGTTCCGGACACATAGCAAGCAGCTATGGTTTTATTATATGCAAACAGTGACAGCAATTTTTAATTCAAAGGTTTTTTATTTATTTCAAACTGAAACTAATCTTACCAGTGCAAAAGTCCCAAAAAGGCAGCTGGAAAAAAAGAAAAAAGAAAAAAGTCATTAAAAGCGATATTATTATAATAATTACGCTATATCTTTACTATACTATTTCAAAAGCATTCCCTTATATGTCTAGAAAGCAGGCACGAGAAGGGTGGCTAGCCATTCTGTCTGTACAAGCATAGGAAAAATCCCAAAAGGACATAAATCACAACTCATGCTTACCTCTGCAGGGGGTTTTTGAGGAGCAAAGGAAGAAACTTGGAAGACTTTATGTCTCCAAGTTTGCAAATTTATGTAATTTGCAAAAGAGTGATGAAACTGATGATTTTGACCTTTTTGGTGATTCTTCAGAGATTATTCTCTAGTATGATCTGTTATTCTCTAATTCTTTGTACAAAATATTAAAAATAAGCACATATATACACTATGATCACCTCAATCCTTTCAGAAGTGACTCTAGCCAAGAGAAGTCCCTCTAGGCCACTTTCCCTTCTGCTCATCAGAATATGGTTTAAAGCAGGAAATCTCTTCATCAGCAGGACACCCAAAGCCCTGTGGGCAGTTCAAACCTTATGGAGCCTTGAGGGCCGCAGACTAATGGCCTGGGAGCCTCCTCTGCAGTCCCCATGTCAGCGTCTTAGGAATGTGGCTTTCTCAGGGAGCTGCAGACAGGCCAAACGGTGACACTGCTGTGGGGATGGGCTTTCTGAGGAGCTACAAACACTGTCTGTCCCTTCGGATGGCTGGCACTCTGCTTATTTTCAAGGATATAGCAGAGCTGGGGAGAGGAGATGGGAGGAGGCCAAGTTAAAACTCCACAAACCTCACTGTTCTTACAGTTTGAGTAGTTTTTTGTTTTTTTTTAATTTTGAACGCATTTTCTTTAGAGTGTTGTAAACTTCTGGTTAATTTCCAAAGACTTGAAAAAGTTGATTCTGATAATCAAGTATCTTTGTTACTGTCACAGAGGAGGGAACTCACTTAGCTATTCCGAATGTCCTGCCCCCACCTCAAGATTTTATAATGGTGTTTCTTACTGTTTTTCCAAATACACTTAGCAAGTCATTTTACACCCCACCACCGTTAACCTCTTAAAAATTCTAAAATGTATTCAACTTGGCTAACCAAATAAATGCAAATTATTCAATCAATTAATAATAATAAAATATTGCAATATCGAAGACTCCCACCTGTACTTTTCTAGCTCTTTTTCATATTCCTAACCATTCTGGGTTCATTTCTACTGCTCTCTGCTCTTTAATACTTACCAGAAGATTTACCATTTTATACCATGATCAGCAAACTAGAGCCCACTGTCTGGTTTTGTACTGTCCACTGGCTAAAAGGGTTGTTATATTCTTAAAGGTTATAAAAATAAGGAAGAATAGGCTATAGAGACTGCATGTGGCCTGTGAAGCTCAAAATATTTATCACCTTGCTCTTTACAGAAAAAGTATACTATCACTATGTATGTTAACTCTTTACAATGTACAATATACTCTGAACTACTTTGAAATTAAACCTATACCATCCCTTTCAACTTGAAACAGATGCCCTTCTGATAAGACTTTATTAACATATACAGAGACTGTCCTATTCAACCATATTTGCATGCTCTTTCTCACTCTCCATGCAATTATATATATTGGCAAAAACTTTCGTAA
>NW_011888856.1:2909021-2922236 GCF_000151845.1 Pteropus vampyrus
GTTTTTCCAAATACACTTAGCAAGTCATTTTACACCCCACCACCGTTAACCTCTTAAAAATTCTAAAATGTATTCAACTTGGCTAACCAAATAAGTGCAAATTATTCAATCAATTAATAATAATAAAATATTTCAATATTGAAGACTCCCACCTATACTTTTCTAGCTCTTTTTTCATGTTCCTAACCATCCTGGGTTCATTTCTACTGCTCTCTGCTCTTTAATACTTACCAGAAGATTTACCATGTTATATCATGATCAGCAAACTACAGCCCACTGTCTGGTTTTGTACTGTCCACTGGCTAAAACGGTTGTTATATTCTTAAAGGTTATAAAAATAAGGAAGAATAGGCTATAGAGACTGCATGTGGCCTGTGAAGCTCAAAATATTTATTACGTTGCTCTTTACAGAAAAAGTATACTATCACTATGTATGTTAACTCTTTACAATGTACAATATACTCTGAACTACTTTGAAATTACACCTATACCATCCCTTTCAACTTGAAACAGATGCCCTTCTGATAAGACATTATTAACATATACAGAGACTGTCCTATTCAACCATATTTGCATGCTCTTTCTCACTCTCCATGCAATTATATATATTGGCAAAAACTTTCGTAAGTGATATTTAAGGAAAAGGAAGAGGTCAAATATCCTACTAAATCCACCTAGCTTTCCAAAAACCCTCAAAATGTTCCTGTGTCTCTCACTCCCTCCCCTCACCCCACATGACACACCTGATAAATGCTAAGGTGTAATAATAATGCCAACATCCTACGTGCAAGAAGTGCTTATCACAGCCCCTTCCAAGGTCGTGACAAAGAGCATGTCTCCTGGACCCCTGGATCCCGCCTATCAACCCCACCTTAGAAAGAGACCCAGCCTTATACTTTACTGAAACCAAGACCACTCGACACAAGCACTGCAAACTTCTCTCACGTCCCCGTCGATGTTCTGCACAGTCATCCTCGCTTTCTTCTATTCCCTGCCATCTCACGAGAGGAACTCTCTCTCTTCCTTGCCACAGTCAGCTTCTCAGATTTGTGCTTTTAATTCCGCCCTTCCAAATTTTCAAAGGCTTTGCTCCATCGACTGTTCCCCCTCTTGGAACCTCCATCTTACCCTCTCCTACTAGTCTTTCCTTTCCGCCTTCACTTCCCCTAGACTCTAAAAACCCTTCCCTTGACCTAGCAGCCCTTCAAACTCCGAAATAGTCTCCCCGCCCCCACCCACTCGCTGACAAGATTCTTAGCCAACTTCCTTCTTCTAAGTTCCTATAACTCTTTTAGAAGACCGACCCCAACGTACCTTTTCGTTCTCCATATCAATGACCTCTTTCGATGTTTATGCTTTTCAACCTCTGTGCAGCTTTTGACCAGACTCTCGAATTTCTTCCTCTGTTATCTTCCTTCACACCAATTCTCCCAGGTCTATTTTTCTGGCAACTTTTTTTTTTTTTTAATGCTTATCTGGCTTTTCCTTTTCCTCTCTTTAAACTAAAAGGTTTTCCCAGGTGCCTTTACTTTGCCCCATGTTCTCTCCTGGCAGTCTTTCTCAATGTTAAAGTTTCGATTCACTTGTACATGGATAATTCCCACATCTGTAAATACTCATTCCTGAACTTTCTCTTTCTCTCACATTCTCCACTCTCTGCTTCTGTCTCACCACCAACCCCAGGCCCCTCGATGTGCTCTCGTCAACTCTCACCTCCGTCCTCTCTTCTCCATTCCCACTGTGCCATTCTTACTATGGCAGTTACTGCGCGGATTCTAGTGTTCAATGATTTTTCCTGCTTCTTTGCTCAGTCCATCTGCAGTCCGTTTTCGGACACTGCTGTCAAGGTCATCTCTCTGAAGCCCACTTCCAATCGTGTCACTCTATTTAAAAATCATTCAGTGCCAACCTTGTGAATGCCACAGAATTGTTCACTTTAAAGTGGTTAACTTTGTCATGCGCATTTCGCATCATTAAAAAAAAGCTTTTTTTTCCCTTAAAGAAAAGAATCAGTCAGTGTCTTCCTATAGAATGAAGTTCAAATGCCTTAAACCTAGTCTTGAATTAGACTCCATGGCTGGTCCCAGTCAACCTTTGAACTTACTTCCTACTTCCTCTTTTTGTACACTTTTATGCCCTTCCTTTCGGCCTTCCTTCACTGTCATATTTTCTTCCTTCCATGACTTTGTTGTCCTATCAGCCTCTAATACTTGTTCTCTGCTTCGCACATCCACATATTAGCCTTTTTGTCACAATTTGAATCCCACTTTTTTTCTAAAAGTCTTCCCTGATCTCATTTCCCACTTCTCACAGCATGTAGTATAGGCTGTCAGTACGTAACCCCACATTCACCAGTGTGCCAGGCGTGGGTGCACCAGGCTTCCTGTTTGGGGTGGCAAAACAGCCTGGCATCCGAGACCATGTCCATTCTGGATGTAGGGTGTATCTGCTGCCATAAGTAGCCATCTGATACCATCTAACTATGAACCACCATCTATTACTCCTCAAGTATTTTCAACAACCCAAATGTGGAGACTCATCACATCGGCAGTCAACTTCCACAACAGCAGTCAACTTACAGTGCGAAAGAAATCACAACTTATATTAGGAGACATTTATCTATGTTCCGATTTATATCAGTAGTCAGCCTGACCAAGGACTAGGCTCAAGATTGATTTTGCTGAAACAGCGATAACATTCAAGTTCTCTTAAGCTACAGAAAATGAGGCATGTAGGTAAAGAAGAATCTTTCCAGTATTTAAATAAGAAAATTCCCCCAATTTAGGCAATGAAGTTCCAGTGAAAGTAAATGGATATTAACATGGGACAATATGCTAATTTGGCCCTACAACTACTGCTATTAAAGATTCGCGACTAATTTTAAAAATCCACGCTTTTGTTTTATTTAAGGCACAGAGGAACAATGTCTGCCCCTCGAGAGCTAAATAAATGGATGCCCTGATTAAGATAACATTTTGTCGGTGATACAGAGGTAATCATTAGGGTCAAAAAGCCTGGAAAATATTTAAAACAGAACTAAGTGGGCTAAGGATTCTTTTCAGCGATTTTCCAGAGCTTGGCCCTTGTCATTATTGCTGCTAGGCTTGCTTGTTAAACTGATCTTTAGGATGCACCAAAACCACTTCAAACCCTAGGCTCTGGGCCTGCCCATGCTGGCGGGAGGGCACCCGGTCGGAAGCCTGGGGACGCCTGCCGAGGGCTCTCCTTGCCCGGTTCTGCTCACCTATGCAGATGGTCAGCCTGCCCGAGAACTGACGTCTCCGTAACAGGTGCACCCTGTCGCGGAGCTGCTCCAGGAAACAGTTGAGGAATTGGAAGCGGCTAAGATAAAGGGTCTTTGCGACCACTTCCACTTGCAAGCAATTCTGTGCCTTCAGGTTTCGGATCCTCCGCGGCGAGTAGGCCCGGGCGCCCCCGGGCAGGTTCCCGCCGCCTACCGGCAAAGGCAGCTCCGGCTTTTCCACTTTCTCCTGCGGCTCCTCCTCCATCTCCGGTTCCCCGGCGCCGGTGGCCCGCCGCCGCCGCCGCCTGGACTGCATGACGCGGGAAGAGTGCAACGGCTCTGAAGCCCCTTCTTTGAGCTTACTTCTCGTTGGCCCGACCATTTTCTCATAGTCCCTGTTCGGATGGAGCTGGCTCTCTCTCCGGCGCGGGCCCAGCGGAGTAGGGCGAGGTCCGCAGGGGCTCGCAGCCTCAACGACTCGTCCCCGCCGCCGTTGCGGGCCCCCTGGTCGTCAAGGCGACCGCGAAACCTGGAGGAGGGGCGTGAGGCGCGAGCTCCACGTGCACGGCTCCTGCGCGCATGCCAGCCTCCCGCGCGCATCCATCATCCCGCGCGCGTCCATCTTCCCGCGCGCATCCATCGTCCCGCGCGCAGCCCGTGCGCGCATCCAGCATCCCGCGCGCAGCCCGTGCGCGCATCCTACCACGTGCGCAGCCCCTGCACGCACCCATCCTCCCGCGCGCACCCATCCTCCCGCGCGCACCCATCCTCCCGCGCGCATCCATCCTCCCGCGCGCACCCTTCCACGGGCTCCGCCCCGCGCGCGGTTTGGAGTCACGGACCCGCTGGCAGCCAAGTCTGAAGAACTCTCTGAGATTTCATTCCTTTCTTCGAGTTCAGGCTTGGCTTTGTTCCTTTTACAAAAGGTTGCCTGTCTTTTGTAAGGCGGAGATCTTCGTTGAAAGAACTAACCAACAAGGAGAGCGGGAGAAGAATGTGAGTGCCTGTGGTGCGCATGGGACTTCAGAGACCTGTCCCCTCGCTTCCTACGAGCACGCTGCACTGGGCAGCAGTGTCCGTCCGTCTGTCCTCTACGTTGAGGGAATGGCCCGGGGCCACAGGCAACACGTGGCAGAGCTGGAGTGAGCCCTGTGAGTCCACCCAGAACCTCAGGTTGACGATACGCGTTCGGCGATGCCGCGTTGTCCCCTGCGAGGACAGTTTACTAATCCATTCTTGAAGTAAAACTGTGTGTCCCGCCGGGGTTGCTCAGAATTCCTCAGCCCTAGAAGCGTTGTGTTCAGAGCGCTCACCTTCCTAAACGAGGCACCACCCAGGACCGAAGAGGGAGCTCTCAGCACCGCAGTCACTACACACTCGATGCCACGGCGGCTGGCAAAGATGGACGGGGTCGTTGACGTTTTCCGTGTCCGCTGTCACAAAACATCCCCCTAGAGCCGACACCACTTCACCTGCCATCTTTTATGATGGTTGGGATTGACTTTCCTAATGCCCTACTCCTCAGTCTGATCTATGGCTCATCTTGGCCAGGTTAATTTCCTGATACAACAGCTCTCAAAGATGTTCATGAGTCTCCTTAGCCCACAAATAAAATGTAAACTCCTTGGCTTGCTCATCAGTACTTTCAATTATCTGCCCCAATCTGTCTTCTCATTCCGAGTGAGGTCTGCAGTATGCGATGCCATCAACCATCCTTTACTCTTACCTAAAAGCCATTCTGTAGCTTTTTCATCCATTTCTCCCTGCCCATCTAAGTTCTGTCAGCTCCCAAGGCCGGGCTCATTTCTCCAGTCCACATGAATTCCCCCTGCTCTGAAGGTCAAAAGCAATTACTGACAGAACTATTCATCTTGTCACTTATTTAAATTCAATAAGTGCTGTTATTAATTTGCTGTGTTGTAAGGTTTTTTTTAGGGAGCATTTCTACATTTCTATCGTGTTTGGTGCTTAACGTGTTTTCTCATTTATATAATATGGTAACCGTACGAGTAAGGAAACCGAGAATCCAGGATGCAGTAATTTGCCCAAATTTTAACGGTTAATAAATTATTGCCCAATACTGAGTTTAAACTACAAGATATGTATGAGTGATTGATAAAAATATGTTATTGAATCTGTAAACTCAAAATAAAATACCTTATTTTTTTATATTATTTTAATATCGTTTTTGGAATAATAAGTGGAGTGCTATGATTATATTTCCCTTTTTATTAGAATTATATGAATTCTCAAAATGAATTGGGTGGATTGGCACCTTCCTGTCTATATTAATTAGAGCATCTATTTTAGGAGCCTTTTTTTCTCCCCTTTAATCTTTCAATTTCCTTCGTTATTTTTGGTCTATTTACATTGTCTACTTCTGCGACCAATTTGGAAAATTGAAATTTTCCCACAGACATTTCAAGTCAGCTGAATTATACACCCTCCTTCACTTGAAATAATTATGGCCGTCTGTGCTTTTTTTAAAAATTAATGTTTGCCCAGTGAACCTGTTTGTCCTTCAACTCTGTGATTTTCATAGATTTGTTTATTTTAAACTATATCTTGTCGAGGTCCTTGTGTAATTAGATTATTCACTGACGTGATTTTATAAATTTTACGTTTTTGTTTTTCATGGGTTGTAGATATTTTTGTGGGATGGAGAGAGTGGCTGCTATTGGAATGTTGGCCAGATGAAATTTTTAGTGACATTTTGTATAACTCTGAACTGAACTTTCTGACTTGGGTTTCCCTCAAATCTGTTTTTATTTCCTATGTTTCTCTTTTTGGTCAATTTGTTTGTTCGTTTCCTGGAGTTTCCAATTGCCTTTTGGATCACTCTGTGTGCTAACAGAATAAAGCATATTCTTACCCTTGGTCTACACCTTGAAAGTACAAATCTGGTCTTTTTTACCATTTAAAAATAACTTTCATAAGAATGTTTATTGTACTATTAGTTATGTCAGTTAAAATTAGAAATAATATATATTCTCATAGTATCACCCTCCTTAATGCTTTGTGACTTAGTCGATTATTTCTCTTACAGAGAGATTTTGAATGCTGTCATCTATATCTAAAACTCACCTGTTTTCCTTTTTGTCTTTTAGTAAAGCAATTGGTAATTTCTGCAAAAAATGTAATGAAACTATATAACCAGCAGATGGCAATAATGACTTGTAAATCAGAATTTAAAATTTTAGGTAGTTTTTAAATTCACTTTTCAAAAGAAAAATCACTGTTGTAATAAGTCAATTACTAAAAATGAAATTTAGGGAAATTCCAAGTGTAACTCTGCATAAAAGTAATTACATTGCATGTTTCATATATCAAAATGATTAAAATATTTATTATGGCTGATGTTTGGTTTTTCATTTACTACTGTTATGACTTTGTTTAGCTGATTCAGATTACATTTTATCAAATTTAAATGTTTTAACTTTGTGCAAATACATAGATATAAATTTAAATGGATTGCTCTGTTACATCTGCATTTAGTTTGAGTATATATACCAGGAAAGATAGAAGTAGTTCAATGAACATCATTTTGAATATTTCAAATTTCCCACCTATCATGTGATAACTTAAAATACTCATTTCACTTTAATCGATACTCTTCTACATGAAAATGAGTTTTTATTTGTGCCGTTTCACAATTTCTTATACATTAAAGTACTTCTTTCTCTGGTAAGGTGCAAGGAAGGGGTGTAACTGACATCAAAGTGTTTATCTCTGGTCTATCATCACGAATTAGTCCCAAAGAGGGTAACGAAATTCTTAGGATCTCATAATTATGTCGGCTATTACCGAACCACATATCCAAGATTCCTTAAGACCAATTCGATTTCGTAATTTTATTCATTTCAGTTAAGAAGTTTTAAAAAGGTAAACCAAGTGGGATTCGTTTCTTAGATTTTTGCAAGACTTTCTATAAATTCGCAAAGATCAAAAAAAGTCTTGTCAAATCACGTATCTCTACAAACTCCAACATATTGAGGTTATTTTTATTTACCATTCAAGTGGCTAATACAAGAATGGCTATATTCATTCCTAATAAGCAGAAGTCTTAGAATATATTAAAGAAGGAATTATTAAATATATATAGGCAGATTAAGTACAAAACATAGTAAAAACAGCGATGATACATAAGGCACCTGTGTGCTATGGTTTATATCGCAGCCCCGACCTGGCTTCCACTGTACCCCTTGGCACCCATCATCTGGGTCCTCCCTGGCTCCACCTGCTGTGCAGTCTCTAAGTAGAGCGGGCTTCATTGTTCCTATTTTCAAATCACTTCTATCCTCTAGAAGGAAGAAGGAGAAAATCTTCCTAAATAAGTCATAAGTGTTGACATTAAGGCCACCGACTCCTGCTTGGGCAGCTGAGTCTTGCTTCCACAAGGATATTGACCCCTCCCCAAAAGATAATTGTGGAACTTTAAAATTCCATTCTTGTCTACAAATCTGTTGAAACTCATCTTGAGACACTTAACCAGTGACAATGCATAATCCTTTAGGAGAAAAATTGTTGAGTTATGCAGTTATTAGTAATGTTTCTCAATTAACCCAGGCCATGTACCTGGATTCAGAAAAAGACACAATAGACTTTTTTTTTTTAATTCTAAGAATTTAGAAATATTTGTTTAAGGAGTTAATGCACATCTTAGTTATGACTAGAGACAGGATTTGAATCCTGATTTTCTCACTTAGCGTAAGTCACTCTCAGGCTGTTTTCTCATACTTCAGGTGGGAATAATAAGAGTTCCTACTTCATAGAGTTGTAGCAAAGATTAAGTAACACACTATATTTAAAGTGTACATATATAGTAAATGTTTTATGAAAGGTAGCAATTAGTACCACATCAAGGCTCGGGATAGAGGAAGGTTATTTATATTATCTTTTTCTATCGCAGGAAGTCTAAAGAACCAGCTACAATTCTTCTGAGGTAGGGCAATGGAAGGGATAAAAAAATAAACTAATGTAAATTGAGACCGTAGGGCCACACGATGCTATCAATTAGGCAGTATTATCTTCTTTATTTTTATTTTATTTTATTTTATTTTATTCAAGTATACAGTACATTGGTTAGACATTTACATAGTTTATATAACGATCCCCCTGATTGCTCCTTCTCTTCTTTTTACAGCGTGAAAAAAATGAAGTGGGGAGAAGATTGTAGACGGCTCACTTTTAACTCACAAGGACAAAGATTTGCCCTCAAATCTTTTGGGAGTCCTCAAAGTTGACAAGTTGGGCTCTAAAGAATAGAAATAAAATATTTTCTAGATAGCTTTTTTCTTTTGCTGTAAAATAACAGCTTTAGTGAGATATAATTCACATATCATAACATACATTCTTCTGCATGTAGGATTCAGTGACTTTAATATATTCATGAGGTTGTGCGACCGTCACCACTGTCTACTTCTTCTAAAAGATGTGTCGTGGTCTCTCGTTGCTTTTTAAATTTTATTTCCCAAATGACATATGATGTTAAGCATCTTTTCATGTTTATCTGCCATCTGTTTAGCTGTTTAGATAGAGCTTTTGCTCCTTTGTCAGAGATCGGTTGACTGTATTCATGTGGTTTTATTTTCTGGGCTCTCCGTTGATCTACTTATCTCTTCTTTCATCAATATACTGCCTTTTTTCCTGTAGCTTTATAGTAAGTTTGGAAGTTTGTTCTTCAGTATTGTGTTGGCTATTCTCAGTCTTTTGCCTTTCCATAGAAACTTTAGAATCAGTTTGTTAATAGCCACAAAACTTGCTGGGCTTTTGGTGCGGTTGCGTTGAATTTCTAGGGCAAGTAGAGAAGAACTGACATCTTGACAATGTTGAGTCTACCTATCCGCAAAAATTGAACCTCTCTCCATTTAGTTAGATCTTCTTTGATTTCTTTCATCAGAGTTTTTCAATTTTCATCTTATAGATTCTCGTGCATATTTTATTATATTTATACCTAAGTATTTCTTTCCCCTTTTTTTTGGTGCTGATGTAAATAAATGGTGTTATATTTTTAATTTCAGATTCCAATTGTTCATTGCTTATATATAGAAAAGCAACTGACTTATTTATGTTAACTTTGTATCCTACACTTAGTTATAGTTGCTTATGAGTTCTGAGTTTTTTTGTTGGAAGCATATAATGTTCTGGGTTTTGTTTTTTTTTTAATCGGTAAGAATGAGAAGGGGGGAAAAAGCACTTTAAAACTAAGCAATCTGAACAAATGAACCCAGTTGTATTGCCATGAATAACTGCACCACATAGAAGAACGAAAAACGAGCCAACCCAAGTCACTGCAAAATGCATCCTTTAACAACGTACCCTTGGTGGAGAAGAGGGTAGGACAACTGCGGACAGGTCTTGAACTCTTTGTAAAAGGTGTGTTTTTGTAGTTGTATGAGTGAAGCAATGTGAAATTAGTTGAAGTGTATGGTAGAAATGAGTAAATTTGTTGATGCTCTTGGGAACCAGGATTCTCAATGCGGAAGAAGGTGGATACAGATGTGGAATGGGGCAAAGCGAGGAAAAAAAGGACTCTATGGGGGGGGAGTGTGTTAGAATTGGAGATATCAGCATAAACTTATGATTTCTAACACAGTTTATACACACGCACATATATTTGAATGTGTGTGTTTATATACATATGTGTATTCCTGTCGGCTGAAATGACCTAGGTGCAAACATACCCCAATGAGCACATCTGGCACCCAGATCTTGGTTTCTAATACAGTTTTCCAACTAAAAGGAATCTGAGCTCCTTGTAGAAATGGCTGGCTCCAGGACTGGGAGCAGGAAAGATACAAGATGAGCCTGGAATGACGTGTTATGCCCAAAATCGAAGAAATGCTGGAAAATAAAAAAGACAGAGAAGCCAGCTTAAGGAGCTCTCCCATTAACCGAATCTGGGACGACTTGTGCATTAAGATAACTAAGGATAGAAATTATACACTACTGAAACAGGAATTCTTTTGCCATAAAAGACGAAGAAAGGCTGAGGGACTGCATCAGATTAAAAGAGACTAAAGAAACATTACAACTAAATGCAATATGTACTCTGAACTGGATCTATACTGAAGGAAAAATTATGCTGCAGAGGACATCATTGAGTCATTTGACAAAAGTGGAGTACAGAGATTAGATCACAATATTGTGCTATTGTTCAATTTCCTGAAGTTGCTAACTCTGCTGTGGCTATTTCATAGAATTTTCTTGATTTTAGGAAACATACTGGGATAATAGGGCATGATATATGAAACTGTCAAATGGCTCAGAAAAACAATTTGTATAATGTGTGCGTGTGTTTTTGCATGCTCTACTCAGTGTGAATGAAAATAACTCAAATGGGACAAAACGCTAACAATTGGTGAATCTGGATAAAGGGTATACAGGGTTTCTTTATAATATTTTTACAACTTTTCCGTAAGCTTAGATTCACTCCAAATAAAAGATTTTTTAAAGGTTGGTGTTTGGTATGCACAAAAAATTAAGGATGACGGAGCAGGCTCCTGAAAGCAGAAGGTCTGATAACGTCACATACTCTGAAGAACTGTCACGTGGAAGAAGGATTAAGACTTCGACTTTGGCTGATCTTATTTTGTGGCAGCCCGCTCTGTGTGATATCGGTACCGCACATTCAAGAGCTCATGACTAGAGTGAGAAGCAGGAGATCGTTAAGCTTTATGGAGTCTTCAGTATCACTCAGTACAGGGAGGTGCAAAGTCCTACCATCCCAAGGGTTCATCGGGGAGAGTGAGTGAGGGAAGGGAAAATGGGAACTAGTGGGGCCTAGAGACGTGTCTTCTCCACGGGCTCTCAAATGCAATTAAAGACAAAGCTAAGTCTATGAGCATTCCACCCTGAACAAGCCCGATCTCGTCTGATCTCGCAAGCTAAGCAGGGTCGGGCCTGGTTAGTACTTGGATGGGAGACCACCTAGGAAGACCAGGTAGGTGTTAAAAAGTTAAAAAAAAAAAAAAAGCCAAGCCCTGTGCAGTAATCCATGGGCTGTGTCTGGTCCAGGAGTGGCCATTTGTGGCCCCTGATCTCACCTAATTCCCCCCATCATTTTTTTTCAGGTGAGGAAACAGGTAGCAAAAGTCACGAAGCAAAGTGTGTCAGATAATGAAAGGTGTAAATGTGTGTATATATATATATATCAAAAACACACCATTTTTAATGAAAGAAGTTAATATCCACACATTCGTACTTCTGTACAATTTTGGGTAATATATAATTTTAAGCTGTTTACAAATAACATGTAATGCTTCAAATATTACATAATGTTGATAATACATTTCTAGCAGAAATAAATATATTGCACTTAAAAAGAACTTCGTTAGATGTTACTTCATAATATTAGGCTTCTAACTTCTTCTCCCATAAAGCATTTCCCACGCCCTTCCCCCAGCCCCCAGCACACCGCACTTCATAACAACGACTGTTCCCACGCAATTCATTAAGCAGATGAACACAGCAAACAATAGAACCGTGATAGAGTCTACTAAAAAGGCTAATTCGATTTTTTCCTTTAGGGAATTCAAAGACCTTCTTTCAGGTTTCTGAAACTAAGGAAAACACAACCACTAAATACAGTATATTAATGTACCAGAAGTAAAACACGATAAATTGTAGTTTTTGTTCAGATGTATTATTTCGCCAAAATGTTTTTACTTCCTTATTATCAGGGGAGAGGATCGGAATTATTTAAGGGATGGACAGAGACAAAAGGGCCAGAAAATACTTACGGATTAAATCATCTGTCAAACGTATATAAATGAACCTGTGCATATTTAAGCATGCTAAAGAAAGATAAATATTGGAATATTTGATACCTGGCATGGAATGAATAGTAGTGAAGAAAGGATGTTTAGTTTCATAAAGTTTTAACCTCCTCTTTGCTTGTTTACATAAAATCCTTGCACTCTGAAATAATATGCATATAAAATCCATCCTCCACCCATCTCTAAAGGGGCCAGCTGAAAATCTTTTCCGTCTAGCGCTTTATTTCTGTCTACACAGTCTAGATTTAGGGTATAATATTGCTTTACTTGTAATAATTATCAAGTCCATGCATGTTTAATAATGAAAAGTTTTCCTTATGTAGTTAATGGAAGATTGTGTAATAAGACTGTTTTTCTTACAATCTATGATCCTGTTCATTACGTAATTGAATCTTTGAATTTTAGTACCTGAGTCATCGCTAAGCTTGACTATGTATTTAATGGGGTGGTAAAGTCACTTTATCCACTTTATTTGAGGCTTATTTTTCTCAATATAATTCAGCTTAAACATAAGCAGAGCATCCTGAAAAGCTAATGTGAAATTCAGCATTGGAATAACTATCCTAACACCTCGCCAAAAAATTCGTAGGCAACATGGGATGAGGATACTTTATAAGAATACTTATTTGGGGGGCTTTTAGAGGGTTTCCTTTTTCTTTTTTGTGGGGGGATGGATGTCATGGCTGGAGAATTGCAATGATAGAGATGTGGTTAACGGTGGGGGAGGGGAGAACTTGGAATACCCCTGAAATCAGTATGACTCCTACGTCATAGCCCTTACAACAGGGGTTTTGCTAGATGATGATGAATCATCCGGGAGCTTCTCAATTCCTCCTTTGTCCACCTACTGGGAAGGTGGTAGACCTTCCAGACAACATACCACTGTTATAAATTCAAAGGACCAGCAATGAAAGCTGGATGTGTTTATCTTTATACTGCTAAGGGGCAGGTGGAGAAGGATGGAGGAGTTACTAAGTGAAAGAAATAATTGAACTGACTCAGAATTATCAATAAATATTTTAAAAACAAATCATATATTAATTATGTGATTAATATTAGTTAATTGTGTGAGTTAATTTCTTTGGGTTAGATAAAGAGCTGCTGACAGGGCCTCTTTTTAGCAGCCGTGCTTTTTGATAGTGTAATATACCTGGAGGAGAAACCCCGAATTTATTCTAAATGTACTATACCTCA
>NW_011888856.1:2922286-2934101 GCF_000151845.1 Pteropus vampyrus
CCTGTTCATTACGTAATTGAATCTTTGAATTTTAGTACCTGAGTCATCGCTAAGCTTGACTATGTATTTAATGGGGTGGTAAAGTCACTTTATCCACTTTATTTGAGGCTTATTTTTCTCAATATAATTCAGCTTAAACATAAGCAGAGCATCCTGAAAAGCTAATGTGAAATTCAGCATTGGAATAACTATCCTAACACCTCGCCAAAAAATTCGTAGGCAACATGGGATGAGGATACTTTATAAGAATACTTATTTGGGGGGCTTTTAGAGGGTTTCCTTTTTCTTTTTTGTGGGGGGATGGATGTCATGGCTGGAGAATTGCAACGATAGAGATGTGGTTAACGGTGGGGGAGGGGAGAACTTGGAATACCCCTGAAATCAGTATGACTCCTACGTCATAGCCCTTACAACAGGGGTTTTGCTAGATGATGATGAATCATCCGGGAGCTTCTCAATTCCTCCTTTGTCCACCTACTGGGAAGGTGGTAGACCTTCCAGACAACATACCACTGTTATAAATTCAAAGGACCAGCAATGAAAGCTGGATGTGTTTATCTTTATACTGCTAAGGGGCAGGTGGAGAAGGATGGAGGAGTTACTAAGTGAAAGAAATAATTGAACTGACTCAGAATTATCAATAAATATTTTAAAAACAAATCATATATTAATTATGTGATTAATATTAGTTAATTGTGTGAGTTAATTTCTTTGGGTTAGATAAAGAGCTGCTGACAGGGCCTCTTTTTAGCAGCCGTGCTTTTTGATAGTGTAATATACCTGGAGGAGAAACCCCGAATTTATTCTAAATGTACTATACCTCACGCTCTTTATTATTCAGTTGGCTTTCCCGCTAATTATCTAGTTCTTGCGATTCCTTTTGGCAAAATAGACTTTAGAGTTTTAAATCTTACTTGCCCGAGGGGTGAAGCAAGAATCAACAACCAGAATAGCTCATAAAGAACCCAGTGGAGCAAATTTCTACCCCTGGCTCTCACGGCTAGACTGACTCGCATCAGGCTGAGCTCCATGTCACTTGTGCTTTTTATTTCTGGTTCAAATAAGACCAAATACTTACACACTATATCCAGTTTAGAATTCCAGGTGTGGCTTTTCAATAGCATGCTTTGCGATATTAGTCTTTTCTCTAAGCACTCTTATCTTATTCTTATATTGCTTAATCACAAAGTTATGAAGTCAGGAAATACTGGTGTAAAACCATATTTAACAAAAACATACAACTGTCCTTTGAGACACACCAGTTGGGAAAAATATCGAAATAGTATTAAAATCATCCTTTCATTCTCATTGAAAAGAAGATTCAGATATGATTTACTTTAGCAGACCAGTAATTTACCAGAATATTGACTAGCATCATGGAAAATAGCATCTACCTTTGCTGTTCCTGCTTTAAGCAGCAGTACTCTATATTAAAAGGAGCACTGGTGAGAGGCCAAGTATTAAATATTAAACCCCTACCCTAATCTCTATGGATATTTAAACATTGCTCATAACTGTATTTTTAAGGAAATGCACATCTGTGCTGTGTTTGAAAACAAACTACCTGTGTATACTATAGCATAACATGCCAGAAGCTATAAATTAGCCAACAGTGCCTTCCACGGGACTCTGAGATGCTTGGTTAACACAGTCCATGCTTCTCCATACAGAAACTTAGGGATACAGTGGAGAAGGACAATTGCAAAGTCCAGCAATGGCCTCACATGGACAGGCTACGCCATTTTGCCATGTTTCATGAGCTGGAAATGCCCCAGAAAGGCATTTGATGTGGAAAAGCCTAACACTAAAATGACCAAATAAAATCCCAACGGAGTCTGATCTGATAAGTATATTGCATTTACTCCCAAATACACCTCTGCTCACAGCAGCAATATTTCCCATCTCTTTTCCCATCAACCATGTAGTAAACAAATTTAATACTTTTGTAGTCAGACAGAGTAAAAGGAATATTGCATACAAAATTATTCAGTTAAAATCGAGTTTCGGGGAGCTTTGTGAAGAAGACAGATTACATCCTGTAGCTAGAATGCATTATACCTAAAGTTGAAGGAGTATAAACTTCATTAAATTTTGTTATAAGTAAACGAACTGTTGCAAAATACCAAATATACTACCCAAATATACTACCCTGATCATAATTGTTTAGTTATATGTTGCCCAAAATAATATAGAGATTATATATAACTAAAATATAATTAATTACTGTACAACACTTAAAGAAGGCTTCAAAACACAGCAAGAGCGGAAAATGAAGTGGATAAATGTTTTAGATTTACTCGTAAGCACTGCCAATGTTTCAATCAGGGAGTCCTCGAGTTAACATGTAATTTCACATAATAGGCTAGAAAAATGGTAAAGGAGTCACTGAATGTAACAGCAAGAGAAAAAGACAAATCAGACACATAGGCACATAGCCCCTCATGAGCACAGGTTAGATGGTGGCTGGCGACACAGGCACTTAGAATGGACACTCACAAATCCTTGTCAGTTAGCAGTAGCGGCTAATCTATCATCAAAGCAGATTTACCAAAAATGAGGATTTGGCTTGGCGCATTTTAACATCCATAAGGTCTCCCAAAGCTGAAGAAAACTGAAGGGGCCATCGGCACCCGTGGCGGAGAAGCTTCTTTCAGAATAGGAAAATCAGCTTTTTATTGCAGCTTAAGTGAAAGAAAGCTTCGCACGTCATCATGTAGAGGCTTTAGTGTTCCTCGGTGAATAGATCAGTAGTGTATTTAGAACGCAGCCCAGAAAATTCAAACCTCAGCTTTACCATGTAACACAAAGAGCCTCTTGCTTCAAAATTGTATATAGAAGATTTTCCCTACATAGATGGCAAGTGATTGCAAGAAAGAGAATTAGGAAGAAAGAAGACAAGACTGGAAAAGAGCTCGTTTGGTACTGGTCCTCCAGTATTACAAAAAGAACTTTGTAAAGTCATTACCAAGTAAGTATTCATCCACAAAATGGGATGCATCGGCATTCTCAGCTCCTCGCCCAGCAAACTAACGAAGGAAAACTAATCATGCTTAAGCTACAGCACTACGAATCTCTCTCTAAGGGCTCTCATTTTCTACAGGGAGAAATGGACTTAAGTTAGTCATTACACATTATGGTCGGTATGTAATACAGTATTGCCTCTTTGAAGATTCTTTTAACCTGTGGAAAGCAGAAAGAAAACCTATACTCGTTGATTCTATACATTACTGCATCGACACAGCATTTTCAACCACTAGGATGAATGCACTTTAGGATTCATCTGCCTCGTAGTATTAATCTTCCTGGGTCAATCAATGTCCTGTTAGCTGCAGGACTTAGGCTGGCTGAGAACTTGACACTGATTCTTTCTCAAACCCAAGAGCTAGTCGACAACTACAGATGAATCCTGGCCCACGATGCATTCCCGTGGCAGTACGTGTTGTGGTGTCCAGCTCTCCTCTCAGTAGGTCCCATGTCTCCCGGAGAGCCCCGGGTCCAGCACCCCACATCCCGCCCACCCAGCCTGCCCTGTATCTCCATACCCATTTGCACGCCGCGGATCTGGATTCTCCCGCTCTTAGAGGAGTCATACGAACGGCGTCATGACCGCGGAGGAATGGCGCAGTCCCTGGAGGGCAGCGTAGGGCCCCTGCTGGAAGTAGTGGTGGTAGCGCGGCATGTGGAAGGACGGGAAGGCGGGGCCGCTGCTCTGCATGGAGCCGGCGATGGCCGAAGGGGCCAGGGGCACCCCGAGCCGGCCGTACGGCGGCAGAGAGCCCTGGATGGCGTGCGGAATGGGGGTCGCTATGGATGCTGTGCTGGTGCCCAGGGCAGTCAGGGGCTGTGGGTGCTGAAATCCAGGAAAGCTGGGGGAAGACGAGACCCAGGAGCTGAGAGACAGGTTATCGGACGTTGTGAAGGCTGACCCTGGAAGGCGAAAGGACTCATTAGACTGGGAACTCTATTCCGACGTGCGAGTCGAGAATTATATGATCTGTAAGGATCGATTTAAGAAATGTGTTAGTAGATCTGCAGTCCAAAAAGACAGACATGTCAACCAGGAGGCAGCTCGACCTTTCCAGATAAGGAGATATCATTTACACCACGTATGGAAGAGAGGATTTACTAAATAGGAAAAGACTTAACCCATTAGATGGCCTACAGACTCCCAGGGAGCAGCCAAAACACGGGTTCACTACCTGAAGGTCTTACCTGATTCCTGATTCCCCTTAAAGGAGCTCCAGGGAGCTGATACTGTCTTAACCTCTGCAGATCCCCAAAGGAGGGCTGGACATACGAGCCCCAAAAGCCCCCGGGAGAACACACAAGTGTGTTTCCTTTTTTTTTTTTTTTAGCTTCCATAACTCCTTATAAACATATTTGACAAGTTACAAAGTTACTTTTTCTTACATCATAGCATCCAGATGTTTCAACAAGAGTTGACATTGATTTTTCCGATTGTATAATTACCAGGAGCTCACTTGGATTTAGCTATAAGAGATGTCCTCTGTTTTGACCGATTATGCTGTTCCATGTTACGGACGTAGCAATATGACAGGGGCTTGCTCCCCATATGAACATCCCTGTGCCTGGTCACCCTCTGGTCGTTCTTCTCTGGACTCCAGGTGCAGAGGGCTCCTCCTCGAGCTTTTCTGACAGAGGGACTTCCAGTCCTCCATCTCACCACTGGGGCTGCCGCCTCTAAGTAGTGCCCTTCACTAGGAGAATCTCCTTTTTAAAAGTGTTTTCAGTTTTAGCCATTATCCTATAAGATATTCCTGACCTAGGTGGAACAGATATAGTCCTTGATTTTAGGTTCAGAAAGACTGAGGGACCACCCCCGACATCCTACAGCTCCTTGGTAAGTAACTCCTTAGCCCTGAATCAGGGGCTCATGTCCTTTTACCAGAAAAGGAAACCACAGGAAACCTTCAGGCATCATAAATCACTTACGACTCAGAGGCAGAATTATGAACTATGTGAAAATCGGCCTCAGGGGCTATTACTTCTTGAAGAAGCTCTTGAAATATTTGGGGGCAGCGTGTGCCCCGAGGACAAGAAGCCTCATGAGCTACCTGCCTTCATTCTCCTTTGCGTGCTGGTGCTCCTGGCAGCTGCAGAGCTGGGGAAGCTGTCTTACCTCGGCCCTGTGTCGTCTGAACCTCATCTCCCAGGACATCCTCTTCTCCATAGGTACGGATGGGTGAGCGGGCATAGGAATGCTTTTGAATCAGGCTCTCCACACTTTCCCTAGGTTAGAAAGCAATGCATCCCGAGTAAGCCAAAGAGGACTCCGAGGTGGAGAGGGGTCTTAAAGGTAATTTACGAGTCAGTGGAAACATTTTCTCAGCCAAAAAACCACCACTTCCGGGAAAGACCGCATTCAAAACATGTATATTTATTCCACTGTAGACTTCTCAGAAACATGACCTTAGGCATACAAATACAAGCAAGTATAACTGAATAGGGTAGGGACAATCCCCTGAAATCCTACAAAGTGAGGAACAAAGAGGTGAACAGGGAGCTCTGAAACCTGACCACGGGCATACGGAGTTTAATTATGTGAAAGGCGAGTGAGCAAATTTAGTGCAAGGAGCTGCAAAGAATCATCTCACCGACTTCATCAGCTAATGAATACAAAACAAATGCTCAGCTGGTATGAACTGCACTGATCCAACATGCAATGAACTGTTTGCAAAATGTTCAAAATATCATTAATCATAAAAAGACTTAGTGCTCAACTAACAAAACTAGTAAATCCGTAGAGCATATGACAATATGGGTAGTTTCGAATAATGAATCCTGATTTTCTTTTGCTTTAAGATTGAAAATTACAGAGACACTGTGAGGGACACATACACAGCCATTAGTAAATTGAGGTCCCCAAATAAATTTGTCCATTGTCTTTAAAGATCATCTTTCTCATGCAGCAGTCTATAAACTAGAGTACATTAACTTAAAAAAGAAAAAAAAAAGTATGAGTTTAGCCAAATAATTTTTGGCCAAAAGTGCAAATTGGTAACACGTTAGCTTACACAGCATACGACTCTGGAATAGCTGTGGCCTCGAGATCAACGCCAAAGGACAAAGAAAGGAGCAAAAGAAAGTTGTGTTGAGTGAAAAAGGACAAACCAAACACCAGATTTCATATTGAAGGGACAAGGAAAGCAAATAAAATGTCATCATAACTTTTCAAAATGTAACGCTTGTCCATAATTCACATACATATACGTATATATATATATATACATATACATACATATATATATATATGTATATGTATATATATATATACATACACTATAAACTGGGGCCATCACAGGGTTCATGTCATTTGTTTTCCATCCCTTGGGGATTATTGTTTTTTATTACCTGGTATCCAGTGTCACACACAAAAAAAAAAAAGAAAAGAAAAGAAAAAAAACACTGTTTCATATTTTTTCTGTGTGTCTTAGTTACTCATGGCAACAGGGTATACTTGATCCTTGTTGCTATACCTTTACCTGAAGTAAAGTCTCTCCTGGGGATCTTTTAAAAATACCAAGACCCAGACCACATCCACAGACCCAGTAAAATTGTCACAACCTCTGGGGGTGAGACACAGGCTTCAGTAACTGCTAAAGCTCACCAGGCTCACCAGGTGATTCCAGCAAGCAGGCAAGTTAAGGAATGAATGGAGGAGAGGTGTGTGACAGGTACTTTTCACCATACACGCCTCTGTACCATTTGGACTTTGGACATAAGGATTGTTCATTCAAAATTAATTACAGATTGTTAAATATCATGAGAAATGACAACGTACCAATGAATAAAAAGAAAAGAACTTCTGGTCTAACACTGGTACTTGGGGAACTTATAACGAATCGATAAAAATAGTCATTATCGTGCCGATTTTTTATGTTAATGTAGTAAACATATTGGAGACAGTCTGGTATAATGGAAATATCATCGGCTTTAAAGTCATTCATTGAATGGATGAATAGATAGAAGAGTAGGTGGACCACCTGGAGCCATTTTTACATTCTAATTTTGTTACTTCCTTAACCTCTCATCTGTAAATTGGAGAGCAAAATACCTGCCTGCCTCTCGGGCCATTTATTCAAAAAAATATATGGATCGAGAACCTATTATGAACAAGGCACTATTCCAAGAATTATCAAGATAGCAGTAAATCAAACATAATGATCCCTGCCTAATGAGGGGGAGGGGGCTACAGGGAAAAAAGAGAGAGAAGACAATAGAATCATATGTAGTATATTAGATGACGACGATAATAGTGCTATGAAAAAATAAAGGAAAAGCAGAGAATAGTGATAAAACCTGTACTATGAGGATTAAGTGAGATAAGTCATCTGAATTGCCCCAAATAGTGCCTGGAACATAGGAGATACTCAGTAAATATAATGCACTATAAACGTATATCTATAGCAAGTAAAAATATTATATCTTATTAGATTATATTTTTCTACAATTTACTCTACCTATCTGAATAATCCTAATTCAGAACAATGTGATCCAAACAGAGAATTCTTCTCAGTGATTGAATGATAAACTCAACAGAGAATTTGACCATGTTAATGGCAGTCCTGATATAAAATTACATCTATCATAAAGATAAAATGTTAAGTGAGTCCATATCACTTGTTTAAAAGTGTAACCTATTTAAAAACAAATAAATTAAATAAATAAATAAATAGATAGATAGATAGATAGATAGATAGATAGATAGATAGATAAATAAATAAAAGTGTAACCTATTTTTAAAATTCCTTGAATGGATTTGTTGAATCCCTACAGTTAGACTTGTTGAAATGAAAATATTTTATCATTTACTAAGAGGCATCAGTAAATATAGTAAATGCAGAAGTTAATGAAAAGGATAATTTGGCATGACATGAATCTTAATTAATCAACTGGCCAACTGTCATATATTTTAAACTTTATGTGCCCACATTCTGATAATGTTGGACTCCCACAGCCTTAACAGCTTACTGTCACTTACTCAAGGACGTAACTCACTGCAATATTAGAGAGGGACTATCTTTGTGGGTAATTAATCTGGGTCATGAAGAAAAAGTCAAGTGAGCTGTTTGTCATTAATAAAATGACAAACCTTAATAATATGACATACATTCAAGCTGATGTCCTTTTAGTCTGAGCCACGTGTTGTACTGTTAATATTTAAGATTAACTTAGAAAAGAATTAGGTGGTTATTTTTACATGAGGAAGGAACTTGCCTCAACTACCCAATACCCTAGAAAATATTTTCTCTTTGTATAGTCATAAAGGAATGTCCATCAGTGGCCCAAATTCTGAATTGCCAAGTGTATTCCTCTTCCCATCTTAGGCACATAAACTGCTCAATCCAAGCATTTAAATTCAAAAGCAGAGTGTAGTATTCACCACAAAAGTGCCCTTATATGAAATCATTTAAACATCTTTCACAGACACACACAAGGAAAACCGTTTCCAAACAATACAGCGCATCACTGCTTTGTGAAATATTTTGTCATTTTACAAAAAGTATGTTATACTCATTGTGTCCTTGGTAGATCACTGGTATCATTACTTATTCTCGTCTCTAGGAGGGAGAAGAAAAAGGGGATTCTGTTGAAGCGATTTCCTTGTCTCAGGTCTGGGAGTGAAATGAAGCAATGGTAGTTCTGATATAAAGGATAATTGAATTATTGCCTTTTAAGTGATTGAAAACAGTGGTGCATATCAGGGCCATCTCTTCAAAGATGTGACAGAGTAGAGAGCCCGTGCTGTTTACTTTATGTCTAATCCCTGTTTCCAGCAAAATGAAAAGTGCAAAGAATTTGTTTAGCCTGGAAGCCTGTTGGGAGGATTTATAAAATACCATACCCTGAAAAATAAGGGTTGAAACCCCTAATGAGTTAAGTGATTTACGTAATACAAGCTTTGGTAGGGCCTTGTAATGCTCAGTGCTGTTACCTCCCAGAGTTAGAGACGGTAGTCTTAGTCGACTTACTCTGAATTTAATAGATAAATAAAATGGGTACCGTTATTGAAGGGCAGCCTTTCTAATATCTAAGGCTAAATTATTTTTCTAGGCAAGAGCACATCATTACCGTAGGTATCTTTAAAAGATTTCTTCTGACTACATCAATTCCAAGAATAACACATTACATGTGAGAGGCACAGTCACAGCCAGAAGGCGAGTAAGATAGAGGGTAGCTGCAGTACGTGGATCCTGCCAAAATATTCAGAACCATTTGAAGTCGTTTGAACTATTTGTTCAAACTCTGGATAAGCAAAACCAACAGACTCTATCCGTTTTGGAGCTGATTGGCCTTGCTCTGTCTTTGAAACTAGAGGGCAAATTTCTCAATGTTCAGAAAGCAAAACCTTCCTTTTCTCTCCCGTTCTCCTCTACAGGGCCACTGTACCTAACATGCTCCTCTCATTGCACTCACTAGGTTGATGGAAATAGTTTGCGTGATTGTCTGTACTACTACACTGCCGACCTCTGAACGACGGAGAGAACAACGCTTTATCTAGGCATCAATTCTCAAACTTTGTTGTGTGTTATGGATGGAATATTTGTGTCCCCCCGCCCCCCCAAATTTACATGTTGAAATATTAACCCCCAGTGTGATATTAGGAGGTGGGGCCTTTTGTAGACAATTAGGTCTTGAGGGGAAAACCCTCATAAATGAGATTTATGTCCTTATAAGGAGAGACAGGGGAGCTTGCTTTGGTGCTCTGCTTTTCAGCAAATTGAGGACACAGTGGAAAGATGGCAGGTGGCCGGTCCTCAACAAATACTGAATCTGCCAGCACCTTGATTTTGGACTTCCTGGATTCTAGAACTGTGAGAAATAAATGTCTGTTGTGTAAGCCACTCAGTCGACGGCATTTTTGTTATGGTGGTCCAAACGGACTAAGACAGTGTGCATCGGAATTACCAGGAGGGCTTGTCAAAACACAAATTGTCAGGCCCTAGAATTTCTGACTCTGTAGGTCTGAGGTGCAGCCTAAGAATGTGATTTCCAGTGTGTTCCAGAGGGTGCTGAAGCTGCTGACCTGGACGGCCATACTGGGAGAACCACTGGCCGAGCTCAGCAGTTAGGACAGTGTTTGCTGGAACCTGCTTAGCACAACCCAACTCTGTCACTTGCCAGTTATGTGCTTGTGGGCAAATTACTTCACTTCTTCATGCCTCGGTATACTCATCTGTAAAATGAGGATATTACTATGACCTAGCTCTTAGGGTTATTATTCAGATTTAACGAATCAATATACAAAGTGCTTATATTGACACCTGGAAAATAATAAGTGCTCAATAAATGTTTATAGGTAACAAAATTAAATTCTTGTTATTATTCAGTATCAAGATCATGTGTTCCTAAAGCTAGTTACATAATCATAATCATTTTAGGTGAAATTGAGACTTCCAGTAGCTATGTATATGCTGTGCTTCATTCAAACCATCCTATAATATACATGTAAGAAAGGAAATTAAGTAAAAGTTAAATGTTATTTCAATTTACATTTTTAATTTTCTCTCCTAAATGTAGACCTGGAAAAAAAACTGTTCAGGGAGAAAAATGTCAAATCCATTAAAATCAAATCTAATTTATTAGAAGCAAAATATTTAAAGTTGTTCTTGCTCATCAATTTGCTCGTGTTTATATCATGTTTTACTGGGCCTTTGTAAATAACTCCTTGTCACAATATTTTTCCACAGATTGATGCAGAAAATGTTATAAATTACTGGAAGACAATATATCAATATTTGTAGCTTCCACAAAGTACTTAATAAATGAAAACTTTAGATAATATAATTTGAAATGTATTATAAATCATTAATTTTAATTTGAGAACTGAAATTTATTATGCAGTCCAATTTGGGAAAACAAAATAACTTTAATCTTTTAAAGAGCTTTTAGACTTTAGTTTACTGTCATTTATTTAACTTAGTCCTACTGATTTTTCTTTTTAGTAGTAATGTCCATTAGGATTTTAGCAACTTAGATAAACAAAATAGCAACTGAATAAAACCAAAGCTAATAGTTTAATTTCCTAGGTTCTTAACGGCTATGACAACTAGGAGAAAGGTCTCAAAGTACAGATTACTCAGCCTCTAAGTAAACTTTAGTAAATCGTGAGGCAGAGAACAAATATCCTTTATACACAGAAAGACGAACACAAGCAAGAAAAAAAAGGGAGGCAATTTACAACTTTAAGTTAAATGAAACTGCTACTCTGTCAGACTCACTGGTTTGTTCCACACTGTTTTGTAACATAAGTGCTTCCTTTCAGAAGCTGCTGATAAATGACCAGCATTTGATTATTTTAATTTATTATATTAATAGATTTTATGTGAAAGCAGACTTTAATCTGGTTACCAAACAAAGTTGCTTTTATTTTATGCATGTAGGCTCTTAGACTAAGTCTGTCTTCCTTGGAGATGATTTAAAAAAAAAAAAAAAATTCTTGCCTAAGAAGCTGTGTGATCAGATTCTTCATCTGTACCTGGGCTTTGATTTCTTCTAAGGAACGAGGCTGTGGTGGAGAACTGGTGGGCTGGATTAGATGACCTCCAAGATTCATTAGAGCTCTAATAATTAATGAATCTACAAGCATATAAAAATTAAAAATAGCTATTTTGGAAAAGGCCAGTACTAGTTGCAAAGAATCCTGGGTGGTAATTCTGAACCATCTATTAAACTAGTTGTGTAACTTGGGTAAATCACTTCCATTCTCTGGGCCCTAGTTGCCTCATTGGTATAACGACAGAAGTAAACTGGATGGCCCCCCAGATCATTTCAGCCTCAAAATAAATACTTC
>NW_011888856.1:2935956-2938174 GCF_000151845.1 Pteropus vampyrus
TAGTAGGGAATGAGCTTCAGACACCCAAAAGAGACATTCATATAAGACAATGTTAGTAGGCATTAAATATGCATTTTACTTGTAGAACTACGACTAAACCATGGTTCTAAGAAAGAATAGAGTATGGAATGATTATATACTCCGACGAGGTAGATGAAGTACAAGTCTGAAAAATTAAGGTAGGAGGGAGAGAGAAGATGGTGAGTAAAACAAGGTTGTTGATTATACTTATTAAATGGGATTAAAGGGAAATGACTTCAAGTCAGATGCTGAACAAGAGGGAAAGGAGGGGAAGGAAAAAGAAGTCCCTCGTTAATTTCAATACTGCTCATAGTGGGGGACCTACAGAAAATCAGAAAGGGGGGGAATAGGCGTTTTTAGAAGGTGTTAGGGTAAAGGTAAACATTTCGACAAGAGTAAGAACCTTGCTAGCTTACCAAATAGTAGCCAAAAAAAAAAAAACAAAAAAAAGGTTGCTAATAAAATAAACCAGATAGTATATCTATGAAAATACAACAAAATACTATGACACAACTGAACCCAAACATATTTATATATGTATTATAGACTCACATAGCACATATGTATAATATTAATGTATATTGTTATGTGAATAAAAGGCGAACCGTGTGTAGCGTATGTTAAAATTGACCTAAGAAAATGGCAAAGAAGAATATATAACATGTATCTTCTTATATTAGAAAACCCAATGGAATAATAAACAATACTTTCTTTAAATAGTTATCTATAGAAGAGGGAAGAATTAGGGTGCGGGGGATAGGGATAGAATCTTTGATATAAGCCATGTTCTGTAGGTTTGTCTTAAAACCAAATAAATCATTTATTAAATAATCATATAAGAAATTTGTATTATTTTGAAATTCCAGAATATAGAAAATACAATGAAACAAATGAACCTAAGTGTGTATCGCTGGGTTAGTTCATAACTACACAGAAGAATGATTCCAAGTGACTTTTAAACACTCTAGCAGTAAAATAAGGAGGAAAAAAAACTAAAATACTCTTGTAGAGTGTCTAGTAGAAGCCACATCGAAGACAAGGAGAACCACAAAAAGATTTCAAACTATTTTTAGTTGCCACATTTTTGGAGGTTTTTTGGTAAGCATATTCTGAGATTATTCTGTGCATCTCTATACTGTGAGATATGGCAAATGAATAATGATGGAATATTCTGTCATTTCAAGCGTTATTGAGAATCAGACTCTCAGCATGAGAGGACAGAGATACAGGTTTAAGGTCAAACGAGTTAAGTAAAAATCTTATCATCCTTGATTTAAATGGAAAGTAATAGTATGGAATCTTGTTGGATTTAATCTTGAAGTGCACTGTGCGTGTGCACACACTCTTCAAACAGAGCAGAGACCGTCACTAGAGAGGGGGATTCTGGGAGGTGGAGGCTCACACTTTACTTAAAATTTGAGGAATCACTTCTTACACATTTCATATGTTATTTGCCATTTTAAAACGCAAATCTGGGAAATATTGGAAAAAGTATTTTCTAATTCCTTAGCAATAAACTGGACGCTGTTTTAGGAGTCTTCCTCAAATGCCTTTTATACTGCTCCCTAAAGGCCTTACAAGTTTAGTACTCTGAAAGAAAAAAAATTCACCTATTTTTCAATTATTCATAATAGTTGAGGCATGAGATTAGAGATGGACAAAAATAACACAGATAATTAAAATCTGAAGGGGATCTTTAACAAGTATGCATCTCCAAGTTGTTACTTTTGTTGTCCTACTCTGTCACCTGTCTCCTGGCTGGAACTACAGGTGTTAAAATGACCCTCAGAGCATGTCCCAACTACCACTGTAAAGACAGGAAGGATAGGTATTGGCAGAGATCAGTTCTCACCAGCTTTTTCAACTAGCATCACCATGTGGGCCTCAAAATGCAACTTTGAGTTTCTTCATCTTAACCCAGAAACAGGAAAAATCATCCTAAAGAGGTAAAATTTCTGGGTAGTTTTCCTTGCTGCCAGCATTTCCACAGCCCCTTAAAGCCCTAAGCCAGGGATCAGCAAAGTTTTTCTGTAAAAACCAGCTAGTAAATGTTTTAAGCTTTGCAGGCCTTACGGTCTCTGTCAGATATACTCAGCTCTGTCATTGTAACATGAAGACCACTTATGATATGTAAATCGAAAAACATGACTGTGCTCTAATAAAACTTTATTTGTAGACAATAAAATTTAATTTCATA
>NW_011888856.1:2938854-2959965 GCF_000151845.1 Pteropus vampyrus
GAGAAAACAAGGAGAACTCAAGAAATTACAGAGTCTGCCAACTACTTCTTGGGAGATTTTAGCCACAAATAGGAAAGGAGTGACGGAAGCATCAGCCAGCATGCCACTCATCAGTGTACCAAGAGGAAAGCTACCTGGGCTACGACCGTGCCACCCTGAACGAGCCGGATCCTGTCTGATCTCGGAAGCTAAGCAGGGTCGGGCTTGATTAGAACTTGGATGGGAGACCACCTAGGAAGGCTGGGTGCTGCAGGCATACAAAAAAAAAAAAAAAAAAAAAAGCTACCTAGGGAGGGAACAGATGAGAAGGCCTCTGTCAGAGCTTCACTTAAACCCACCTTGAAGCCACAGAGGTCAATGGCAAAGGCAGATCTTGGAGCAGTTGACAGGCAGCAGATGCATATGCTGCTAGAGACTAGGAGGAAAGAACCCCACAGCAGCGCCCTCCACTAGCACATGGCATTTCTGGTACACTGGAGGGTATGAGGCCATGACCCTGACTGGCTCTGGGGGAAGGCTGTGAAGCTGCTTTGCTGGGTGTGGGGAGGAAGCAACTAATTTCCAGCTGCTGAGCAGTCAGAGAAGGTAGCTTAGTGCAAAGTGAAAAACTCCCTTCTCCAGGCCATCTCCATCCACATGTGACAATTCCCTAACCCAAACAGAATAATGATCCTTCCGCATTGGCAAAATCACAATAAATTTAAACGATTACCCCTTCTTTGGTCTGCACCTGAGAGATTTAACAAAAATCCACACACTTTTACTAACAATTGACCTCAGCTCCTAACATTATATAAACAGACATCCCATTCCATGGATGAGCTAGAAAAAAATAATGGGACATTATAAAACATTCAGCAATTCGCAAGAAGAAAACAAATTTTAAAAAGCTGAACAAATGGTCTCTTTTGAAACAGAATTATTCCAAGAAACAGGAAGAAATATTTTAAGTCTCTAATTTACATTTTCAATTTTTCAGTGAGACTTAAGAAGACCCTGTGTTGTCGACACAGGCACTAGGAAGCATGAAATGGAAATGACCTGGAAATGCAAATGTGTAGTCAGAAATGACAAAATAATAATGACCACATTTTGAAAGAACTCAGTAAAGGCATTAAACAGAATACCAAATGCTTCAGAAAACAAAATAAAAAACTAGAAGACATATTAGAAATTCTCCCCATATCAGTAAAAAGTTAAAGAGATGAAAATTATTAAACAATAAATGAGAGAAATAGGGAATAGATTTAGGAGATATAATATATGCATAACAGGAGTTTTAGAAGGTCTGAATAGAATGGACCACTTAGAAGCAAAATGAAGGAGGAGGAGGAGGAGAATAAGAACAAGAACACTTCCTGAGCCAATAAGGACTTTTCAATTTGAAGGGTTTGATTATATTGTAAATACTAATGAAAAGAATCTACAACTAAATAAATACAGGTATAACTTCTGAATTCCAAAAAACACTTTCTGAAAGCATTTTATCCAGTCGCAGAGAGAGAGAAAACAAAGTAAGTTTCCAACAAAGGAAAGATATCAGCTTTCATTCCACGATATTTAAAAGCTAGATGACAAAGAAAGATTGAAAGAGTCTAAGGAAAAAGATTGTGACCTAGTCAGGTTCATACATAACGGCAACAAATTCTCCCAAATATGCGAGAACTCATAAAGATGACCCGCTTACCTTCCTCAACCAATTACTCAACATTGATCAACAAGTGGGAATCATATAATTCCCAGAATACAATTCCAAAAATTGGGGAGTATATAGAAGAAATGAATGGTAAACAATAAAACGAATCTCACCAGAATTAAATTTAAATAATTATTGTGCTCGATGTAGTGTGATCCTTATGTTAACATTAAGAAAAAGATAAAGATACATTAATAAAAATCTGGATTTAAACTCCCAAATTATTTAAACCAAAACTATGCGTTGGAGGAAGATTAGTACAAGGAACAAACTAAATATCTCCTATTTTACAAAAGGAAATGTATAGTTTTATTCCTGACAGTAACAAAAATATCAATTTTATAATTATGTCTTTTAAAAGAAGTTAAAGACATAATTATTAAAAAGAAATACAATGAACATTACCAAAAGGACTTTGGTGAGAGGTTCAGCTGTTACAATCATGTGAATTTGAATAAAATATTAATTTCTCTAAGCTTCAGCTATGTCATCTACAAAATAGGGTTGATAATGTTTCTTTATTATAGGATTATTTTGAAGAGTAACTGAAATAAAGTACGTAAAGTATATAACACACTGCATGACACATGGTAACTGTGGAATGTTAGCCATAATAAAAGAAGGGGAACAATTTGATAAATATAACAAAATACAGGAAGAGAAAATAAAAGGTAAAACCAATAGCTGAATTAAACAGAAAACAGAAACAGTTAAAAAGAAACAATACCAAACATATCAGTTATCACAACACTTGGAAATCGATAAAATTTTTCTATTAAAACACAAAGACAAATTTTTTAAAAAATATGGATACTTTTTAAAAGACACATCATTATCCACTCTATAAATATTTGAGTGCTTCCTATGTACCAGGCACTAGTTTAGGTTCTGGGCATATAGTAGGAAATAAGACAAAATCTTAGACCATTCCGATATTGGGGGCAGCACATTCCAGGCAGAGGGTAAGTACGTATAAAGGCCCTAAGGCCTAGATAGGCCTGGGCATGTTCAAAGAAAAGTGAGCAAGAGAAAGGTAAATGAGTTCAGAAAGGTAAAGGGGATTGGGGTCAGATTCTGTAAGGACCTTGCAGGCCTTGTCTGGACTTTGGATTTTATTGTAAATAAGAAGGTGACTCATTGGAGAGTTCTGAGCAAAACTGATGTTGTCCAACTTCCTTTCTTTAGCAAGATCATTCTGATTAGTGTACTGAAAATGGACTTAAGAACAGCAAGAGTGGAGGTAGAAGGACCAATTAGAAAACTAACGTCATAATCTAGGAAAGAGACGATAGTATCCTAGATTGGGGGGTAGCAGTGGAGATGGTAAGACGATGGTAAGACTCCTCTGGATATAGTTTGAAAGATTAGCTAACTGTTTGGATGTGGGCAGCAAGAGAAAAAGAGGGGCCAAGGCTGCTTCCAGTCTTTTGGTCAAAGCAATGGGAAGGATGCCATGGTCAGCAGCTGAGATGGGAACATTCAGGGAAGAGGTGTGGAAGAATGTGACTGGGTTTTAGACGTGTAAAATGTGGACCGCCCTTAGGGAAAAAGTAAAAGAAATAGCCAGTCAGAACTTTGACTCTAAAGGGGCCAGAACCAGAGATGCAAACGTGATAGAAGTCAGCATATAAGGGTATTTAAAGGCATGAAACTGGGTATCAGATCACCCAGGGAGGAGGGGCAGACTGAGAAGTAGTCTAAAGACCAAGGCCTGGAACACGTCACTGTTTATAGATGGAGGACAAGAGGAAGAACTAACAAGGGGGATGGAGAAAGAATGGCCAATGAAATAGAATGAAAACCGGAACAGTGAGGGGTCTTGGAAGCCAAGACGAAAAGGGAGGAAATGAAAAACCATGTTGAACTCAGTGGATAAGTCAAGTAAAATGAAGACTAAAAATTGACCACTGGATTTAGCAATGGATGACCACTGCTGATCTGGACAAGGGCGGACTCGTGGAGTAGCCAGGGTGAAAGTTTAAAAGGCACAGTTGAAGAAACAAAGAGAACGTGCACACTTTTTAAGGAGCTTTACTATAAAAAGGAGCAAAAGCTGGGAGAGATGGTAACTCAAGAGACAAATGAGATCAAGGGAAGATTGTTTTTTTCCTTAATGAAAGAAATATCGGGATATTTGATGATGCAAGAGAGAAGGATGTATATTGCTATAATGACAAAAATTTTAAAAAATTAAAAGACAAATAAAAGAAAGCAAAAAATTAAAAAGTGTAGCAATATAAAATTAGACAAATTAGAATTATGATGAAGAGCATTAAGTGGCATAGAAGTTAATATATATTTGATGAACTCTGGAACAAACTTTAAAAAGTAATTAAAGAAGTATTCCCCAAAAGAATACAGCACCCAAATGAATTTATAGGCAAGACTGTAAAATCTTCAGGTAAAGAATGACTTCTTTACTATTTAAACTGACCCTCACAATAAAAACGAGGAAAATGTTTCATTTCATCTGAACAAACTAACAGAAACCTGATGCCAAAAACTGACAGAGAAGGAAAAAAGAAACAATATCAAATCTTTATTATGAAGATTGATACAATAAGTCTTAAGTAAAATGAGTAAATTAAATCTAGCAATATATTACAAGAAAAATAGATACAATCTGGACAGGATTTATTCCAGGAATACAAGGATGGTTCAACATAGACAATATGACTAACTAATCATATTGTTATTTAAAAGTAGAAAAGTAATTAAAATTGTCTCATTAGATATTAAAAGAGCACTTAATATAAACTCAAGTAGCATTCAGGGTAACAAAAAATTATTAGTTTAGGCATAGAAGGGTATTACCTCAAATTATAAAGAATATCCATCTGAAACCAACAGCTAATGAAAACCAAATATTATGATAAAATATAGAGGCATGACTAAGTCAAGAACAAAAGAAAATGCTATCATCATTACTTTTCAATAGTGTCCTGGAAATTTTAGTCGATGAAATAAAACAAGAAAAAGACATTTTTAAAAGCATAACTATCAGAAAGAAAAAGATAAAATTATCATTTTTGCAAATGATATAGCTATGTAACTGGAAAATTCAAGAGACTAAGAGGAAAAATTATTAAAAGTAATGTTTTAAGCTCAGTAAAACAGCAGGATGCCAGACATATAGGAATCAATCGCTTTTTACAGACTAAACTAGGTGGAGTTCTAATTTGAAATTCTATTTTCAAAAGCAGGTCCTCTCTCCCCAACAAACCCTGCCCCCCAGTGCTATCCAACAGAAAGGATCGTGTGAGCCACGTATAATTTTAAAATTTTAAAAAATGTTGCCACATTTTTTGAAAAAGGTGAAATTAATTTTAACATATTTTATTTAACCTAGTATATGTCCAAAATATTATTTCAACATGTAATCAATATTTTTAAACTATTATTGAGATATTTCATTTATTTTCATTCCTTCAAAATCAATGTGTTTGTGTGTGTGTGTGTGTGTGTGTGTGTGTGTGCGCGTGCGTGTGTGTACATCTCAATATGGAATAGCCACATTTCAAGTCCTCACTAGCCATTTATGGCCAGTGGTCATTAATTTGGACAGTGCAGCTCTAGTATAGACATGTCACAGTATATTTTTATAAGTGACTCCATAGCTCATGCTACGTGCCTAAGAAAATATGTACAGAACATACAAACTTGAAAGTACCAAAACTTCTAGAGAACACAGGAAGAGATTTCAGTAAAAGGACAAATATATGGCATATATCTAGAAGGAAGTCTCACTACTGTAAAGATACCAATTTTCTACACCAAATTATTTTATTAATTCAATACAAGACCAATCAAACTTCTAATGACATTCTTTTTGGAAAGACTTGACAAAATGATTTCAAAGACTAAAAGTGTAAATGTCAAAAGATTTTGAAAATGACAAGTAAAAAGGTTTGGAGTTTGGTATATCAGATCTTTAAATATCATCAAATATTTATATGTTTTATCCATTTACAAAAAGTACAATAGTACCATACTGGCAGATCAATAAAGAAACTGAAAAAATTATTATAGGCAATAATTTAGCATGTGATAATGGGGAATTATAAATACGTAGAAAAGGAATATGTTAGTAAATACACGGTATTGGGGTCACTTATAAAAATACACAGTGACACGTCTATACCGATGACTTAAAATAGTATGTGTGAACAACTTTAAAGGAAGTAAATGTTTGTACATGCACAAAAAGAACCTGAGAGAATATGTAAGTTCTTGCCAGTGATTATCTCTGAGTGAATGGGACTTTGTTACTTTTTTTATACTCTTTTTATTATTTGTCAGTATTTTTCTGCAATGAGCGTGAAAGTCTATTTGTTTAAAAAAAAAAACTGCCAAAGGAAACTTAATTTTGAAAATAACATTAAAAACCCTCCTTGTTGTGTTTCCTTTCTCATGAGTGACACAGTGCCTTCCTTTGCTATACAAAGTGCCCCTCCCTTCTCTCTCCTAAAAAAAAAAAACAGAAAAGGCCAACTGACAAGACTGTAGGTTATTTATCATATGGGACCAGCAGATAATTCTTTCCCTGAACTAAAGAACTATAAATTAGATTATATTAAGAAATCTCTTTGGGTTTTGGTTTGCTGCTTAGCTATCCATTGTAGGTATATGTGCAAAGCGTCTAACGCAAATGCTTCCTATTTTGGCTAATGAGATGGATTTCCTTTTACCAACAAGGGAGATGCTGTCCGAGGCTACCCACGAAGTATGCGAGAAATTCAAATATGCGAACAGAGCCTAGTAAAACCAGAGCGAGAAAACATCAATGCCCCTTGGAGTATCCCAAAAGCTTGTGCAAGTGTACTTCTACTGGGTTAATACTATGAGTTTGGAGGTATAAGGCAAACAGACCCCAATCCTGAAGGCATTTTTGTTTGGGTGTCCCACAGAGTAGTTGTAAATCTGGAACAGGAAACTCGAAATCATTGAGGTCACATATTTATAACATCAAATTCAATTAGGTTAGAAAAGTACAATTTCTGTCATCATGTCATAAAAAGATGTGTTTTTCTCTCAGATCCCTTATAAAGAAAAGTCCCCTATATTATTACAGATAGGGCTGTTTTCAATCAGTTACAAGGAGCAATTCAATTACTAGATGGTTTAGTGCAGTAACTGACTCCAGACTAATTTAATTTCTTTAGGTCTCTAAAGATCAATTGATCTGATTTGTCCCATCCCCAAAGGCTGTTTAGGAAAAATTCAGACTTAAATACCTGGAAATGAAATCCAAAACCTTGGCCAATTTCACACTACTTAGGTCATCTTGCAAACTTTCAGCTAGTCGCATAAGATGCTCTCTTGGCCCTCAGACCATTGAAAGCTACTTAGCTCTGTGTACATGTGAGTGCCCTCCCCGCATCAGGATGCTTATTCGATAAGTGGAAAATGTGCTGCATGCATTATCAAATCTGTCGTTCTAAAGGGCAGTTGGTCTGGGCACTCGTGTCGCATGAGCACATGTGTAACTAAAGGGCTATTTTTACTTTAAGAGTAGTTTATTAAGACTGTTAGGAGAAGGCAAAAAAGATGCTCATCCAATAAGATGAGGAACTTACAATTATTTTAGATTAATAAACCACTTTCATAAATGTCATCTTCCTCGGTTCTCATAACAAGCCTTTAAAGTGAGTAAGGTTATTTTCTTCATTTTCTAGATGAGGAAACAGATTCGGAGGTTAGGTGACTTCTCCAGGATCACTCGGCCAGTGAAAGGCAGAGCTGGGACTCTAACCCATGTCTTTGTCTCTGAATTAAACATGTTCACCTCCTATCTGAGACAGAAGGTATGAGGTACACTATAAAAGCACATCACTGCTGCCACTCTGAGCCACTGTCTCCATTCCTGCTTGACACCTGACTAAAACTGAAAAAGTTCACTGATTATAATCCCACCTGCATCAACCCAGTCCGAATCAGTGCCTCTGGCTCTCTAGAATAGATGAAAAGGGTCATGTCTAAATAAAAGCAGCCTTTGTAAATGGACTCATTTGTTACCCACACTGCTGATACCACGTTCTCACTGACTCGGGTCTCAAGGCCCGCTATGACCCATTTGCCCGTTTCTTCACCTTTTCTGTTTTTACAATGCATCTTCAACCATAAGCTCAAGCTTCTTCCCTTGATCTCAATACTTGTCAAGCTCTCCAACTAATTAATCTTTCTTTTCTACTCAAGTCCCACAGTTTCTGCCCAACTTTTAGCCTCTCCTGCTGGCTTGTCGGACTCCCCACCAAGCCTCCATATCTGCTCCCCAAAACTAAAACCACCTTATATGCTCTGCCATTTGGGAAGGCTTAGGAAAGGATCAGATGGATGTCGATAACACATGTAATTTGTCCCTTAGTTTGAGTTGCCAGGGCAGGTTGGGGAGAAGCACCTTGTTCAGAAAATGTGACCCACGTGGTAAGTAACAAAGAGTGTGGCACACTGTAGCATTTGGCGGGGACATCACACGGAGATCTGGAGATAAGCCGGAGGGCTGATGCTAGGGTACCCACCTGTCATAAAGACTTCAGGCCGCATAAACGAGTAAGCGCAAGAGATGAAAAGAGTCTGAGCATCTTATGTCTAATAAAATGATAACATTGAATCGTGTAATGGAAATTTGCTAAGAGAGTACAACTTAAATGTTCTTACTCGTAAAAAGAATAAGTACAGAAAGTTACATAGTATGTGTAAGAGACACAAATGATCAGGTTGAAAAGTCTTCTCTTTGAAAACGCATTTTTTTTTCTTTACTTTCTCACCGGGTAAACTGTGAATCTCAATATAGTCATTACTCATCACACGTGCAGTCTCACACTGTGTGAACCATTTTAAGTTAAAAGGGGGGTAAGTTGTAGGCACATGATTGTCATCTGTCTTCCTAAAGGTCCTGAGGTCTGATACCTCTCCTATTAAATACAAGCAGTCCAAACTGTAAGTAAAATATGTACCTTGAATTAAATTACATGTCCTTGTTTCAACATTCTCAGCTACCATTCCATTCCTTGCATTAGCAAATGTGTCCACTTCGTAAGGAAAGGCCATCCAGATTCCACTTCTCTGCAGATGGCCACTCGAGATCTGGAGCTTAACATCACCAAGAGGACTGAGTCTTTGATAACAAAGAAAACCTATTTTTTTCCAGTTGAATAGGTGTCCTGACCAAAGAAATCACTTCACTCAGAAACTGAGCATAGACTAGATCCAGCTGCAGCAGCTGCCAAAACTTAAGCACTTACATATCTACAGCGTTTATAACTGGAAGGAAGGGGAGTCGAGAGAACTGGAGACTATGGACAGCAAGGTTATGGTTCTCTGGTGTTGAAAGGAGTGTGTTCTTACACACTCGCTCTTCTCTTTATCTTATCTGAACAAAAAAGTAAACAGAAAATTCTCATTACCTCTCAATGTCAGTGAGCCTGGAGGAATCCCGAAATCCTTTGGCAAAAGGGTTGCTATCTATTTTCAGCTTGGTTATCTGGAAAGGGAAAAATGGGTGATGAAACAATATCATTTCTGAGGTCAAAGAAATAAAATCAGAAAGAGAGAGTTTGTTCATTTTCCCTTTAGGGCATCACCTGAGAATATCTAGTCTCCTAGTATCACAAGAAAGGCTGAAATTGCTAGAGAAGTCCACAGAAGGGATGGATTTGGTGGGATGGTCAGGAAAGGCCTCAGAGAGGAGGGGTCTGAGGACCTAGAGAACAGGCCGGGGGTCAATGAGCAGACGCAATTAGTGCTGGGGGCCTTTCCTGAGCAGTGTGGCTGCAGTGTGAAGTATTCAAGAGAGTAGCGAAAGGCTAGGGCTCCGCTGGGGAGTGGAGGGGTGTCGAGAAGGCCAGCATTGGTGGGTAACGGGGAATACAAACAAGAACGCTGCCTGATGCTGACTCGGCAACATCATTTGTTAATACCATGGGCATGTGTGTATATACACATACATATACATATACATATACATATGCATATACATATACATATACGTATACGTATGTGTGTGTGTATATGTATATATATATAGAGAGAGAGAGAGAATAGCTAATAATAGCTTCATGTTCGACATTAGATTGAGACACATGTGTTTGTGTCATGTTCCCCCTTCCATCTGTTCCATCTTCCATCTACATAGAATCAAATTAGTTAGTCTTTTACTATCTTTTCATACAATGTTATTTATAGACTTATATGGAAAAAAATTTTTCCTAAGAAGAATCGTGGTCTGAAGTATTAAGAGTCTATGCTGTGCTAGTCATAATCCCACAGTATTACTATTAATGTAGAAAGAGCCATTAATTCATATGCACTGTGCCTCAAAGAAAAATGCATTAGATTACAAAACAAAAATAAAGAAAGAAAGAATGAAAGAAAACACTGGTTAAAAGATACTCGACTTGTAAATTTCTGAGTGTTAGAGCTGAAAGGTACCTAGGGAGACGAAGGCATGATTAGTAAGTATCTGAAAGAGAACCACAGACACCTTTCAGATTTCTTTGGAATTTTCTTTCATTGTAAGAATTTTCCGCTTCCAATATCTTTTAAGTCCCTCTTTCATAAGCCCCAGGGCTGTCGATGGTAACTTTCTTTTCTTTACATTTTTGATACACAATTTCAAACTACAGGAAAGTTTAGAGACTAGGACAAGGTATTTCCATAGACCTAGACACCAATTAGAAAGGCGCTCAAGACAATAATTAGGTATTTACTTTCCCTGGATCGTTTTATCTAATTCCATGGAAAATAACTGCTTTTGGAAGTTAGAGGGGAAAAGCCAACTGCCTCTCCATTTACTAAAATCGTGTGGAGGCCCTGGATTAACACCACAATCTGAGTCAGTTCAATGGAGTGCTGAGTAACAGCCCAGGGAACTAAGCTCAAACGTCCGAATGAACCTCCTGTGCTCTCTGTGATCCTACCAGACTCTGAGTCCACTGGAATGCCAACAATTAGCACCCAGAAACGTTGGCTGAGCTTGGTTTCAAGAGCAAACAGTCACTTGTATGGTTTCACCTTCTTACCAGTTACAGACGAGGTGAACCTCTTCTTGAGTATACATCAAAAGCATTTTATTTTGTTTTCTATCTTAAGATAAAATAATTTTTAAATAGAAACATTTTAACATTCTTGGTAATCACGCATTTTCAAAAGTAGGCATAGATTTTATTCCATGGATATTTAAACAAAAACCAGTAGTTATAAAGAAAGACATTCATCTCTGCAGATGGAGTTTTACACTTCTTTTTGAACTTTGGGACAGCTGAAGAGGTACGCATTTGGGAGCTGATGAGAGAAGAGACCTGAGTTCCAGACAGTGATTTTGGCTGGACATCATTTCATCTGTTCCCACATACAAAATTCCTGCAGCTCGTAACACTGTTGGACAGTGTCAAAGGTAATACTAAAAGAAGAATCCAAAAATGGCTAATCACCAAACATAATAGATAGAGAATGTTGTACAAGCCAAACCACAGGTATGGCTCATAGTTCAAAAACAAATTTTAAAAGCAGCAACGTTTTTCATTTTGCGAGGAAAAAGCATTAAGTAAGGATAGCAGTGTGTGCTTAAGAAATCCTTTAGTATGTATCTACGTACATGTAAACTACAGACTAATTCAGGTCTAGATATACTCATTTTTTCATGTGTTATCTTAATAATGTAGAACAGAATGCATGTCCTAACACTGCCAGTCACAACAAAGAGAAGGGGACCTTTCCAGTGGTTATCATTCCATGTAACATCACGAGACTCTGAATATAGCTGGGAGTTCCCAGCCACAAGGTGAAATTGGCCCTCAGAGACCATTTCTCCAATTATCAGGAAAAGATCTGTCCAAAGGCATTTAAAAATGAAACCTGACCTACACTTCAACTCTACAGCAGTGGTCTGCCTGCTCAAAAACAACGTATGACCTTTAAATCTTAAATTATAAAACAGTTTGTTGAAAGTGTAATGTATTTAGCTTTTATCTAATAATGTAGACAAATGCAATCATTTCCTCGCCAAAACCAGAGAAAAAAACAGTAAAAAGGCCCCATTTCCATTACTTATAAATTAAACTACCAGCCACAATTAATGAGAAGCTTTTTCACAAATTCTATTGGAAACTTTGATTTGACTTTTACTAGATATAAAAATAACAGTCCTATCTAAAGTTTAAGAGATGTGACGGTGATCCCGAATGCGAACTTGTAATTTTTTTCCTCTCTTCTCTGTACATAGAAAAATTCTAATATTATATTATACTTGGTACATACTTATTTCCTAAATATTTTATTACATGTTTGCTATAGGAAAGTCAGTGCACAAAGATGATATAATAATGAAAAAGCGGGTTGTGGGGAGACCTAGAAAGAATCAAAGATAACTTTCAAAACTTGTGTAAAGACTAATGAAAATACTAACTCTCAAATTGACTTATTCACCCCATATATGTTACTGAACATGAATTTTGATTAGTCATCTAAGGTTTATAAACCATGTCAAACATGGCGTATTAATATAACAAATCAAATGTTTGACTATTACTTGAATTTAAAATACATATGGCATTGTGCTAGGGAATCTGGTGTTAAGGATGGCTCTATAGAAATAAACTATTTTAATTGGGCAACATTTTTAAATTCAGTTTCCAAAACTTGACACTGAAATCTAGCATGGTGCCACCAGAAAGGAGGAATTAAGACCCAGGAGATGGTTCTGTCACTTAGCAGATTTGTGTTTTCAGGCAAGTATATGAACTACTCTGAACCTCAGCTTCTTCATCTATGAAATGGGGCTCATGGAGCCTTCTGAAAGGTGTTAGCATCGGAATTAAGGGAGACATTGAGAAAAACTATAGAGAGATTTTTCTAAATTAAAAGTCATAAATCCAAACCATGAACTTCAGCTGGATCCTAGTTCAGAGGAGAAAAAATGGTTGTAAAAGACATTTGTTGGTCTATCCTGAAATTTTTAATATGAACTGAATGTTAGGTGATATTAAGGAATAATGTTTATTAATTTTCTTAGCTTCGATAAAGATATTATAGTTACAAAAATAATGTTCTTATTGTCAGTATATATTTGTAGACGTATTTACAGGCATGCAACTTAGTTTCAGATGATTACAGGAAGGGGGAAAGTATGGATACATAGAGAGATAGAGAAATAGGGTGGGGAAGGTACAAATATGTCAAAATATTAATTTTTGAATCTGGGTAGAGAGTATGGGTTCATTTTACCATTTGTTTAACTTTTAGATATCTAGATTTTTTTCTAAATAAAAAATCAAGAAAAAAGAAGAATTAAATGAGATAATGCCTTTAAAACAGATGGCTCCTATAAATGCAGCTGTTGCTAGCAGACATTCCGACCTTCGGTTTAGGACGATTGCTGTCTCGTTACACTGGCTGTTGTGCACGCAGCAGGTAAGCGGCGAGCACTTGTTGAAAAGAAAAAAAGATGAACAAGAAGAGTTGAAACTCTCTAAAAAGGATGCCTCAGAGTCCATCGGGGTCACAAGCTGAGAGGACACCAGGTACCTAAAGCTTAGGAGTTAAGGACACTGACTTTTGAACCTAACCACCTGGATTCAAATCTGTGATGGGAGAGGCAAAGTCATCTTGGATGAGCTATTTAACTCTGTGCCTCAATTTTCCCAGCTGTAAAATGTGACATGGAAATACTGTTGTTCCTATCACATATCATGGTGAAGATTAAATAAGACAATGCACTTTAAATGGTGCCTTGCATATCATAAGTACCCAAATATTAACTGTTATTATAATTATGTAGATAATCACCTCCTATTCCAAGGTACCATGATTTGAGAGGTCCCACCCCCATTTTTTCAGGATTGCTCCTTCACCTATTAAACCAAATCGAAGGTGTCATACTTAGAAATTTCCTTTAATTTTGTTCTGTCTGTAATTTTCACCAAAAAAAAAAATAATAATCTAATTTATCTATTCTTGCTTTGGATCTCTTTACAGAGGATTCTGATAAAAGCAATGAAGTTTCCCCACGTGACAAGTTTTTATTTCATTCTCTAACATCAACAAGGTTTCTTATATTAGTATATTATAGTATAAAGAGATACTATGTATTTATGTATTATAAAAAATATAGTAATTATAGTATAAATCTAATGTTTTATAATGTAAATGTTACAAATTCAATTCATGTAAAATGAATGTTTCGAAAATCTTTCCTGAATCCATGATATCTGAATTGCATGTGTCTTCAAATAAATTAAAAATGGGATAGTTTTTGTCAGTGTTCCAGATACTTGGAGAAATAGCATTAGCGTTTTACGCCTTTGTGGGCTTCAATCTGTACCCAAATTTTCAGCTTGGGCATTCTCTGAACGTTTCCCCTCTAGTGTTAATCTTAAGATAATTCCAAATGTATGATACTTTGCTTTTCTACTTTCAGATGATAATTATAATAGCATTTTTGCATTTATTTATCTCATTAAAAATATCTCACTAACATTTTACAATCCAAATGGCGACAGATCCTCTCTGGACAATCGAGACACTGTCCGATCATAACCACATGCCGTTTTGATAGCGTTTGGATAGTTTTCTGAAGTCAGTTTACTCACAGCATCTCATTTGATCCGCCCAGAAATTCTCTGACACGGCCTAGGCAATCCTTAGCCCCCATTTACGGGTAAGGAAAATGGCAGCCCCAGTGGTGGAGTGAAATCTACTCAAGTCGCACAGAAATTACAGGTGCTGACACCTTGCGGACACACAGCCACTCCGGCCACTTGCCCACATCCCTTCTCTGGGCTCCCATTTCCTTATTAGTGTGGGGCTACTTGGGCTTTCGGCTTCATCTTCTGGCTTTTCCTGAGAGACTCAACACCTTCTCTGCTCAGGTTGACCATGCCACCCTGCGACAGGCAGCTCCTAACAATTATTCACTCAGAACCCAAAATACGACAGCAACACAAGAGGAGAGCAGTGCTCCTGGGTGCCCATAACTGATCAAATAAAAGCAAGAGGCAAAGACCCAGGGAGGGTGCAAACGACTGAATCCGTCAAGGAAATGACATTGTGCGTTCCTTTTACTGAAGCAGAAGGAATTCTACTTCTGGTCTTTCCTGACGGTGGAAGAGTGACATATCCCCTCGCAGCTTCAGCGTCCTCACTGTGGAACCCTACTGTCATCCCCAGGGTTCAAGGTTGTGCTGGCCATGAAAAAAAAAGGGGGGGAGGGTGGGGGAAAGGACCTAACAGCACCTAGTCCTTAGTAAGACTTCGACAGATGTTTGTCAAATTGGACTAAATCTTATGAAGAAATGCATAAATCAAAAACGTGATGTGGAGTAGAAATGAATAACTCAGTGTCATAAATTAGATACCTTGATTTAATTAAATACACACTGCTTACATACTAGATGTTAAAAATAATTCTACTATAATTATCAGACCCTAAATTACACCTGAATACACTTCACAAACTATCTACAGTATCAGTCCTCGGGGAAGTTGGCTAGATAGAATATGTGTGCTAATTTAGCAGAAAAACTGAACTTCTAAATTTTATGGAGCAGTGAGAGTATGGCTATGCACGTTGTCAGGCTCTAACAGGAGGAGGAAAGGAAACGGGTAATTTTCTCGAGAAGAAAATTCGAGAAGCCAGAGAGGGGCAGGTTTGGGTGGGAGAGAGGGCAGTGAACAACCTGAGCAGAGAACAGATTCTAGAAAAGACGATGTAATACAGACCCTCACAACCTTCCTAACTCAGCACGCAGAGGTCCCGGGCTGATATTCAATTGCTGTTGCCAAAGGAAACTTCTATTTTAAGTACTGGGGTAGCCCTTCTCGCCAAGAAAATGAAAGAACCTCCTAAATCTTTATCTTATTTAAGAAATACATTGTGAGCGGTGCACTTACCAGTTGATTCTGATAGGCAGTGACAGCCGTAAAAACTGTCTCTGGGAAGATGAACGTTCTGAATTCTTCAGACTTCAGATTAAGCAAAGAGGCCGTGTGGTCTTTCTTCTTAATGATGTGTACCCGTGGCTGGTACTTATGCATTGAGTTCAAAATTATCTACAACGAGGAGACGGGGAGTACTGAGTTTTAAGTATTTGTATGACTAAACAGGCCAAATTACAATGAAGCAAAGAGAGAACCATAAAATCTACAGTTTCAAATCGAGTTTCAAGATCAGGACCTACCCTGCCCATTCTCAAAGCAAATCACTTTCACAAGATACTGCAGAGTCATCCTCATGAATCACACTTTACCACAACTGCAAATAACACTGGCTGTTTCAAGTATCCTTTCTAAAATGATGAGGGGAAAGTCATCTGGAGAATACGTTTATTTTTAAATCAAGTCTTTGAATTATTTTTTGTTTGTTAGTTTGGTTAAACCAAAGGATGTATGTCTAAATTTTCTAATGTAAGAAATTATATTTGCTAGGAGGATAGATTTTTATGTATGGAAGGGAAAATAAAACAGTTTAGAGAGGCAGTGTGGCATCAGACCTTGGTCGGAATACTGAATCTGGTACTGTCAAGCTCATCAGTCTTGGGGCACGTGATCTCACCTCCCCAATGGCATTCTCTCAAATGCAAAAAGAATATTAAACTCCTAGGGTTTTGGTGAGGATTAGATGATGCAACCTTTGTGAATCACGTAGCAAATAGGACATGCTCAGTAAACATAAAATTATTATTTTTATTTTATTTTATTTTTTTCTGACAGCTTCATGGATTCTTCACTTCCAATTATAAACTAAACATGAATGAAAGTGATGGCCACCTTCTATTCCATAGCTAATAACGACAAACAAACCCCAGTTAACAAGGCAGTATTCTTCATGTATATTTTAAATAAAATGTAATAATTTGCCATTATGAAATCTGAGCAACAAGTTGACTTTCAGATATAAAATGTTTTCCATATCCTCCCCACACCTCCCATCCAGACAGCTACCTAAATCTGTCATATGGCATTTATCCCAAGGGCCTGGCAGAGAGCTTGGCTCCTGGGGGAGATGTGTTATAAATACTGTGGCGGGACCAGGTTCAGTTGCAAACGGTGTTATCGCAACTAACGGCTTCCTTGTTTTCTTGACTAACATGGGTGCGGTGGAGGAGTGTTCCTGACAGTTGATTGACTTTTGCAGAGTCAAATACTAGTCACTGTGGGATAATCAATATAGAATCGATCTCTCTCTGTGCTGAGAGGTAAGCCATCTTGAAAATACAGGGCATTAACTGGTATTGAATTTTGTACATGCCATTCTCTTTATGATCCCAAACCCGAATAGGGATAACTGAAACAAATGAGAGCTTTCAATGAACTGAAATAAACTTTAAAAAGTCATCTCTTTGTAGAGTGAGTATAAGTTCAGGATATCTATGCTTAGTCATAAAGCTAGAATAAACTCAAAAGACAAAAACAAACATTTGCCTCCTAATACTGATATATATATAGAAACTTGAGCATTCACTGTATGTTTTACTAAGAAGATAGAAATAAGGTCTCCTCTCCCCACCCCAAGGTCAATTTCCTTTGGGAAAGGGTGCCAGACAGACTCAGAGCCCAGACCAGTCTCAGAGCCCAGGGCTCCTTGACTCTCTGCTGAAGCCCTATGGCAGCCCCAGGGACACCAACAGAAATGTGGACTCTGCTTCATTTTACTTCAAAATTAAGTCCTGGAAGTAAGCATTTTTCGCATTTTAAAACTAAAAATGCATCAGTGAGACAAGCTTCCTCAAGACTAATTTAAAGGATTTGGCCAAACAACGTAGGATCTAAAAATCTTTCCTTGTAATTTTCAGAACACACTATTTCTGGTGACAAAGGGTCATATTAAATAATAAAAATGTAAGTCTATGGCCATGCCACTCTGAACACGCCCGATCCCGTCTGATCTTGGAAGCTACACAGGGTCAGGCCTGGTTAGTACTTGGATGAGAGACCACCTAGGAAGACCGGGGGTAAAAAAAAAAAATAACTAAATAAATAAATAATAAATAAAAATGTAAAGCTAAAATGGATATTAATAACCATTTAAAACTAAACAATTTATCAAAATCTCATCTTGGCAAAATCAGACTAGAACCCTGAGCTCCTGACATACAGCTCGGTGCGATTCCCACTCATGAAGCCGGTGCTGAAAGAAAAACGTATCAAATTCTAGGCAGCTGATCTCAGCATGAACTCTCAAGTCTTCCTGGAAAGACCCAGTTCTTCTAAAAGCTTCACAAATGGAAAATTCCAGAACCATTAAAAAATTTTATTTCTCCCTGCAAAGGTTTCAGTGGAGCCCAAGAAATTTTTCTTTCTAGATAATAGAGACTTTAATATGTATTGTAGCAGACATTGTTCTTTGTCTACCCAAGATCTGTCTCCTCCTTTTTTTTGATTATTTTCCCCAGCTTTCCTGAAGTATAATAGACAATTAGTTGCTCATTTTACATTGTACAATTCGATGAGTTTTTTTCAATTATAGATGGCACACAATAATATATTAGTTTCAGTTGTACAGCCCAGTGATTAGAGTCCAAGGAATTTCAATATGAATGACATTAAGAATGATCATCGGCCTACAGAAAATGTCTCTCGGATACTTCATAGATTTTAACCCAAAAAACAATGTTGTCAATAGAAACATCTTTACAAAAAAAAAGGGCAATTATGCCAACATCCTTAAAGATAAAGGTCAATTATCTTTTCTAACACACAAAATAACAGAAACCGGTTAATCTACTTCCAACATCTTGACAGTGCCACCAGTAGAGTCGTGAGTTAACCCGGTGACTTTGACTTGGTCATGATAAACAAGGTCTCCTGTGGGCAGATGGATGGCAGCAACAAATGAGAGCTTCAAACAGGAGCCTGAAGTGATTTATTTGTTTTCAGTTTCAATCCATCCATTTGAAACGATGTCTAGAACTCTCTAATTTATTATCTACTTATAATCATCTTTTTTGAAAAAAGTTTTGAAACTCTTCTTCTAAAGTGCATAGATCCCACAAAAACTAAAATCTTAAGTAAGGACAGCTTTTAAAAGGAGTATAAGTGAGAGAATAATTATATTAGAATATCTAAGCTAAGGAAAGCCACTATGAAAATACTAATGTGCTTTCTGGCAAAAAAGAAACAGTATTCTCCACATCGAAAAGAAGTATGCAAGTCTGCCTGAAGTGTTCTTAGTATAAAATCTAAAATGGAATGTTTCTGTAAATCTTAAGAGCATAAAATAACATCACAAATAGTTCCTAAAAAAGCAGTTTTATCGTATATGCAAAAGCCTGTGTCAGCGGCTGTTTGTTCTATTAACTATTGAGAAGAGCTCAGAATTTCAGTTTCTCTCTTTTCCGCATTTGGATGAACTCCTTATGGACACAAAATCAAACTGTTTCGTTTTAATTGCAAGTCTTCTCTGTACTTTAATATTCCTAAGACTCTCTACAAAGGGGATATATAATGAGTAAACAGCACTGTCCCAAATTTATCTGGATATAAAACCCCTGTGTGTTATTGCATCTCCCATGAATGTTTTCTATAGAAGACACTTAGGAAAATCATGCACAGGAGGTCTCTGCCCTAGTGCCTTATGTTCTGTCATCTGGTATACCAATGACGGAATTTAGATGTTTAACCCCAAAATGGACGGTAGTAGCCTCCGAAGTGCACATTCCCTTGGTTTAGTTGGTGCAGGTAGAAAAGCAGTTGCTGAAGTCTTAGGAAATCCATGGTGATGACTACTCCCAGCCCTCTTGCACGGAAATGGCACACAGCATCCCTGTAAATGGCCTCTAGACAATAGCGGTCGAGATTCCCCAAAGAACACATAAATATTCTTGTAGAATGATTCAGGTACAGAGGTGGGGAGGGGCAGAGCAAGAGGAGGAAGAGACTTAGAGGAAGTTTTGTGTGACTTCTCAATTTCATCCCAGGGAATCCATAGTCCAAGGTACTGTACTCACGTGGCCATGTTGATCCAGCTCGTTGTTAGTGAGTTTCACCTTTTCAAAAGACACCATCTGTTTGAGTAGCTGCTCGCCAGTAAAAGGAGAGTCTGGATGTACATACAGCCTAGGAAAATTACGAGAGATTTTATCGTTACTTTTTTTTAAAATCTGTTCTCTGTGGGCTATAAAATACTCTAATTCTAAAGGAACATAAAAAACTCATATAAATAGTGAATTTTATATACCCCATATAATCTCAAATTTAATAATTCAGCAATATCAAAATAACTCTAAACTACATAAATGTGTTTCTTCATGTACCAATGATCTAAAAGGGGTACTACTTAATAAATTTTCTATTATCTGCTGAGCAAGCCATTTTTTAAAGCTTTTTTTCTATCAATTACACTACTGGGCTACTTCTGTCAAGTATAACATCTTATTGTTATAGGTATTTTCAAAAGAAAGACAAGGTTATACTTATTACATAATGAGTTCCTCGTAGAAGCATTGCTAAAAAGCAATGAAGACAGAAAGAATTTAAAAGAGGAAATAATTCTAGAGAATCCACTCATTTGAACTTGAAGGTGACTGAGTTTAAAGTTTGTTCTTTATATATGCGAGACAGAATAATTTTAATACAGTGACCTGGGGAACTTTTAATAGTCCATGGATGATAATCTGTTGTTCCTCCCAGTACCTTAAACATTATTACCTTCATCATCCTCTAGTGAAGTGCTCACTAAATGAGAGCTGGGTAAGCTTCAAATTATTCAATGTATTTATTTGTAAACAGCCTAAGCCAAAAAAGAAAAAAAGAAAAAATTGATGGGAAAAAAAATGTGTTTATCAAACATTTATCTATTGATTAGCTACTACGTGCAAGGCAATCTTTTACTCACTCACAGTTAAATGCAGGCCATTTGTCCTACCTGTGAATACAACACTAAGTACAATTCTTTATAAATCACAGCCCTGGTAGCCACTTGATGTGAGCTTTTCTGAAGTTAGGGGAAACTATAGAGAGGAGCAGGAAATATCCTTGATTCAACAAGACAAGTTCCTTTATCCATGTAATAGGTTATTTATATTTAAATTTTGCATAGGATCCTTATAACTATAATTAAATATAAGTATTATGGTTAGCACGAAGGCGAGGGAAAAAGTCACAAAACTTTTCCTTGCAATACTCATGTAAACAAGAAGAAGTCTGTGCCGTGGTTTGTCACACAGAGGACTAAGACTAGAAGAAGTGGGTGCACATGCTGAAACGAGGCCTACCAGAAGCAAAGCACAAAAAAGGCTGATAGCACAAAAGATTCCTACTTCACCCAAGCAAGAGCTTGAAAGGATTTAGATGTCTGTTTGCCTGTTTGTTTGATTTTTTTTTTTTTTAGGAGTGCTCAAATGTGCCCTTCAATTGAAGTATTCCTTGATGACACAAATTATAATAGTTTTTCAAGTATCACTCCTCCAATATTCTAACTT
>NW_011888856.1:2961915-2967043 GCF_000151845.1 Pteropus vampyrus
CCACGGGCACGATGTCCATCAGCACTATGTATTTGGCCTCAGGATCCACGCCCGAAAACGACACCCGGATGGTGGGAAACATCCTCCTGAGACAGGGAGACAAAGAGCATCGGCAGGAGCGCACATCTCCTGATGAGCCGACCGATGACCAAGCCGGTCGGTCTCCCGTCCCCGCTCCCGTTGCTGCGACAAAACTCACTCCTGCCACAGAAAGCGAGAGCGCCTGCCGTGCTCGGGTTGGGGACGCGGAGTCCTGCGAGCCGGAGCGACCAGGCGCCACGGGCCACCGACCTCGGGAGCCTTTGCCCCGGGCTGGGGAGCGCCGCACCCGTGGCTTCCTGCCGGCCCGGAGCCCGCCCAGCTGCACGCCAGCGCTCCGTCCTCCCCAGAGTAGGGTCGTTTCGAATTTCCTTCTTCCGCCAGGTTATCCTTTTAGTTTTAATGCGAGCTGGCGGCTTCTGTAAATTGAGGCGGATAAAAAGGAAGCTACCTGCCTCCCTGAAGACCCAGCTGCATGCTCTGCATCCTGGACTCGCGTTTCCCTACCTTCCAGATGCAGACCCTGCACCCCCAAGTGCTCTCTCGGACTGCAGCAGACAGGGCTCCCTGGTTTCTGTGCCCTTCTCATCAAGACCCGGGAGGGGCTTCCCACGGCCAGATTCTGAGAAAGCAAACGCCCGATGTCTCTCTGAGCAGCTCTTTCCCAAAGCCAGACCGTGGAAAGATGCCCTCGCAGGACGCAGCTTCCTCTCTCCGCTCAGGACCAGCAGACTCTTGGAAACCCAAGGCGCCATTCCCATCTCCCCACTCCTCGCCCGCCTCGCATGCTACCTGCCAGACTTGGTGATGATCATCTCCGTGCCCAGCTCGTGGAATTTGTCCCAAAGCTCCTTGGTCTCCAGGCTGCAGGCGATTTTGGCCATTTCCTCGCTGGGGATGATGGGGGTGGTGGGGATGAGTGGCTCCGTGCACAGCGAGGAGGACGACGGGCTGCTGCCTCCTCCGCTGCCACCAAACTCCGCATGAGCATCCAGGCTGGTCAGCTCACCGAGGGGCTGGGCGCAGGATGACTTCTCCACAAATTGTTCTGTAAGAGGATGGAGAATGACAGCTGAGGCCGTCAAGCAAAGATACAGGAAGGAGAACAGCACAACTAAAATAGGTACCTGGATTTGACCTTGGAAGTTAAGTTTAGAAACTCCAAGAAGGCAGCAAGAACCCAGCATTACATAAAGCAAGAGCGAGTTCCCACGGAGTGCCATGTCCATCGCTTGCTTACTGAACCAAATGAGGGAGCTCTGGAACCGTGGTTTGTCACCATCATTGAAACCCACTTCGGAGAATAAACGTGAGGAGCAGATAAAGGGAAAGGTGGTGATCATGAAGGCTCGATGGATGTCAGATGAAATGGGTCCAGATTTCTAATGAATGTTCTAATTGAAATTAAAGGAAAACTTTGAAATATGAGGAAAGATCATATTAAAGACGGCATTATCGTTACCCTACTGTCATCCCTCCCAAGTTCTAGATGTGGCAGCTCATGGGATCTGGTGCCAGTCCTGCCCCTGTCATAACCAGGAGGGACCTTCCTCTGGGAGACAGAGGTTGGGGAGAGATTAGAGCCTTCCTGGGGTTGGCAGGGCCTTTCCAAAGGTGGGAGAGAGAGGCGAGCGGTGAAAAAAAATTAATTCACTTCACTTCTCTGCCTGGTTCTCCGATTCCTAGGCCTTAAGATGTTAAATTAGGGTATTTTTACAATATCTCTCCCAGGCTGAGATCTTATGAAAGGCTCCAGCATTTAGCTTGTTAAATCACAGGAGTGTGTTCTCTGGATCATTCTGGACAAAAAAAGGTCTTAGAAGTAAGGAAAACAACCCCAAACCCAGGCTAGCAGGAGTATTAAAGTAGGAAGAAGGCTTTGCCATCCACCATCACGCTGCAATACCACTGCCTATGACCACACACTCTCCTCCACAGCAGATAAGGGCCTGGGACTACACCAGTCACTTTGATGGAATACAGGGGGACTTTTGTAATTATCCCAATTATCTTGCATCCCTTAAAAAAGAAACTACTTGAAGCTGCAATGTGAAACTGATCTCCAAACAACTATTCTAAGTGCCCTCAAGGAACTGAAACAAGTTCTAAAAGTAGGTATGTGTGTGTGTGTGTGTGTGTGTGTGTGTGTGTGTGTGTGTGCGCGCGCGCGCGGACACACACACACACACATCATATGTTTTATTTCCTGTATTTCTCCTTGACTTGGGGCAGGCACACAGGAAATAGAGAACTTTTACCTTTTCTTTTTTTAGAATAATCCAACACAGAGAAACATTTTAAATTAAGAATCATCACATTAATTATCGTTTCCTTATATTTTCAAATTCAAAGAAAGAGAACCATACTATGGCAAAATCTTAGTTTCTGCTAACATTTCTAGGAGCACATGCACTTAAGGTCTTAATAGAGAATTAACAAGCAGCCTTAGAAATTTTCCTATATTCTGACCTTTGAAAAATGCAAACTCCCTAAGCCCCAGAGGAACCAGTGTGTCCGGCTTGCAAAGTAGAAGAAGAAAATGAAAGAGAAATGCTCTAACACATGCTAAATGTCGATTATAGCTCAAAAAAATTTTTTTAAATGAAATGCTCTAGTGGTCTGAGGCAGTTCTTCTAAAAAGACTTAATGTGTTTAAATGAGTGATTATGAGACATTTTTGAGCCCCACCCTAAAGCGGCTTCCACATCTCACTAGGGTTTCAAAGTACAACATTCTCCCACGACAGAACCTTTACGTGCTTCTCTGACTGGGGAGTCCATGGCTTATAGTCACTGATCGTGCTCTGTAGAACTGGCCCCTGAAAAGGACAAGAATGCCTTCCAGTTCTTTCAGAGTCCATCTCCGAAGCTGCAAGAGGGACAGTCATTTTACAGACCATGTGTGTAGCGGGGGTGGTTCTGTGAGCTGGGAACGGCTTTATCATTTAGAATTTAGGTAGGTGTTTTTGTTTTTGTTTTTTTTTTCCTCAGAAAAATAGAAAAGGAAGCAATGTTGACGCGACGGTGCAGCTGAAGCTGGCATGGGTCCCTGCCTTCTGTCTGTACTTCTGTCAGAAATCCTCTTTTCCTGCTGGCTACCAGACTGTGAAGGGGTCATCTATAAGGAACAGGAGTGGGTAGCACTAGGAAGTCCCACGAACATAACTTTGAAATCGGTGGTTAATTTTTTTTTTTCTAAACAGTTGGAGTTTGTTTGGTTGTTTGCATTTCTTTGGCAGGTTAGGAATAGATGGGAGGGTGCGGGAGACAAACCAGGGAAAGGGCGTGAAAGCCGGGGAGGAGGGACTTGTTGACATGTTTTCTAGAGACTTTCCGGTTGCTTTTCCCTTAGCTCCGAGTCGCTACAGGGGTTTTCATTCTCTCTTCTCTCTCGGCTCAGGCCTCCTTATTTTTGTTCTCTAATGCTTCGTCTTTCATATTATTACTGTTTTCGATTGAGATGTTGGGAAGGACAAGGAGAAGGAAGGAAACCATAAGCAGATGTCCAAAGAAATCTTACCCTGTTTGCTATGGGATGTGTTCCCCCTGGTTTAGAGCATCACATAATCAGGATATGGAATAATTATTTCCTGGGGACCCAAAAGAGGATGATGAGAACACTGCTTTCTCCCTCAATTGTAAAGGGACTTTAAAGCACATCTCCAGCAGTTTTTCTCCCACACAAGTCACTTGCGATAAGTGGAACATAATCCCTTTTCTCCCTTTACTCCGAGCCTAGTGTCTTCTATAAATGGTAAAGGTTGTTAAATAAACAGTATAGCTAAAAGTTGAGGAATTTGGGAAATGGTTACTGGGTAATGTTTTTGCCAGCCTCTACTAAAAATGACAGCGGTTATAAAATGTTGTCTTACTGATAAGTTTAGAGCTTCTGTGAAGAAAATGGGTCATGCCGGAAGAACTGCCTTATTCTGCCACACTTGACGGTGGTTTGAAGGAACAGACTCTGTTTAGTGTATGGAATCAGAGAGGAAACAAATTAAACTAGTTTCTTGTGAAGTTGCTTAGAGCGTCCTTGGTTTCAAATGCACGAGCAGGTGTTGCACGCATTGTGAATCCTGTCGAGTCTAACAAGGGGTTTTGTTATTATTTATCCCTGAATGTTTTTATCCCAACAATGTTGCCTACCCACCCCAACCCCATATATCCGAGTTGACAGGGGATTCTACACCATTAGGGAGAGCGATTAGCGCATATATGAGATGCGAAACCGGTTGTACTGAACAGACTGTGGAGCTCCCGAAGAAAACTTGGGCCTAAAAGGAAAAATACTTCCCATCTTCGACGTATGGCCTCTGGCCTGAGGGTCGGAAGCTGTCGCGCGAGCCGAGAAAGGCGGCCACCCTCACGAGCCTCCCGCAGCCGGGGGACAGAGGGGCGGACGGATGCGCAGCGCTCCGCCTCTGTCCACCGCGGACAGCCGGGCAGGCAGACTTACCCAGGGGTTTGATGGTGTTCTCCGCGGCCTCCTTCTCCTTGGAGCCGCCGCTGGACATGAGCGCGGCGATGGAGAAGGCGTTGGCCCGGGAGGAGAGCTGGGGCTTGGGCGACGCCGTGAACTCCATGGCCCCCAGTACGTGGTCCTGGCCAGGGACCGGGCCTGCCGAACTGCTGTCCAGCTTCCCCAAGGGAGACAAAGATCGGGACACAGCGCAAAGTTTCCGAGTGCAATCAGCGCAGCCGGGGACTCCAGATGAGTCAGCCCCAACCTCCTGAGAGCTCCACGCTGGCCTCTCCGCTCCCCCACCGCAAAGCCCTCGAGCCGCAGACGCTTCGAACGAGCGGGAGAGGGCGGGAGAAGACCAAGGGCGGGCTCCGCCGGATGCGCGAGCGCCGGGACGCGCCGTAGGACCACAGGCTGCGCGGCTGGAAGCCGGTGACGAGCATCAGCTGCGCGACGCCCAGGGGTCCCGCGGCTGCCCCACCGCGTCCTTCCTCCCTTCTCCCGCTGGGGACAGCCGGAGCGGCCCAAGCTGCGGGGAGGTGGAGACCAGCGGAGCGCCACGCATAAGAGGTGGACGCCAGGGAGCGGGAGCGCGACACCGCGCTGCAGACACTGCGCCCGGGCGCTC
>NW_011888856.1:2968213-2969935 GCF_000151845.1 Pteropus vampyrus
GTCTTTTGCTCCCTTCACTGCATCTTCCTCCTCGGCTCCCGAAATATATGGGGGCGGGGCGGGGAGGAATCCTAAACGTCAAAAGTTGAGAACATTTGTGTAAGCAAAACGATGTCATCTGAGAGAGTCATGATTTTGAGACTGTCCTGACATCGCGTATCAATATTATCTAACTAAGTCTGCACGAAGATGACTGAGAAACTCTTCCTGTAACCGGTTTTGATGTACAAAGTGCATATACGTAAATGGGGAAATTTCGTAAAACCATAGACTTTTGTGCTCTAAGGAGTCGGTCGTCTAGCCCGTCTTCATTTCCCTTTGAGAGAGAAAAATCGGGTCTGGATTGGCGGAGGGCGCGTCTCCCTTGCAGTCGGTCCGGCCAGAGGCAGACGGGAGCTGGGGACCCGCACTCCAGGCCGCGGTCTTGATCCCCGCCCCCGCGCCAGCCCCCGCCCCGCAGGTGTGCCTGGGCGGTTCCTGGGAAGTCGCTGGAAGAGCTCGCGCAGGCTGAGAGCAGGCTTTCCAATTAAACCGCGCTAAGGAGGCTAAAATACCAGGGCCGCCTAAGGATCCGTCTCCATCCTTGAGTCTTCGGTCCTTTGCTGTTTTTAGACAACCCAGACCCAACCAAGACCCGTCGGTGATGAAAGTCCCCTTCCCCGCATCGCACCTCAACATAACAGTGACAATTCCCTTTCGAATGTATGGCACACACACTGGTTCCTTTCCTGTCTCAAACACTAGTGTTTGGTCAGGAAGATAAATTTACGTTGAGAGTTTTTTTTGGAGGGAGAATTGGAGGGTCATGTTTACTTTCGAACTTAAAATACGTTCCGATTGGACGTCAAACACCTTGTCTTCTAGTTTTAGTTTTCGAAAACTTATTGTGGAATTATACCTCAATGAAGAAAAACTTGCTAATGCATTTCTATACGGAGGAAATACCACGTGATTTCTTTATTGTCTTAATGGTTCAGACTGGATTTTAAATAATTTCATGACAGGGGCATTCGCAGGAAATTTGGTAGAGCAAGGGGAAAGCTGACTTGCCCCCAGTCCGTTTCCACTTCCTTTTCCAATGGCCACCGCGGCCTAGCCCAGCTTTGGGTCCCTTGTGCGCAGGGAACTCTGTCCATTCATCCTGTTTAAAGTAAAGTAGAAAACAAGCAAACAAAAAGCTAAGCGAGCACGCCAGGCAGTACTGCAAACCAGAGGAATCGAAAAGGCCACTTCAAACAAATCGGGGCGAGAGAGATGAGCCGTTTGGGGATCCCTCACACGTCATACATCTTGGCGTTGAAACCGCGGCAGTAAAATGTATGCTATAACATAATTATCGGGGGACATACTGTCCCTTCTCTTAGATTTATTGGCTTTGCAAATCGATATGGTGCTATAAAAATGGGGAACCGGCGCTAGGCAGAGAGGTGCTGTCAAAAGGTGATTCAGAGCCCTCCCGAAGCGGAAAGCGACAAATTTTGAGGTCCCTTCACAGTCTCCGTGTTAGGGCGATTCGGTTAATAGGTAAAGCCACCAAGGGGGCTGGAACAAAGCAACCGCATTAACACTACCCTCCGGACCCTAGTCAGGCTGGCGACAGGCGGTGGGCGCTGCTTTCGGATACTGGAAAGTGCCTTGGACTTGAGGAGGCTTTGAATCTTGGCTTTAGCCCGCGTTAGCCCTGAGACTTCATGTGAGCTACCTAAACCTCTCAAAGCCTCA
>NW_011888856.1:2970350-2974888 GCF_000151845.1 Pteropus vampyrus
TTTTGGCTAATGTTCCCTCGCTTAACTAACGCTAAAGCAGAACCCTCTGCCGACAGTGGCAGGGGCCGTTCTCAGGCTAGTGTCGCCTGATGCTGTGGAGGGGAGAGCTGCGCTGGGGCCAGGTGCTAGGATGAGAGCGCCGTCCGGCACCCGAGGGGGATCGCGCAACAGAAGGTGGGAAAGGAGACCTTCTCAGCACGCGGGCAGCTACTCCCGAGATCCCGTGCAACATCCTCTCTCCAGCTCTTTCTGGTAAACGCTTTAAAAGCACAGTGATGGGGCTCGGTGCCTTCGGATTTCTAAATTCTCGAAGCAGCGTGAGGAGGAAGGCCGCGCCCGCTCAGACCCCCTGCAGCCGGTCCCGGCGGCGCTCCGAGAGCAGCGCGCGTCCGTGCGCCGGGTAGGGAGCGCGCGGCGCGGCCTCGGATTTCACCGCGCGGCGAGAGCGCGGGTCCCCGCCTTCCATCCCCGGAGCCCAGGCAGAGGCGCAGACACGTGCCCTGGCGGGGTTAAGTTTTCGTGACCCCAGGGGTCGCTGAGATGCGCACCCTCCAGCCCAGGCTGCACGCGCGGGCCCAGAACGCCCAGGCCTCAGTCCCACCGCGGAGCCCCGCCGGGCCGGGCCGCTCCAGGCGCCCGCGCCAAAGCCGGCTGTAAGGAAGGGGCAAAGATCAGCTTCTCGAAGCGCGCGGCCCGAGTTTGTCATCTGTCGGTCCTGGGTGGTGCATGTGCGCACTTTCGGCCCAGCTGTGGGACCAAGGAAAGGGGTATCGTGTGGGCCTCAGACAGGTTGCGCCGCTTTCCAGGCGGTGAGGGGGCGGTCATTCGAAGCCGGAGCCGGGGGTACGGTGATGTTACTCCGCAGGGCCTCCGCCTGTTCCCACCGTGCGCCACCCTCGGTCTGGGGGCAGAGGTCAGGCGCGGGGCCTCGAGCCTCCTCCCCGGATGCTCCCTTTGCGCTGCGACCTTCCCGCTCCACCCCGCCACCGCTCGCTTCCTCATTCTTCCCGCAAGAGCTCGCGACTGCAGGGCCTCCTCGGACCCGGGAGGAGCCGCTGCGCTGGAGCTGGGTGCAAGAACTCGCAGCGTGATCTCAAGAACGGCAAAGAAAGGTCCCTCTGACCCTGCGATGGAGGAGTCCAGACCACGGTCCCCCGCCCCTCCGCCCTCCCTCCCCCTCCTTCGCGCGTGCTCTTGAGCCGTCTCCTTCTGCGACCCTCCTACTGAGACTTCGCTGCCTTCCCCCTCCCAACCGCCCAGCTGCTAAAGGATCCTGTCTTTATTTAAAGCTTAGATAGTTTGTCCATCATGAATTTGTTGCATGAATTCTGCTTTTAAAAATTACTACATTAAAATATGATTTATCGATTACTGAGTTTTTTGCGCCCCCATAAATTTCGAGTTCTCACCCTAGTCCCGTTCCCCTATGGAAGGTTAAGAATTTGATCGAAATTACGCCGATAGTATGAGGGCGGATTGCAACGCAAATCTCCAGCTTCGAAAGGGTCGCTCCTGCCATTACCGCGAGCGCGGGACTGAATAAGCGAGAACTCTCACTAGGAGGAAGAAAGCGGACCGTGGACGATCCCCTGCTTCGGGATGGATGTCCTGTTGGTGCCTGGCCCGCCGGTGCGGATGCGTGGGGCCTGCGTGGACGCGGCATGCCGCAGCCAGACTGGCGGCACGAGCGCGCTTCCTGAGCTGCAGTGCCTTACATGTTGAAAAACAAACTCAAACCTAAATGAGACAATTTCCGTAGGAGAGCAACCACAGCTGTCCTGCCATCGCCCTTCCTCTCAGAAAGTAGCGCGAGTCGGAGATGTTAATTCAACTTAGAGCGACCGCTGCATTTCAGAAGATGGTCCAGCACTCCACCAACCAGCTGCGACCTGTCCTCTCTGTGATGGCTGGGACACGTCTGCCTTCGCGTCTTCAGGAGCTGGAGTGAAGCTGTTTGGTTACAAGCTATCCATCCACGTCGGTATCCGCAGGTTTGAGAGATCAGAGTGGCGAAGACACAGGCAGAAGTAGTCCTCCAAGATCTTTGCCGCCAGCTCCCATTGCGAGTCTCCCCAGAAGCCATCGATGGAAGCTCATCTTATTTCCTACCATGGGCAAAATATACCCAGTAAGGGCTTGGGTGCGTATTCTCAAATATCAGCGTGCTCCAGACGACTCGAAGCACGTATTACATAGGGTACAAAGATATATGTATACCTCCAATAAAGCGTAAAGAATGCAGAATATTTGTTCATTCGTCCAATATCACCTGATACTCTGGGCTGGGTACTGTGCTGGGTTCCAGGAATAGACCAGCAATGGAAAACCTAAAGAGTTTCTGCCTTATGCAGCTCACAGTGTGATGGGAGACACCGACAAGCATGTAAAAGCCACAAGAGATGGATATTGTGACAGACAAGAAAACAAGGAGCAGAGATAGCACATTCAACCTATTTGTGGGCATTCATTCATTCTGGACTGGGCACTGTCTTATTGGGGTGAGGTGTTTGCTTGGATAATTTGCATATGATTCCAGTGCATCAAAGATTCAAAGCCTAGCTGCAGATGGATAAAAGAGCATGGATATGAAAAGTACACGTTTCATTTTCCTTCAGACTGAGCTAAAAGACCTTAGGATGTAGGGGCATAATGGCTTAATATTAAATACAAATAAGGCAGAACAACTTTATCAATAACCCTTGCAGAGAGAGATGTTGGGGTCTGGCATCAGAAACACTGGTTTAAAATGAACTGCGTTGTCTCTGTTTTCATATCTGTAAAATGTGGCCACCGGTGGTAATACCTACATCAAGAGTGTGTTGTGAAGATTAAATGTAGTAATGTCCATGTGAAGGCAAAGGGCTCCATAGGAATCACTATCGATCAACTCTGGGACTTGGGAAAAGGCCTCGTTTTCGATTTAAGGATGACACAAATCCGATCTGATCAAGAAGTGTGTTCAAGAGCCCTGATTGCCACCCTACACTCGAGGAATGTAAGGAATGGCTTTGTCTCTGGGGTCTATAAGAGACTCTGGGTATCACTCAGGGGTTCTGTGGAGGAAGAGAAACTCAGGTACTGCAGGAAGGGGCCAGGTTCCTGCAGATGCTCAGACACGTGGTGGTTCCTCCGCTGTGAACAAACACCTGGCTGGAAGGGATGAAGACCCACAGTCGGCCCCTCAGCTGCTTTTTCTAACTCACATAGTTTGAAGGTGTTTTGATACATTTCAAGCTCTGGATGCTAGTTTTTCAATGCATTACAAAGAGCTTCTATTGTACCCTTAACGTGTGCCAGGCGCTGCACTCAGGCTGTCCAAGAAATATATAATGTTGATAATAATATCAATTGGGTGGCATTATTGTGTGCATTTTAAAGTTGCAGAAAATGAGTCTGGGAAGGCTAAGTAACTCACTTCCTCCGAGGCACACGGATAGTTTCATGGTGGCACAGGAGGTGACCCTGGGCCCTGTAACAAAAGTCTCTTCGCTCCTCAGTTTTAACCTCCACCTCATATTGAATTCTATCACTGACTTGGTTGGTTTCCTGTTTTGGAAGCAGAGGCAGTTGGGAGGAGAGGGCTGAATTTTCTTGGTCTGTTTGCAAATAGCCCCAGAGCCCGGAAACAGAACGTCTGAGTTGTCTGCCTACCTGGACCGGTAACATTATTCCTCCAAACGTGAACAGGTGTGACTCGCATGCCCACAGCCCACCCTCCTGGCGCGCTAAGCAGAAAGTAAAGTCTTTCGGTGTCGCACGTGGACCGCGGGCCCAGGCGGCCATTGCATTTTTTTTTTTTTCTTTTCTGGGTGTAATTAACGAGTAATCTGCAGGTTCCGCGGAGGCAACAGAGGCAGCAGGGCGGTTGGAGACTGGGTCGCCCAGGGAGAGAAGGGGATCACGCAGGACTGCGTGAGGCTCACCGCCCGCGTACCCCCAGGTTTTGGAGGCAGACTGTCAGGCTACCAATTCTGAAAGTTCTAAGCCAGATTTATTCTTTGGTGGCCGTGTGATCCTGGCCCGTCTGGACTGCTCTGTGCCTTAGTTTCCCTAGCTGGGAAGAGGGAGGCTCGCACTGTGTATGACGCTAGCTGAGCGCACTGGGATCGGCGACCTCAGTTAGCGCGGTGACACCGCAGGAAGCGGATTCTTTCCGAAACTGAGCGGCGCAGACGCGTGGAGCGCAGGGGACTGCAAGGCGCCCTCATGATTCCCCATCAGGGTTCCGCCGGTTCTCTCCCACCAACCCACCGCATCCTTAGCGGCCGTCGGCGGTCCCAGACCTTCACCTCGGAGAGGCCAAGTCAACCTAGAGTAGAGGGGACAACAGTGCCATTCGCCCGGCTCCATTTAGTTTCCCCCCTTGGTGACTCTAGAGGGGGGCATTGGCTCCTAAGGAAGACTCCTCCCAGCGCATCGCCGGCGGGGTCCCTACGAAAGACGGCGTGTTTGGAGAGGCAGATCCAAACTCGCTTCCCTGCTCCCGGCTCTCGGGCTCCTTTCGGACACACGTGACTCCCTGGGGCCGGAGAGGGTGC
>NW_011888856.1:2974938-2982524 GCF_000151845.1 Pteropus vampyrus
CCATCAGGGTTCCGCCGGTTCTCTCCCACCAACCCACCGCATCCTTAGCGGCCGTCGGCGGTCCCAGACCTTCACCTCGGAGAGGCCAAGTCAACCTAGAGTAGAGGGGACAACAGTGCCATTCGCCCGGCTCCATTTAGTTTCCCCCCTTGGTGACTCTAGAGGGGGGCATTGACTCCTAAGGAAGACTCCTCCCAGCGCATCGCCGGCGGGGTCCCTACGAAAGACGGCGTGTTTGGAGAGGCAGATCCAAACTCGCTTCCCTGCTCCCGGCTCTCGGGCTCCTTTCGGACACACGTGACTCCCTGGGGCCGGAGAGGGTGCCCTCGGCTCCGACCGCCGCCATCCTTGGGGCTGGGACGCAGATGTCCAAGTCAGAGCCCCTGCCGGCCCTACTTAGTCGGCGCGGGGACCGGGGCGCTGGCGGCGGCGGAGGCCTTCTCTTGGCTGCACTGCCATTTAATCAGGGCTATTATCAGACTCGGCTTGAAGGATGGCGCCGTCGGAGCTTTACCCCCATTAGCGCAGGGCAGGGTGGGGGCTGGGTCCCCAGACCGCCGCCTGTCCAGGACGCAGCTGTAGCGCTTCTGGGGCGCTTTGAGAAAGGCCGAGGCGCGGGGTCTGGTGGCCGCGTGGGCCTTTTCAGCCCAGCCTTTCTCAGGCTGACAGTTTATCAGACTTTTTTTTTCCTGGCTCCCAATTCGAACTTTACTAACTCTGTGGAACTGGGGCAAATCACTGAATTTCTCTGAGCCCCAGTTTCTCATCTGTGAAATGGGTCTGGATAGATACTTAACTCAAAGTTGTGAATATGAACTAAAATGATGAGCATGAGTGTTATTTGGATGACCTGACACACACAAATGGTGCTACTACTATGCGCTAAAATTGGATCTTTTTTTTAAGGCTTTTTTTTTTTTTTTAAATTGAAAAGGAGGTGAAGAGCGGGACCCAGGTTGAATGTTTCAAAGAAGTTCAAAAATTACTCAGGGACTTGCTGATTTTATTCACAACCTACTGAGTTCAAGTGTCACCTCTGCCACTTGCTACTTGTGAGACTTTGAGTATTTCACGTCATCTATCTGTGTACATTAAGTGAGATGATGCAGGTTGAATGCTGAGTACAGAGTAGGCTCTCCTTAAGCACAGGCTGATGGTTATTTGCTATTAACAAAAATGTTTTTACAAACTATAGACTTCCGATTTTTAAAAAAATTTCCCTATGAGCAGGCTCATGATCCTAAGGGATATTTATGGGGTGGGGGCTTAGGGCTGAACGTGATTCACACTCCCTTTTCGGGAACTCCGGAAAAGGGAATGTGAATCACCCAACAGTGTCTTTGGGCCTCTGGAGTTTCCTGTTTGCACTTCCCATCACAATGGCCCATTGAAGTGGTCCATTTAAAGATAAAAGCTCAACAGCAAAATCAGTCACCATTCTTTTCAGATGACTGCTAAAGGATGAGCAATCTCAGCAACCCCCCATATTGTCAGCGGTAGTTTCTAATCAGTAACGTGTAATTAGCAAAGCAAGACTAATTATTAAAGTGACCTTCTAAATAGTGAATGTTTGTGAATGGTCTTTAAGTGGGGTGTGCCTGGCACACAGCCCAACCTGTAAGAGCTCTGTTCATCTTCAGCCGGCACTGGCCCCAGCTCTCCAGCTTCCCCACAAGCTCAGTCCTAGGTTTGGACCGACTTTCTTCCTCTGGTGTATAAAGCACATGGCTCATAATAATGATGAACATATTTTTTGTGTGTGTGCTTGTAATTCCCTAGTAATAGCCTAAGCACCCTACCTGTATTATCTGTTTTGATCTTACCCATTTTACAGATGAGGAAATGGGGCACAGAATAGTGATGGAACTCACTATAAATCACACAGCTAATAGGTGGTGGAGGTTAGGTTTGAATTCTTGTCTGCATTTCTCCAAGGCTCCTATGTCCCCATCTACCAGCACTTTTAGCCCCTACTCTTCTGCAGCTCTGAAAACACTTAGAAACTAATGGTAACTCAATGAGTCCAGAGGAAAACAAACAGAAAACCTCAGAAAGTTCTCTGCTTCTAAGGAGGCACCTAAGGGTAGAGGCTGAAATACCTTGGCAGGGACCCGAGAGCCTTTACTATTCAGAATGCCTTCTTGCTTCTCCTTTGTGCCAGTTTATTCTTTGTAAAATGATTGCACAGCCTTTAGTTATATCGTAAAACTAAGAGTGAGACCTAACATATCAGAGTCTGTGTGGTAGGTGACTTTATATACATCATTTCATTGTAAAATAAATTAAATAAATTTTATTTTGTGATAAATACTGTCTGCTTCACAGGGCTTTTGTGATATTCCATGAGCCACATTATTTGGAAGTATTAAAAAAGTAAGACTTTATTAGAAATGACTATCGTTTATTTTAAACATTCTGAAAAAAAGCACATTTTCTTTGGACAGTGATTTGTCAGTGTGTGGTTCGAAGGCTATCTGAATCCAAAGCAACTAAGAATTTTGTGTATGTCTCGGCTCCGCCCAGAGTGACTGGACTCAGGGCCCCTGGTGCCTCACAGGGAGGGTGACGGGGAGGAGTGTACATTACAACCAGACAACTCCCAAAGTTTTAGTTCTCCTCGTGGTACTACAGTCTTCCCGTTGGCCACATTTAGCTTTGGATTTGCCCAAAGCAAAAGTGAATGACAACACCCCACTTCTTCTGAGAAGCCATCTGTGATGAATCAAAAAGTCCCACATTGAAACTGATAACTTCCTTAATTTCTCACCACACCTTTAACTGGAAAGGGTGGATTCTGGTTCCCGTATGCCTGTTGTTTCTTTCAAGGGTGAAAACTGGAAGAGTACGACTGACTCTGCAAGATGAGAACAGAAAAGCCACCAGCGTGTCCCTCCCCCACAATCCACAGGAAATCAATACAGAGATAGCACGGTTGGAGGTGAGGTCTTTAGCTTGGACCACGGCAGGGACCAAGACATTTCAAAATGTTTGAAAAGTTCAGCAGAATTGCTAAAATTCAACACCCCCCTCCCCAACACCATCTTATAGATGAGGAAATTGAAAATTGAAGGCTGTGTCTGGAAGTGACATGCCCAAACTCATGATGGTGGTCATGTCTTGGTTGAACCCAGTTTGCCTGACTTCAAATTAATGCTGACCCTTTGACAAGACCTCTCCTTGGGGGTCAGAAAGGCTTCTCATTATCTGTCATGGTGCCCTGATTTATGCAGTGCGTGAGTCGTGACCCACACATATTGGGTATTTTGGTGATGATCATGAAGGAGGTTACACAACTGCTCTAAGAATTAAATCTGAATTCTGCAACATGGCCTCATTTAGCCATGAGCAGGGAGAAAAAGTTGGAGTCCTGCCCTTGACATCAGGGATTTGACTTCCAGAGGAGTTCCTTGTCACCTGGGTTGCATGATGGTCATCTTTGGATCTGAAGGTTAACAGATCTGCAGGATTGATTTGCTCTTTTTCGGTGGGGGAGGGGATTTTCATATGACCCCATAAAATGCAAGTATTTGAAACAAAATTTTAAGGAAAGCGTTTTGAGATAATGTGTGCATCAATTAATAGTTGATGGTGTGAATCATGGGAAATTCTTTTCAATCTAGTTTAAACAATAAAAGTAATATGTTGGCCCATCCACTTAAATTGTTTGGTATAGTTTCAAGTGAAGCATGATCCATGATGCAAAGGAAATCTCCATTTCTCATCTCTGGCTTCTTGGTGTTGGTCCCATTTTTAGGCAGGCTTTCTCCTAGGGTCACAAGATGGCTGTCACCAGGTCCCATGGCTATATTCTTCTTTGTTAGTGCCTATTAGAAAATTGTCTCTCTTCTTCAGTAGTACCTACAGAGAAAGAAGTACAGGAAATGTCTTTATATCTTATTGGCCCCAATTTAGGATCATGCACCCTGAACCTCAAATCATGATCACAGAATTGGAGTACACTGATTGGCTTAATCAACTCAGGGCTCCACTCTGGAGTCTGGGAGTAGTGGACGTCCTCCCCAACCACACAATTGAGACCAGGAAAGGGGTGACTTCCTTTAGGAGAAATGAGATTACTATTGGCCATAATTGAGCTTGGGAAACTTTGCTTAATAAGAAGTTGTGTGTGTGTGTGTGTGTGTGTGTGTGTGTGTGTGTGTGTGTTCAGGTAACCTGGATTGTGTTTCCCAAATGAAGCTTTGTAGGACACAGGTTGCTCAGATGTTGTTTGTCTTTGCACATTCTAAGAGAAAAGAATGGTTTTTATATTTTTAAATGGTTGAAAAAAAACAAAAGAAAAATAGTATTTTGTGGCCTGTGAAAATTACATGAAATTCAAATTTCAGTGTCCACAAATAAAGTTTTATTGCAGAGGTTGGCAAACTTTTTCTGTAAAGGGCCAGACAATGAATATTCAGACTTGTAGGCCATATGGTCTTTGTCAAAATTATTCAGGTCTATCCCTGTAACATAATAACAGCCATGGACAATATGTAAACAAATGAACGTGGCTGAGTTCTGATAAAATTTTATTTCTTGACACTGAAATTGGGATTTCATATAATTTTCACATGTCACAAAATATTATTCTTTGATGTGTTTTTTTCAACCATTTAAAAATGTAAATATCATTCTTGGCTGACAGGCTGTGTAAAAACAGGTGACTGGCCAGATTTGGCCCACAGGCCATATTTTGCAGACTCTGGTTTTATTGGCTGCTTTTACAGTACAGAGGCAGAGCTGAGTGGCTGTGACAGAGACCATGTGACCTACAAAGCCTAAAATATGTACTAGTTGGTCCTTTACAGAAAAAAAATTTGACTGGCCTTTACCTTAGAATGGCACTTCTCAAGCTTTAATTTGCCTACAGAGCACTTGGGGATCTTGATAAAATGCAGATCCTGATTCTGTAAGCCTGAGTCAGTCCAGAGATTCTACATTTCAACAATTTCCAAGGTGGACCACATTTGGGGAATTTTTTTAAGTCATTTTCTTTGTCCATTCTTGATCATAAACCTCAGAGGAACTTTTTCTCCCCACCCCCACTTGTTGAATCAGAATCATGTTTGCAGGGAGATGGGAATCTGCATGTTATATAAGCAGATTCTTACTCCGTGATTCTGTTTGAGATCCTTTGATGTAGACGCTTTAACAGAGATTCAATGACAAATTCATCGAGGACTGGGTGTTAGCCAAACAACTGACCTCAGAGCTGGTGGGATTTGGGTGGCTTTTTGTTCAACAAAGTATGATATTTTAAAAATGCCATCAATCATCTAATTATTGTAACATAAAGATTGTTTATTTGTTGGCTAATCTCCAGGGAGTGAATGCTGTTTACAGCATCTTTATTGCACATGGAGTCAGTGATCTAGGTATATCGTTTGCTAGCAAACTGGCACCACCCTCCATTTTCTGCATTTCAGTTATGCATTTATGACCTGCTGCATCTATTAATCTGCAGAGAAATGTAAAGAGCAAAGATTAGGTTTTTATCTGTTGTTCTTCATGCAGTAGCAAGGCAAACTTTCTATAAAACCTCATTAAACTCTTTCTTTGTTGACTTCCTCTTTCCTTCTCCCCCCGCCCCCACCATTCTTTCCTTTTCTTGATAGGCCATCCACCTTGAAATTTTTCATCTTTTTTTTTCCCCAACGTTAAACTTCCAAAAAAAATGAAACTTCCAAAAGCATGTTTTTATATTAGAGCCAAGAAAGAAAAGAGAGATAAAGAACCTTTACTGGACATGGGACTTGGGGCTTTCAGAATGTGAATCAAAGCTCAGCTACTAGACAGCGAGGGGCAGCCAGCTTGAGAGCCCAGAAAGGCGGAGCTGGAGCGACTGTAGAAACACAACGGTCTTGCCCCTAATTGGCAGAGAACCTGTGGTATGATGTGTGATGTGTCAGACGCACTACTCAAACAGCCTTCGTGACACTGGGGGTCACATGAGTGGAAAAGCACAACCTGTTTTCTTCTTTTTTGTACTTGCTAATGACTCAAAGCCAGCTTTATAATTCAATCTGTGCACTTGGTCATGTCAGCCAGGCCTGCCAGTGCTGTCTGCTTCTGGGAGAGGCACAGGGCACGAGGGGAGGAAGAGGCGGGCGGAAGCTAATATTCCATGTACAGGCTACAGAGATGTCCAGGGCCTCTTGAGAAACTACTAATCTATTACTAATTTAAATTTTAGTTGCTTTCCATTGGACCCTGATGGGTATTTTTATTTTCATTTAAATTAGCAGAATTTCTGAGGAAAAAGACAAAATCAAGTCAATGAAAGTTAATAATGATGGTTTTTAGAAGGGCTAGCTTGAATAGAGAAAAGCAATATTCTCCTTGCGGGGGTGGGGGTGTGTGGGGGTGGGTGGGGAGGTGTCCACAACAACCACTCCAATAAACTGACTTGTCAGGGTTGGGGCCGTGGGTACAGACGGCCTTCCATCCTTGACTTGAGGCTTACCATAATGCAGATGATTAGCCTTCTAGCTTAAAAGGCCCCAGAGTAAAAGAGACCTGAAAATGAAAATCCCCTTAGACCTCTTAGAATAAATTATGTGGATTTGCTAAGTACACAGACTGGCCCCCTTAAAAGAGAGATAACCACTTTAACCATTGCTTTGGAAAGAGAATTCACGAGGCCAATTACGAGTCTTATTCTGCATTAGCGATTTTACACTGGTAAAAATAACCACCTTGGATCCTTCACAAGGTGTTGTTTTAAAACAAAAACCAAACTAATTTGGAAGCTGTTTACATTTCAAAGATAAAGCAGCAAAGTGTAGAAAAGAGCCTGCCAGACTGAGAGTCAAAAAACCAAATTCTCCTGACGCTTTCTGAGTAACCTCTGCAGGCCTGCTAGGTTAGTTTTCATCTGCGAAGGTAGGAAAAAAGTCTGCCCTGCATTCTTCACAGTATTTGTTTTCTTTTTAGTTAATCATGGTACTTTTGTGAGGCCCAAATGAAACAGAGGATATAAAATTCCCCTTTGAAGATTATAAATTCTAAGAAAAGGTATGTTGGAAGGTTTAAATAGGTTTATCGAGACGGTAACATTACATGACTATTTTAACATCAAATCATGTTCCATTTTCCTCTTTCCCCTCCTAGCCTCAGCTTTCTTGAGGTAAAAATTATATTTGAAATATCAAAAAGGGAAGGAAGAGGATCTTTCTTGGTGACTGATCATGGATTCTGGGGTAACCAGCCTCCAAGATGCCCCCCAATCAACCCACCTCCTGGTATCACCCCGCAGTGTAGTCCCCTCCTATATTGTACCAGGGTTGGCCTGTGTGACCAATAGGGTATGACAGAAGTAATGGTGCATCACTTCTAAGGTTCGGTTGTAAAATACGGAAGCTTTCATGCCTGTCTGTCTCCTCTGGGAGAAGCGAGCTGCCATGTTATGAGTAGCCTTGTACGGAAGCCCACGGGCCTGAGAACTGAAGTCTCCTGCCAACAACAAAGCTAAGAAGCAGACCTTCCAATCCAAGGCAAGCTTCTAGGTGATTTTGATTTTGACCAACAGCTTGACTGCAACGCCATAAGAAATGCTGGACTAGAACTACCCAGGCAAGCTGCTCCCA
>NW_011888856.1:2982574-2984090 GCF_000151845.1 Pteropus vampyrus
ATTCTACACCCTCAGACATAGTACGAAATAATAAGTGTTTGTTATTTTAAGATGCTACGTCTGAGGTCATTTGTTATACAACAATAGATAACTTATATAGGTGTTAACGGAGAGAGAAAATAACAGATGCAGCTAATGAATTCTTTTAACTAGAAAGGATTTGACCAAGAAAGCCTGCTGGGCACGCATTTTCTTCCTCATCGGTTCGGTTTTGATAAAGATTTGAGAGGCACAATGTCATTATCTAGTAATTTCATCGAATGGACTGTGTTTTGATGTTGGTGGTGTCGCCCTTGACCAATCATAGCACCCAGTCGAGTCAGCTGTTCAGCTTGAGGAGAAGAGTTAAGGGTTAAATGACTGAGCTTATAATTTTATTTCTGTTCGTCCCACAGCACTATTAGAAATATTCAGCCCATTCCACAGTCTTTGCTATATTTATTAATTCCATAACAGTCCGAGGCAGCAGCCATTTGATTTCTTGAAGCTTTGCCTTCGACCAGCAGTTCATCCTCAGCAACCACATACAATGATCGCAGTGACCTCAGTGGCATTGCATGCCACATGTCCTCAGTACTCCATTTCCTACCAGCAGTGGGGTCTTCCCGAGCAAGGCAAAAACTTTATAACTATTTAAAGCTCCACCTGTCCCCTTTCGACCTTTTATGCTGCTGTTGTCCTATATTTTACACTGTACATATTTTATAGACTCCATAAGACATTATGATTTTAAATAATTCATATTTTAAAAATTTACTTCTCTCTAATCTGAAGAACCTGCTTTGGCATCTTCTGTAGTTCAGGTCTACTGATAATAAATTTTCTTAGCTTGTTTGTCTGAAAATGCCTTTATTCATCTCTATTTTCTTAATAAACTTTCATTTTTAGAATGGTATTTAGGCTTTATATTGCAAAGATAGTACAGAGTTTCCAAATACACTACACAAACTTTCTTCTATTAACAGCTTATATTAGTATAGTACACTTGTTACAAATTATTATCAATATTTATACATTATCACCAGCATTATTATTGATACACTATTATAAAATGAAGTCTTATTCAGTTTTTCTTATTTTTACCTAATGAACTATTTGTGTTAAGGACCCTTTTCAAGCATACCACATTTCATTTAGTCATAATTTCCTTAGTCTCTACATGGCTCTGACACAAGGATTCCTGATCAGTTTCATTGTTATTTTTGGAGATTATTTTCTCTAGGTTGGCAGAGTTTTTTTTTTTTATTTAACACTTTTAAGATGTCATTTGATATACCTTCATATTGTAATGTGAAAATACAATAACTAACAATATTGAACAACACATTCAAAAGAACATGAAGTTAGATACAATGGATTTTGAATCCTGGTTCCATTGGAATCTTCGTAACTAAGTTATTAAACCTTTCTAAACCTTAGTTGTCTTACTTGTACAATAAGGATAAAAAGACTTATCTCACAGAACTGTAGTGATGAGTAAAATTATATAATATATAGAAAGTGCCTGAAACATCTA
>NW_011888856.1:2984140-2994664 GCF_000151845.1 Pteropus vampyrus
TTTACTTCTCTCTAATCTGAAGAACCTGCTTTGGCATCTTCTGTAGTTCAGGTCTACTGATAATAAATTTTCTTAGCTTGTTTGTCTGAAAATGCCTTTATTCATCTCTATTTTCTTAATAAACTTTCATTTTTAGAATGGTATTTAGGCTTTATATTGCAAAGATAGTACAGAGTTTCCAAATACACTACACAAACTTTCTTCTATTAACAGCTTATATTAGTATAGTACACTTGTTACAAATTATTATCAATATTTATACATTATCACCAGCATTATTATTGATACACTATTATAAAATGAAGTCTTATTCAGTTTTTCTTATTTTTACCTAATGAACTATTTGTGTTAAGGACCCTTTTCAAGCATACCACATTTCATTTAGTCATAATTTCCTTAGTCTCTACATGGCTCTGACACAAGGATTCCTGATCAGTTTCATTGTTATTTTTGGAGATTATTTTCTCTAGGTTGGCAGAGTTTTTTTTTTATTTAACACTTTTAAGATGTCATTTGATATACCTTCATATTGTAATGTGAAAATACAATAACTAACAATATTGAACAACACATTCAAAAGAACATGAAGTTAGATACAATGGATTTTGAATCCTGGTTCCATTGGAATCTTCGTAACTAAGTTATTAAACCTTTCTAAACCTTAGTTGTCTTACTTGTACAATAAGGATAAAAAGACTTATCTCACAGAACTGTAGTGATGAGTAAAATTATATAATATATAGAAAGTGCCTGAAACATCTACTAGATGCTCAATAGATGGTAATCATTAATAACGACAATAATTATAATATCATAATTCATAAGATCAGTATGGCTTATGCTATTTTTATTATACATATAATATTTTTCCAGTATTGAAAATATGATATTCCTGTCCATTGTGGTTTTATAAATACTACCTGTAGTATCTACAGCAGTCCACCCTTATCCAAGGGGGTATGTGCCCGGACCCCCAGTGGATGTCTTATTTAATAAAATGAAACAATTATAACAATATACTATAATAAAGGTTATGTGAATGTGGCCTCTCTCTCTCTTTCTCTCTCTCACCTTCTTTTTTAAAATACCTTACTGCACTGTCCTCATCTCTTCACTTGAAGGAAGCACTTTATGGCTTCTCTTTGGCACATCCGAATTGTCCACATCAATTGGCATACTCTTACGTTTTGGGGCCATTAATAAGTGTAATAAGGGTGACTTGAACACAAGCACTGTGCTAGCAGGACAGTCTCTGATAACTGAGACGGCCACTAAGTGACTAACTGGTGGGTAGCGTATGCAGTGTGAAGATGCTGGGCAAAGGGATATCCTCATCCTGGGAAGGATGGAGTGGATTAATGGTAGGTGAAGGCTGTAGTCTCTTCTCTTCCCATACCCTTCTGAAAGATGGTATGGTACAATGAAAACGAAGCCCCAAACAGGCTCATGTAAAACTTATATCAAGCGGTACAAACAGTTACAGAACTTGCTTCAGGAAGCCTGTAGAAGCCCTGTTCTGTCTCAGGCCCTTAGACAAGCACCTTGCCTAAAGGATTCTTTGTGAGGTAGACTCAGTGATATTCTGATGCCAGAAGCAGCCAACCTTCTGGTCACATCAGGCAACAGAGTTACCCATTAAGTGTGTGTGTGTAGGTTGGTACAGGGTGGGCAGAGGGGTAAGCTGAGGGCCAGTCAGAAAACTCGCTGTACCTCTTCCTGCAAGGGTAGTGGAGCCCAGTAGATCCCCCCTAGCCAGCTACATATCTTGTAAGCCACCCTTTCACAGATTTAAAATGATTTTTAACAGCCCTTGTGCAAAATAGCACTCTCTCTAATGTAGATCTAGATAACAATATTAGAAGTGCTTCACATACACACAGACACACACACACAGACACACACACACACACACACAGACACGCACACACACACACAGACACACACACTTTTCTGAGATGTGGATTCCTGATCAGGATTCTTCAACTGCTAACGAGCTAGGGTGTAGACTAAAGTTAACTCCTACACACATGCACGTGACACACGGGAGTATTTTAGAGCGAGTGACTGCACAGAGGCAGTCCCAAAAGAGACAAAAGCTGAAGTGATCTGAGTGGCCCCCTCAGGGGGAGTGAGGCACCAGAGGGACACAGTCTTGGGGTGAGAGCGTTTCGAGACAGGAAAGGGGCCCCCACAGCAGCAAACACGTCAAATAAAAGGGTCGTTGGGTTCAGCAATTAGGGAGGTAATTGGTGACCTTTGGGAGAAGAGTTTGTGAGAGCCGTGAGGGGCTGAGGCCAGATCACGGGGCAGCGCGAGGCTGAGTGACTGGCGAGCAAATGGGAGCAGTGGGTGTGAAACGCCCCTTCGAGAAGTCCCGTCCCCAACGTGCATCATTCTCCTGAGGCAGGTGAGGCATTAGGGTCGGAAGGCAGAAAGCCGTGCTGATGCCCCATTTTAGTACTGTCTCATGCGGTTCCTGCAGCCCGTACGACCTGGGTAACTCGCCCCCTTGGGGCAGGTCCATGCAGCCTTTTATTAAATATTGGGTGTGACTGAGAAGCTCAGGGTATACCATTTCTGTTCCTTGGTAGCAATAATTACGTCTCATCTACGTGAAGCACGTCCCCTGGGGCGCACAGGTGAGTTGAGCATGAAAGGAAGTGGTCGTGGCAAGGTAATATGTATAAGACGCACGGAGGAAGTAGTGTGGGGACGCTGCCGGAGGTCGTGAAGAGTGAACAGGAGTTTACAGCCCAGCTTGGCAACGAAGCCAGCTAGCGTTGATAAAAGGAAAGTTTCTTTCTCGGATGGTAAAGAAGGAGCCGGGAAAGGGAAGGGCAGCCAGAGGGAGCGGTGCTCATGTCCACCTCTCAATCTCCTCTCCAGGCTGTTAGATGTACCGGACGCGTCTTTGCTTAAGCACCTAACAGAAAAGAAAAGCATGCTTGTGTGTGTGGATACAGTAGAGAGTCATTTTATGCAGATGGTCATGAACTCCAAACAGGGAAATAAATGACTCAGATCACATGAATAGTCATGTGGTCGCTATGTGCTCAGGCCAGGAGCTGCCTGCAGAGAGAGATGTGTTGGCCCAGAAGCCAACTCTTGAAATGAGTAAAAGGCAGACACGCCGTGGAAAGCCAGGCCACTGGGGGAATCCAGGCAGTAACGAGGTATCACACCCAGCAGAGCTTGTCTTTCTCAAGGTCTGGGTCTGGACGACCCTTCTGAAGTAGGAGTCGTTGCTGCAGTGCCTGGAGCAAGGTGCTGTGCAGACGTCTTCTCTAATCTTTTCTGATGACAGGCCCGGTGACCTTCAGTGGCACACAAACTTTTAAAGGGAAGAAAATTTTGAAGTGCGGAAGCTTAAACAACCCCCCGTTCCCAGGGTTAGCAGACCATGTCCAGCCTTCACCTTGAATCCTTCATCTTGCTCAGTTTCCCATTAACGCGAGACAAGGTATTAAAAAGGTCGGGTTTTGAACTGAGACAGTGTGCTCGGTCCATCTTTGCAGCATAATTAAAAATCTCGCTTCACAACTTCCTGTCCAGCTCAAGAGGCCAAACGGAAATCTAAAAGTGATTTTCAGAGGAAACTTCCGTGGCCTTAACATGAAGCTACCTGTACCCAGTCCCCCTTCAGTCCCCATGTCATGGAGCAAAGCCTCCCTTATAAGATCTGACAAGCGTATGTTCCAGAGGAAGTAGAGGGGAAGTTCTCCGTTCATATGACTAATTAGACGGACTTCACGCTGGGTTGCTCTTTTTTGATGCGGGTCCTGGTCCTAATTGTCAGTTTGCTCCTCGGGAAAGTAAGGTTGAGTTCAAATGCTTATGTGCCCTGTTTTCTTTTAGCATTTCTGACCTGAAACTGATGCGGGGTGACAGGGAACAGACGGGAAAGAGACCCCTCGTGGCACTCAGAGTAAACCTTTTCGAGTCCCCCACGAGGGAGACTAGACCGCTAGAAGCAGCTTCTAAGGGCTGTGTTTATCAATTAACATGGCTCACCCTGGCTGAGGGTTCTGCCCAGGAGAGTGCTGGCCTCAGTGATGGGCAGCTAAGCCCCAGTGAAGAGACCAGCGATGCTCATTGGCCAAGTCTGCCGGGGTAGTTCTCCAAGGGCCAGAGCAGTTATTGGCACAGATGTGGCAATGCGTTAACAGGGATAACACTGGGAGATGGGGTGTAAGAGATTGATTGCAATGACTACAATTCTTTACCCATCCCAACAGCCGTGCCCTTCTCACTGTTTCTCCTATGGTGGGGGGTGGGGGAGGTCTGTTTCCCCACCCTTAAACATGGGTTGGCCTTTTGACTTGTGTTGATGAATTCAATGCACTGGAAATGAGTTTATGTCCACTCCAAGCCCAGATCGCGAGAGGCTTGTGCGCTTATACTCCATCTATTTGAGAGAATACAATGTGGATGGATGAGAGATCAAAGGTGAAGCGTCTCAGTTGAGGCCATCCTAGATCATTCTGTGACCCCGCCACCTGACTATGATGCATGAGCAGCTCCAGCCAAGGTCAGCCTACCCAGACGCAGACTAGAAGAATCCCTCTGTGGACTTACGAGCAAAAAGAAATGCTCATTGTTTTAAGTGATTAAACTTTGGGGTGTGTGTTAGTTCAAGTCTTCTGAAAAGCAGATTCAAGATGGCATTAGACGTTCAAGAGATTTACCGGATAAAACGCTGCCGAAGAACCGAGAAGAGGGAGACAGAAGGTGGGGAGAACCTTCACACCGACATACTTCAGACCGAGAGGGCCGACCTCTGTGGAAGAAACGGGGAAGGAAGGATGGAATAGGTACAGTCTTGGACTGCAGCACAGGGCTAAGGAAGTCCTGGGCAGCCTGATGGGGAGTCTGAGCTCAAGTCACCATGAAAAGAGCCCCCTATATCAGAGAAGTGGGCCTCCTTTAGTACTCCCAGTGTGCTCAGTCACTGAAAGTGTGGCCTCACTGATTTGGGGATGGGTCCAGCAGGGCATCCCCTGGGGCCGTTAACCAGTTGTACTCCCCACTGCAGGAGATGCGAGTTGCTCAGGTTGGTTTGTTGCCTGGTATTATTGGGATAACAAATAACTCATACATATGGGGCGAATAGGTTTCTGTGCCTCCAGAGGTTTTTGTTGTGTCTTGAACTTGACCTGTCTTCACTGTAAACATGTCCCTTTGACTAAAACTAGAGTGGAAACTTTTCCTTGAATAACATCAAAGTTTTAAAATGTTGTTTGCTAACTACAGCACCTACACCAAGAATGCAAGAGACCCAACATTCCACCCCCTTATAGGCCATTATTTTATTCATTATTTTGCCCAGGAAGATGTCACACAGTGTCCTCCATCGTGTGCCAGGAGAAAACTAATCCTTGACTAAAAGGCTTTTAATTACCTAGATTCGAAATTGACTTCAACCTGTGAGATAAAATTTGTGGACTATTGTTGTTGATGGCAAATCCTTTATGTAATATGTGACCTCAATTAGCACGCCTCATTGTTATTGTTTTTATAAAGCAATTTAATTACTAAGCATTTGTTATCACTGCTATTAATTAGTTTTTTATAGGTATCTTGGAAGAAGATACAATCGCAGATTCAATTAACATTTATGGAGCTCCTTAATATGCTAGGCACTTTGCCAGGGACATATTTTATTGAATTTGTACCAAAACCAGGGGAAATGCTTATTATTCCCATTTGTCTCAGCAATCACACTGCTAGTGAGAGCCAGGCTTGCAGCTGGGTCCTCTGACTTCATAATTCATGGGCTCTGCAAACATTCATTGAGCATCTACAGTATTCCAGGAGCTCTACTACTTGTAGTAATACAAACACAATTCTTGTCCTCAAATTGTAAGGAATTTGACCAAATCAATCCCACAAATTAATAAAGAAGACACATATCATATTTGTATATACTCAGTGACATGCATACTAAGACTGAGAGATGCACAGGGCACGTTAAACACCGAGAAATGGCACCTGTTATGTGCTGAACTGTGTCCTCTAAAAATTCATATGTTAAAGTCCTAACTACCACTACTTCAGATGTGACTATATTTGGAGTTAGGTCCTTTGAAGAGGTAATTAAGGTAAAATAAGGTCATATGGTTGGGTCCTAATCCAGTATGACTTGTGTTCTTATAAGAAGAGATTGGCCACCGACATGTGACACACAGAGGAAAGACCATGTGAGGGCACAGCGAGAAGGTGGCCATCTGCAAGCCAAAGAGAGGGACCTCAGCAGAAACTACATCTGCCAACACCTCGATCTCAGACTTCCAGCCTCCAGAACTATTAGAAAATAATCTGCTGTTTAAGCCACACAGTCTCTGGTGTTTTGTTATGGCTGCCCTCTCAGACTAATTCAGCACCTACCCACATTGGGTGGGATCGTGGGGGCAGAAAGCTGTCACAGGAGCATCTCAAACAGAGAGGCAGCAGGACGTAGCAGAGTGAACACAAACTAGGAGCAGGAAACATGGCTTTTGGTCCCTGCCTGGCTACCGAGTCACCGAAGAGCCTTCGGCAAGTCACTTCCCCTCTCTGGACGTCAGTTTTTCTCATGTGAAATGAGGGGATGAGTCTAAGAGAGTGTTTCTTAAAATATGTTTCATGGAATACTGATCCCTTGAGACATTTCTTGGAAAAGGGAAAGACGGGGAGAGTCTCTGTAGTCAGATACATTTGGGAACACTGCACACTATAATACGCCTTCTTGGGGATTCATAACACAGAGCTTCACATCGTAGGTTCTGAGAAGTCCTGTAGAATTCATCCAACTTATTTAACCATAAAACTGCATTTCCATAGCACACTCATTAATAATAGGGCTCCAAAGAACCCACATTAGGCAACTTAGGCCCAAGTGCCTTAAAATTCATATACATATTATATGTTATTATGTGTTATATGTAATATATAATTTTATATTATAAAATTAATATATATATATAAAATCTTCAAAGACTAAGGGTTAGAACTATAACTTAAACAAACCACTGATCCAGAGACAAGAGATGGTGTTTACTGGGTTTATGTTCTCCTGCTTGATATTTTTCTCTTTTCTTCTAACATGTAAATCTATTTTTTTTCTTGTCCTATTTCTTTAGCAAAAAGCCATTGGACAATGTTGGGTAAAAGTGGTGATAGTGGCAATCCTTTTTAAGGTCAAATTATGAAATGAAACAATGAAAAGGGGATTTTTAAAAGATATGTTAGCAATTATCATTTGCAAATTCTCCTGTATTAACCTCACATCATAAAATATTTATCTATAAAAATCATTTTTCTGACGCACAGTTACAGAGGGCGAGAGCTTGTCTTAGCTGTCTAGCTGTGAAAACACCACATCTGATCTCTATTAACAAATGCAGTTACTGTTTCTTGTCACGATATACTAGCTAAAAAATGTGGTATCTTATCTAAACGTTTTTCTTATATTGACTTTTAGAATATGTAAACAACAGAGCTGGACTAACTGTTATGATAAGGTAAAGTGGAAAAAATCATTAGGACTTACATTCTCCATCTCTTATCTTAATAATGTAAAACAAAACAAAGAAATAAGATACAAAGAGAGATGGCATCGGGTTGATTTATTTGGTAGTTAACCAGTTTATTTCAAATTTATTACTGATTTAAATGCTTACTCGAATCTTGACAGCAATGCTCAGATCCACATCGATGACAAGTTATTAATTTATGCTTATTTCACCGATATGTCCTAACTATGGAGATGATCAGGCTTTGGAAATCTTCAGGAAAACACATACATTAAGTCTAGTAATATCATTAGCCTCTTAACTTCTCTTTCAACCATAGCAATAACCATGTCACTCAGCTCGTGAAAAAGCTGAAGCCATGGAAAAACACCTGCATGGTTTTTTCAATCCCACCCAGGAATTCTTGGACAATTTCTCTGCTAAATGAGTAGCTTGACTCAATGGACTATATAGAATATTAGGGCTAGAAGGTACCCTGCTTTGCTATTGGTAGCTCATTCAGTTTTATCGTGTGCATTCCTCTTACTTTTTTGGACACCACTGAAAATTCTAAAGAAAAATGCCATATCGAGAAGTTGAAGAAATGTCTTAGGTAATAGCAGAGTGGTAACACACCTCTTATGTGCAGACCATATCTGTGAAACCAAGCTGGATAGTCTCCTATTTGAGAACCATACAATGCCAGAACTGGGAGTGAACTTAGAGTTCCTATTGTTCCATCAACTCATCTTATATATCATTATAAAGTGAGTGCCTAAGTGTTTGAATGATGTGCTTCCTCACTATGGCAGACTGCCTAGGTGCTTATCTGTCTCGTTTCTTTGTCCTGGGTCCCTAGGAAGACTGCATTTATCAAACTTGTGGTTAGATTAGAGTTATATGACTACCTATGGGATGTGAACATAAGTGGTGTGTGCAATTCTAAACCTGGCACGATCCTCTTTTTTCATTCATTATTTGAATGCAAAAGATCCTGTGATGGACACAGGAAATCCTAGAAGATGGAAGACCTGGCATCCCTAAGTATCACATCAAAGTCTAGACACCTGATTGGACTGTGATATGGGTGAGAAATACAGTGTTAAGCTATTAAGATTTGGGGAGTTGTTTGTTACAGCAGGTAGTGGAATTATTCAGGCTGACACACTGATGGTGCAATTTGGTGGTGACGAAGTTGAAAACAAGATTTCTAATATTCTGTCCTTACTCTCAATTACATGTCATCTTTTAGGAAGAACTTATTTATCTCCACAGACACCCAAGGAATATTTTCTTATTGAATATCTCCAGGAGAGAAGTTTATCTTCTGCCAAGCTGAAGTGACAAGCTGTGGACATGGTCATACTTATGGTTTCTCAGTTTCTCTCCCAGTAGCATGTATTTTTATTCTTTCATATATAGCTGATGGGTAGTTAGACAATTATCAAGAACTGTGTTTTCTTTTTTAAAAAAAATTCTTAGAAGACACGGAGGACCTTACAATATTTAATTACCTCTAGAAACTTATCAAGAGTCAAGGGAAATGACTTAATCTGCTTGGAAAAGACAGTCTCATTCGCTTTTAGTGATTCCTTTTTTTCTTATCTTTAGCTTAGAAAATGATTAAGAAGGCCGTTAGTGAGTAATATTCCATTTGACTCTCTAATTGAGCTCATATTAAACCGTCGATGGCTGTCTCTGTAAAATCACAAGTGAGCTCCCAAATCATCTCACATGTTCCTGGAGAGGTAGAGAGAGTGTATGCTCCTTCAAGCCACTGTGGTAGACTCATTGATATACCTATCCCATAGTGCCCAAAATGGTGAATTCAGTTTCTTCGTTGGGAATAGTGAACTTTTCAGTGATATTTCCTGTCAGATTATTTTTTATCCTTGTTCTTTTTTTTTCTGATTTAATTTTTTTCAAACTGCAATGAAGGATAATTTATTTAGTCTTCTCATATCACTTATTTTACCTTTCTTTCTTAGAAAAATAGAATAAAATTCTTGATGAACACTTTTAATCTGAGTTGAACCGACTGACATGGTTCCGTTAGTTCTCAGATAGGTGAATTGCAATTGGCTTCCTCTAGAGACCACATCATTTTTAGGGGGAATTAGGAAGCAAACCTGAACCAATATCTATCTGAAGATTAGAAAAAGAATAGCAAAATAAACTCAGATAAAGGAAATAAAGATGAGAAGAGAAAGCAATAAAACAGAAAACACAGATACCATAGGAAAGATCAACAAAATCAAAAGTTTATTTTTGAAAAGACTTTTAACATTAATTAAGAAATTGACTGGCAAAACTGATCAAGAAAAACAAAAGAGATCTCCCTCTTATTTTCTAATATATCCATTTTAAGGCTATGATTTTCTGTCTTAAAAACTGGCTACAGCTCACAAGTTTTTAAATGTAAGTTTTCTTGGGTATCATAACATCATACTTAATTTCTGATTTCATTAGGATTTCTTTTTTGATCCCCCGATTATTAAAGAATGTATCTCTTAATTTCCAAGCACGTGGGTATTTTCTAATTTTTAGATTTACTTCATTGTTATCAGAGATCATTCTCTACATTACTCCAAACACTTGAATTCTGATGAAATTTTCATTATGGTCTAGTATACTTCCCTTTTGAAAAATCATTCCATTTGTGCTTGAAAGGCATGAATTTGGCCATGTCCTACATATGACCATTGGTTAAAGTCAGTAATTGTATTGTTAATATGTATGTTTTTTCATATCTTCGTGTGTAAGCACACAGAAGATTCCAAGAACATGATCACAAAAACTATCTGTTTCTGAGAAAGATGATTGTGGATTTGTCTATTTCTCCTTTTAGCTCTGTCAAAATTTCTCTTTATATATTTTGAGGTCATAATTTTAGTTGTGTACACATTGGTGAAATGAAACTTTTACCATTATATTGTCTATTTTTAATCTCTAGTAACTATTTTTGGTCTAAAATCTACTTAATTTAGTATTAATGTAGCCACACTGGCTTTCATTTGGTTACTGTTTTCATAGA
>NW_011888856.1:2996569-3003030 GCF_000151845.1 Pteropus vampyrus
AAAGCACTGGCCCAGGAAGACGGGTGTCATTTACACACAAATGAGTATGTCCCTATCGATCATGAGCTTGTTGGGATAATAATACTTGTGATGAATCATTGATAGGAAGGGGACAGGCATTTTATGTTTTACAGAAGGGGACTTCTGGATCCTTAAATATCTGTCAGAGTCCCATTACTAAAGGAATCATGGCTAACCACTGTATTGACCTCCTGGCAAGGAAAATTACTAATACAAATCAAATGGCTTGAATAGCCAAACCAGTCGGGGCCACAAATGATTTTAGTGTTTATAAATTGGGATATTCCAAAGAGGTCTCAGAGTTTTATCATCTGTAGACAAATCAGACACGGCGAGTGCAAAATGGAATCAAGTCATCGTCTTAGATTCACGAAAAAAACTAATACTGTCTGTAAGACCCTGCTTGCTGGTGTCTTCAGAAACTTTTCACTTTTTTTTTTTCATTAGGAATAAGAGATGCCATACTATTATAAACAAATTGCTTCCGATTTTTCCTTTTTCTCGTTTTTAGAAATCTTCCCAAGAGTTATTTCAGTAACTGATCTAACAATACTCATCTCTATAGCTGAGCTAAGACCTTCACCTTGACCCAGCATCTCCGTATGCCACGTCTTCCTTTGAGCACAGGTGATTCAGAGCAGCAACGCACACTAAAGAAATGCAAGGTAGGTGCTGAATGGGAGCCAATGTTTATTGATGGAATCAATAAATAAGGAACCCCGCCTCCCCTTTCCTGTTTGTGTTCATGATTTAACATCGTACTCGAGGACAGTGCCAGAGAGCTAAGCCACCGAACACATCCCACAGAAATGAGTATGTCCCTATCGATCATGAGCTTGTTGGGATAATAATACTTGTGATGAATCACAGGGGATGCTGGGCTCACATCCGTATTCACAATTCAAAAATGAAAATGGTCTTTCATTCCCCTAGTGGGCAAGACCTGGGGAGTACCTCTTGGGTCTAACTTTCGCTTTCTTTCAAGTCATAGATCCCTGACCTTTAAAGCGAAGGACACAAACCCATTTCCCCTCTTGCTCCTCGCTCTTCACAGGCAGCCTGCAGCCCTTTTGTAGCCCTGGGAGCTCATTCGATCATATACAACAAATGCAGCCCGGGAGGGGATTAAAACGTGACTTACTTTGGGAGAACTCCACTGTCTGGAGTCCTTCCTGAGCCCAGTACACCTGCAGAACCCGTCCTGGAAGCCTGCCCCTGTCTGATGGCTTGAAGGCACTTTCCAGGCACCACTGGGTGGCTGGGTTCCCCAGCATGACGCTTTAGGGCAGTCTGTGCTGTGGGAGCAGATAAGAAGTGGGCTTAGAGGGTTCTTTTATCAGCTGCTGTGTTCACAGAGGCCAGATGATCTTCAAGGAGTTACTTAGAGATTTAAAGCACTGATGTGACAAGGATGCTTTGATTCCGATGTTCCAGCCGTCTCCCCACAGCCAGTGTTTATGTAAACTTGAAAAAACCTGCCATTCCCATTCATCGCCCTCGTTTTTCAACTTTAATGATAATTACATTCCAAGGACTAGGAGAAATTTAGCGCGTTTCAAGTCCGGGGTCGGATTCTTCCTTAGACGTGGCGTTGGAGCATTGTGCTCCAGCTCTTGGAAGTAAGAGCAGGCTGTAGGAGACAGGGAGACTGCTCTTGGGTGAGGCTTTGAAATTATCCCCCGCAAAGCTTTAGACTGTTTATTTATTATTTCCTGACTATTATTGTATATGCAAAGTTCTATCTTAAAAGACTCGAAGTCTGTTTTCGCTTTCATGGATGAATCGAAATTCAAGAGTCAGCAGTTGCGGCTTTCCGACTGCAGTGTGGACCGTGCTCTCTTTCCCAAGCCCCAGCTTCCTCTACTCCCCTGACTCTACTTTCCCCTCAACCTCAGATCCTGTCTCTTCTTTCCAGTAGCACAGATGCGGCTCTGGGAAGGAGAGAGATCTGGTCCAACCGTTCGGAATCCCAAATCACAATGATAAGAGAGAACATTAAGAATTCAGGTTGTTCCCCCCAAATCAAGGACACATTCTTGCCCTTTGGCCAGCTTTCATGGTCTCACTCCTGCCTTCCACTTCTAGGGAGACTTAGATGTCCCTACCCTCATCTATTTCTCTTTCTCAGTCTGTCTTTATCCCTGTACTTACGTTTCTATAAGAGCAAGGCGAAAACAACAGACTTTGGATGGGAGGATAGAGATGTGTGTGAAAATGCAATGTTTTATTATTTTCTTTACCCCTTTTTCCCTAATCAAGGCCTAACAGATGCATCCAATAGATACATCCTGGGTCTTGAGCATTCCAGTCACTCCTAGGGAGGTCCTCTGATCTCCATTTGGCATCCTTGGTACCACTGAACCCTGGACCTTGGTGAGCCCTGGCACCTTGGCGAGCCCTGCCTCCAGGCCGATCATCGAAGCGGCGTTGAGGACTGTGAGCACAGCCACCCAGATGAAAGGAACTTGGATCCTGTTCTTGGAATCCAGAGCAAAGATCCTGATGGAGCCTTTCCTTCCTCTCGAAGGCCCATCCTTTGGCAGACTTCTTTCATCCGTCCTGTAAAGCCAGCTTTCAACAAATAGAGTTTTAAGAGCATTTATCCGGCTCTTGCATCCAAGAGCTGGCCCACAACACAGTTCTTGACTTTTCTCAAAACCAACTTGGCTTGGCTGGGAATACAAACTCCAGAGTTTAGTTTATGGATCCCAGCATTTTCCAACTTGTCTATCTTAAGGAGAAATTCAGGAGCATATACAGATTTTGTGATGCTCGAAAGTTTGTACAATTTTTAGGAGTTCTCTTTAAGGAAAATTATATAATATAATAAGGACAGAATTAGGTACTCAACTTCCTCATAACCATAACTCCAAAATGCCCAGGACATTTCAAAACCGCCAACCTGATAGGAGGTATTATGATGCAGAACATGGAGAGGAAAGAGGTAGCAGTCTTGCAAAGTGGGTTAAAATGTCTTCTTTAGCAACTAGAAAAAAACAAACAACACTTGATCCTGTGAGCACGTGGCCGGTGACCGTCCAAGGCTCAGAAAGGAGCCCGTGCAAGCGAGGGGCCTGCAGTTCACGCTTCTTCAGCCTTACTGCAAATTTTTTTCTGTGGGAATATTTTCCTCTTAAGAAAATGAAAGCACAGCCTTCCCTTCTCCCACACCCCACATTACCTGATGTTTCCAAACATGCTTCTCAAATGACCTTCGCACCACTTGACAATGTATCAAAAGCCTGAAAATATTCACATTTTATCCCAGCAAGTCTGCTTTTGGCAATCTAGTCTAAAAAAAAAAAAAAAAGGTATCTAGATTACGGAAGAGCTTTATGCACAAAGATGTCTATTGCAGTATTATTTATAATGGCAAAAATTTGGCTAAACTGACTAACCAGATGGGAATGACTAAAATGTGATATATTCACCTGGTGGAGTATTAGACAATCGGTGTCATTTTTTTTTTCTTCAAAATACTTATCATAAATCTGGGAAATGCTAATCTACTCAGGTTATTGGAAAACAACCACACACAAGCTATGTAAACAGTTTACGCGAACCGTCCATCACTAACATCGTCCTTGAGCTTCCAGCTCCTTGAAAGTATTCTTAAGTTGCGCGTCAATTCTTAGGTGACCAGAAGGAAGATCCGGACCCCTGGGGTCTTGGGAGTCTCCACAGTTGAGGACCAATACCAACCACACGAGGAGAAAGTCTCATTTAAAAATCGCTTCTGATTTTATATTACTTTTTAAAGGTAATGCTCAGCATTGATGGGAATGTGATGAAATCAGCACTTTTATTTATTGCTAATAGAAGAATATTAAACAGATATGACTTTTTTGAAAACCATTTTGGCAATGCTAATCAAAAGCACCCTTTGATACAGCAATCCCAATTCCGAGCATTCTATTCCAAGAAAATTACCAGAAATATAAAGGTAGGATGCTGAGAGATGCCAGTGAACTGAAATGCGTAATAGGAAAGCATTACTAACAACTTAAAGACCCAATGATAGAGAGATCATTTCCAAAAATCGCAGTATTTGTAATGGCTTATTAACCATGAAAATGATGAAATTAGACAATGAAAAAGGTAGATAAAAACAAAGATAAGGACGTACAATGGAGCTACGAGTGAGGTTAATACAAAAATGAATATTTAAAAAAAAGTGTTTTGTTAAACTCTAACATGTACCCTTATGAGGATAAAGTCTAAGCTCTTTATGAGGATAAAGTCATTCGATCTGGCCCCGAATCACACGGCTGGTAGGCAGCAGAGTCACAGTTCTCTGGAGCCACACGTTCCTGTTTTTATCCTCCATTTCACTCTACCTCAGATGTAGGCCCGGGCTTTCTAGTAACCAACACAAAAATGCAAACCAGATGGTTCACCCGATGGACAGTTAGTAACAGCAGAATAAAACAATTTTGTGGAAGCTACTCCTGATACTAAAACCAGAAAACCTCTCTTCTGAACATCACCTGGACAGAACATGGTGTTACTTAACGAACATCTTCCTGGGAGGAGAGAACACTTCATACGCCGTTTTTGATACTCTGTCCTCGCTGTGGGCGGAGCTGGTGGTCGTGCTGCACACCGGAGGATTGACAGGTCAGCGAGAGCAGGTCCGACAGGGGCAGACGGGGCGAGGGAGGTAGGTGGTAATGCTCAGATGCTTTCTGTAGTGGGATGACTTAATTCAAGGATACATTAAAGAACACTCAGAAGAATAAGGAGTGCATAGTCCTTATGTGGTCCCCCATCAATACTGTTCCCTGCAGTCAGGCTTTGGATAGAGGTTAAGTTACTTCTTTAATATAGTATTCCTATTTACCGTCACAATTCTGTGGAGGTAGGCAAACTAGGCATGTTAACTAATTTAAGAAGAGAGATAAAGGGACTGTAGCCCAGGACTGTGCACCACAGAGCACTGATGACATCCCTGAGGATCTTGGTCCATTTCCCTCGGACATCCCACGAAAACTCTGCGGGTCCACGGGTTTTCAGGGGAGCTGCCGTGGGGCAGGTACGGGAAGTCATGTTTCTCTCAGTATTGGGGATGAAAATGTAAGTTGCAAATAGATGGAAGTTACGAGTTAAAAAACGCAATAAGATTTTTCAGGATACATATTTATCCTATCCCCATATCTCTTCTCCATGAACCCCAGTGGGAAGAAAAAAAAAGAAAGAAAACAGAAAGCCAAGTGTGATTGCACCCAATTCCCAGGGGCGCAAGGTCACATCACATCAGTTCTTCCCTCTTCTGCCCCATCCCACGCAGTAAGGAATGGGCCAAGTCAGGCGATGGTGTGCTTTGAGTGACAGTCCAGCAATGTCCTGCTTCTCTCAGCCAGTCTCACACAGAGTCATATCCAAAGCAAACATGCAGGAGAGAGCAGGACTCTTTGTGTACAGCTTCGATTTCTTTAAGGAAAGGGCATAGGGACTGATGGGCTGACTCCAAATATGCCGCCAGCACAGGAAGCAGTAATGAGCCATTTCCACCCCAGCAGCCGTGGGCTTTGTTCTGGAGGCTGTCGGCAGAAATCCCCACCATGCTATTAGTTAGAATGCCAGACATCACTGTTACAATGTCCCATCTGTGAGGTGTGACTTACTGTCATAAACTGGGACTTATTTTATGTTCACTCATCATGGATATTTTATTGAAGTGTCTAAAAATGTATACACGTGAGGAATGACTGCTATCTGACACAGTCCAAGATCATTTATCTGAAAAGCACAGTTTTAGCCATTGGTGGGTAATGATGACTTATGACAGTGCTTCTTAGTTTGACTATGTACAAAAATCACTTTCTAACTGCCTATGTTTAAGAGTGTGGGTTAGGAAAGTGAATCAGAATTCCCCATACGAGGAGTGGGCTTGTTATGGGCAGGCATCTCTTCAAGGCGAGCAGATGGGGAGCTGCCTCATGCCGAAGGCCCTTCCCAAAGGCCTTTGGGGTGATGACCGTTTCAATTTCAGGCACTTAATACCTTCGGTGGTTGCCTTAGTGCATGTCAAGCATATTACAACTTTCTTCTTTCTTTAAAAAATAAATGCCTTTGTTTTTTGGCTGGAGAGAAACGCTTGCCTGCCTGAGTTTTTGTGCAAGGATGGAGGTGTTTACTATTTCGCCCACATTCCTTTCACGCATCCCGTGCTTCTGATTTCCATTCTCATTTCTATTCTCGCGCATGCTCACCCCGAGGCCAGAAGTTCTGTGGTTCTCCTGTGTGTGAATTTCTTCAGCATCCTCAAGGTCCCTGCTTCCCCAGCTCTGCCTCAAGCCGCTGATGCCTCTGCATCTACTTCCTATCATCCCGAAGTTTGTTAAAATCTCTGCTCCGTTGGTTTGTTTCTTTCTAGTCACTGGCTGTTATAGGTTTATGCATTTTTGTTGCTTTACTGTCATTTTTCTGAGGGCTCAGGA
>NW_011888856.1:3003735-3019203 GCF_000151845.1 Pteropus vampyrus
AAAACTCATGGGCACCAACCCTTCCACGTCTCCTCTCCACTAAGAGTAGGTCCCCCACAGGAGAATCCTTGTTTCCCAGTCTAGGTTTAACAGGTACTGGTGGCCATGGTGGTCGTGGTAGTGCTGATGGCAGAGTTAGCAGTGGTAACAGGGTTAGTGCCAGAAATGGCGACGGCACGGGTGGTCCTGATGGTGGAGATCGTAATGTTGACGGGGGTGATCGCGGTGGCCACTGTGGTAGCGACGCTTGTGGCAGTGGTGGTGGCAATGGAGGTGGTAGAAATGGTCGTTGTGGAGAGGGATGGTGAGGGTGGTGACGGAGGTGGTGGTGGTGATAGCCCTGGTGACTGTGGTAGGCTGTGGTCCTGGGCGGCACATCTTGGCTACGCAACAATAACTTAAGTCTTGAGCTTACTCTTGTTTATACTCATCATGATCTTTGGAGAACAGGAGAAGGTTTGGTTATCCACAGAGCTATGTGACCCAGCCCTGCCTTGCAGCCACAGCTGATTAGACTACGACTGGACAAATCTTTAGGCTGGGTTGAGCTAACAGGGTTTTCAACTTCTAGAATTTAACTAAGAGACTTGGAAATTGCAGTTCAAGATATGGACAGTTGAACTGAAAAGACGAGTGGAGTCAGAGTGTGAGTCATCGCTCTGCCGATGAAATGCTGCGTAGGGTGAAGGTTAAGAAAGAGCTCACGAGTTATGAGAAAGCAGAAAAAAGCGACATGCCGAGGGAGGCAAGAAGCGACCAATGTGCAGAGAGAAGCAGAAACGCAAGACGAGGCCGCAGCCTCCTTCCTAGCTGATGACTGACCAGGTGTGGGCCTTGAGTGGTCCCGGACAGGCCACCCAAGGCTCTTCTGATCTTAGATGGCCTTGAAATTGCCAGTTGTATTCTTTCCGTAAACTTCCCTTTCATTTGAATTACTTTGTGGGGGTTGCTGTTCTTTACAACCAAATATCTGGAATTAAGATGTTCGTTAAGTGCAATGCTTATTGTTCGTGCTGTTAGCAGACTTCTTCAAGGTCACCAGACTCTAGACACCACTATTTGATGCTTTTGTGTTTTTTGAGTCACTCATCCCTCCCCCAGGGAGCTTACATTACACCGATTACACACCTGAGAATTATGTTTAATGTCAGATCCACTTCATACAAAGTCCAGGCTTTTAAAAATACAATCTCTTACTTAACAGTGCCCCCTCAATATCTCAAAATTAGAGTTCCCTCATCCTATGGGACACCACTTCATGTGGCACACCACAACCCCAGTGGCAGGAATGTCTCTAGATTCTGTCTCCCATCCCCTCTCGTTATGTTCTCGTTTCTGTGGTTTGCGTTCTCTTGACTTACACCTTGACCTTACTTCTCGGCCTTTTCCTTTTCAGATGCTGAACCCGGATTCTCCATCTGATTGTGGTTTTGGCTCACTTGCAGGATCTTGACTCTGGTGTCTTTCTCCCAGGGACAGAAGAGTGCAGCTGACTGACAAGCTGGACTTAGGCTAAGGCACTACACTTCCGCCAGGTTTGTAAGAGAGGAATGGGGAAAGAAAGAGACTCTTCATCTACTTCATTTTACAAATGATAAACCCAAAGCTCAGGGTGTTTAAAGTGACGTGCCCAAGTGTATACAGTGAATGAGTGGCAGATCTGGGGTGTGAACCCAAGTGTGCGTGACTTCAAAACCCACCTTTTCCTTTTAAATTGTGTGGACTTGCCAAAGGCGGAACAAAACCGACATTAGTCGAGCACGACAGCTGTGACCTTCAGCAGCCACCCAGCATCCACTCTCCCCTTCTTTCCTGATGGCAAAACTCTGGTTTTATTTGGTAGGAAGATGTGTCCCCATAACAGACTTCATATCCCAGGCTTCCTGGGGCAAGGTCCGGGCATGTGACAGCTGATTGGCTGAAAGCGGAGGCTGGCGTGGGGCCTCCAGGAAGGCTGCTTCGAGCCCAAAGCTGGACCTGCTGGGAGGTCCTCCCTTCTGCTCCTCCTGCTGCTCAGAGCACCTGTGGAGCTGTGACAAGCGCCTCGGACATGAGGAGGTCTGAAGGCAGAGTCTGTGTCCCAGGGGAGAGGAGCCCGGGGCGCTGAGGGGTTCAGCGCTGCCATGTCAGTTCTAGAATGCCTGCCTCTGGACTCTTACGTGGAGGACACATGAGTGTCTGTTTTGTTTGAACTACTTTTATGTGCAACACAATCCAAGCACCTCCTACGTGAGAGACACTGCTGGCATTTGGTCGCCCTTATTTTTGACGATGACCTCAGGTTTCAGAAAGCTTACGTGATTAGCTTACGATCACACAGCTAGTTAAACGGCCATGTCCTGACTTTAGAGCATATTGCTCTCATAGAAGAAAACTCAAAATTTCTTATCATGGTACCTGAAACGTCCATGATCTAACAATTGCCTTTCGCTTTGTGCTTTTGAGAGCACTGTCCCCCTGCCTAGAGTTCTCTGCCTCCACTTTTCCTCTGGGAAACTCCTACTCATCCCTTCAGACCAAAAATGTTACCTCTGAAGTCTTTCCTTAACAGCTGTCTCATGACACAAGTCTTCCTCCTGTGTTCCTGTTGCTCCATCCTGTGCTTCAGTAAGACATTGTGTCACACATAGCATGGCGATTGCATCGATGCTTGTCTCTCATTCCAAAATGTCGCCGTCTTTAGGGGCCAGATGTTTCTATTACTATATTCTCAGCATTGCTTTACTGTCTGTCACCAAAAAAAAAAAAAAAAAAGGAAATTTTTATCGAATGGCTGACTGCTTGAATGAATAAAAGCAGGCAATCAAGTTGAATGGTACTTTTTAGTGAACTTCAGGGGCTAAATATCACGTAATGAAGTTTATCTCCTCCTGTGGCCCCTAAGCCACCTGGGAAGCAGGTGGGAGCATGCCACTGGAGGGCTGCTTTACGGAGACCCATGAGCTCTTGTCTCCATGGAGACCTTTCAATTCACTCTACACTCTTCACTCTCATTCCATAGCCCCTGCATCTAAAGAGGACCGTGGCATATTTCCAATTCAAAATACCATTTTGTTAGGGAATGTGACCAAAAAAGATCACAAAGTAGACCTGATTCTTGCTTTCAGCCTGTGAAGAAATTGAATCGGTTCTGACACAGCATCCTTTTTTCAAGGTTTAGAAAACTTTTCAATCCATTTTAAACTAGATTGTGATCGACAAATCCACTGGAACATTAGTGAGCAGTTAAATACTAATTAGCCATGTCCCTGCTAATCTCCCAGCTGCCAAAGGGAGAGATAGAGACCAAAGCTTCAATTAAACCTGAGTTGGTCCCTGAGGAGGGAGAGGTCAGTCAACTGTGAGGTTCTGTGCAGAAGTCCCAAGTAATAATCATAAAGAACATGCAAATGTCCCTTTACTCATTTAAAAAGACATTATATTGACATGAAGACTCTCCTTTTGTCATTCTACTTCCCTCATTTCCCCATCATTTAAGTATTCTACGTTATTTTTATGATGAAGTTCAAAACCTTTCCCCTACTTTCTGCCCCCACCTACGATTTCCAGTTGTAATTGCTACTTCCTCCTCTGGGGCCTTCTGCTCACAGGCCGAATGTGCCCTTCGGTACATAAAGCTTGGGCAGAGGACCCTGAGATACAAACGGACAGAGAGATGCTGTGGTTGTGAATGACGGGGGTGGTGGGTGGATTAGGGGTGGGGTTGAGGAGAGAAGGTAGAGAAAGCCACCTGCTAAAGACTCAAATTGGTCTGCACAAAACGCCTTCAGCTCTGCTCCTGTGCATTAGCTCTCTGTGTACACTTCACTGCCCTCCACGATTTCTCTTAACAGTTTTTTTTCCAAAATTTGAGCAAATGTAACCCAGTATTTTAGCCCAAGTCTCCTATCCTCTAAAGATTTCACTGCAGTAGGAGACTTTCCTTTCAGTCCTTTGTATGTAGGTGAATTGAGGTAGGGGGTGTCCATAACTTCTATATAATTCTCATAGTATTTTAAACACCCAAAAGTTTGAAAAATATTAAATTATAAAAGATTAATATGAAGATTTAACACAGAAATATAGACCATTTATATTAGGATCATCTGGGGGCTTGTTTTTAATATGGTTCCTTGCCCCTCAACCCAGAACTCTTGAATTAGGAACTCTGGGGTAGGAACCCTGGAATCTGCACTTAAAAATCCTCTCAGAAGATGTACTTTAAAATTTGAGACCCACTGGCTTTTAATGAACCTAGGTCAATTTTAGTGGTATTTTATAATTTGTGGGTACTTTATAATTGCCGCATTTCCGAATTCTAAAAGCTGAATAGTTAGTTCTCTGGGTTTTCCTGAAATTTAAAAACAATCATATCATCAAAAATAATTATATATATTTTTTCTCCTTTCAACTTTTCTGATTATTATTTCTTTTTCTTCCCTTATTGCACTGGCTATGTTGTTGAACAGGGATTGGCAAACAACGACCCATTATCTATTTTTGTATGACCCCTAATAAACATCCTGTACCTCACACGCTACCTTGGCATCTGTTTCAAAGAATCCAAACTTTGAGAGGCTATAATTTTGAGTACAGCATTAATATTGGTAATAATGAACATTATTCTTATTTCTAACTTTGAGAAAAATGTTTCTTATTCATTGTCACATGAAATGTTTGCTATAAATTTCAGGTAGATATTCTTTACTTAGGTTTTCCTTAATATTTCATCAGGACTTTATAGTTTATAAGATACATGTTTTGATAGTTTTATTCCTTAGCCTGTCTCTTTTTTCCCCAAGCTAATTAAATGGTATTTAATTTTTTTTTCCTGTTTCCAGTTGTTGGTTACTATTATATAGAAATACAATTGATTTTTGCTTGCTGACCTTGTATTCTGTAATCTTGCTAAACTCACTTATTAGTCCGGGGATCTTTTTTGTTTAGAATATTGTCAAATGCTTTTTCTGCAGCAGTTGATATACATTATGTGCTTTTTATTCTTTAGTCAGTTAATAAGGTAGATTATATTGATTTATTTTTGACTGTCGAACCGGCCTTGTATTTCTGTAATAAAACCCACTTCTTGTGATGTATTAGTTCTTTTATAGATTGCTGGAATTGATTTGATAATGTTTCTCAAGGATTTTTACGTCTATATTCGTAAGGGACATAGGTCCTTAGTTTTCTTGGGCTATCTTGTCTTGTTTGGTATCAGGTTAATGCTGGCTGCATGAAATGAATTGGGATGTATTTTCTACTCTTCTGTCTTATAGAAGAGAGTATGTAGAATTGTTGCTATTATATCTTTCAGTCTTTCTTAGAATATACCAGAGAAACCATGTGGGCTGGAGCTTTCTTTTGGGGAAGAGTTTATACTAAATTTTCAATTTCTTGAAGAGCCATAGGTCTAGTCAGATTATCTGGTTCTTTGTGGGTGAATCTTGGTAGTTCGTGGCTTTCAAGGATGTGGACCACTATCTCTAAGCTGTTGAACTTTCATTCATAAGGTTGTTACAGCAGTCCCATCTTCTCCTTTTAACGTTAGGGGATCGATATTGATATTTTCTCCTTCATTTCTTTATTATTATTATTTATTATGATCTATGCCTACAGCACCTGGTCTTCCTACGTGGTTTCCCATCCAAGTACTAACCAGGCCCAACCCTGTTTAGCTTCCAAGATCAGACATTGGGCTCGTTCAGGGTGGCAGGACCATAGACCATGGACCGTGGCTCCAATGGGGCACAAACCCGGGAGCTTCTGTGCGTAAAGCAGATGTGTAACCGCTACACTATGGAACCGCGTCCATCTCCTTCATTTCTGATGCTAGTAATTAGTGTCTTCTTTATTTTCTCCTTCATCAATCTCTCTATAGTTTTACCAATATAAGAATCAGCTTTGGTTTTATTGTTTTCCTCTTTTTAATTTTATTAGTTTCTGCTCTTGTCTTCATTGTTTCCTTTTCTCTATTTGGGGATCTCTATTTTAATTGTTATGCTATCACATCTCAATATTTAATTACCTAACTTTGCTTCAACTCTTAAATGGCTATAGTTTGTCTTCAACCAATTATTTTCAAGAAAAATGATACATATGTCAGATAATTTTTTGAACCCTTGTCTTCCTGAAAATTTCTCTCTGTTGATCATACATGAAAGCTAACTAAACTAGGTATAAAATTCTTAGGTTATAACATTTTCCTTTCAAAGATCCACACATGTGGCTTCACTGTCACCTAGAATTAGATATATAAAAGTGTCTAAGGCTACTCTGGCTTGTGTTCTATCATAAGAAATTGATTTTTCCTCCTGGTAATGAAGTTTTTTCTTCACTTTTGTAGTTCAAATTTTTTGTAATAAATATGGGCCAATTTTTAATAGTTATTACATGGAAGATAGTCAGTTCATTTAATCTCTATGTCTCTCTTTAGCTCAGAAAAGTTGTATTAGATTATATATTTGCTTATTATTTTATGAAACTTTTTTGGTTATGTAACAGTTCTGGTCTCTCCACTATAAATATTATTATCTAAATGGTGATTTGCCAATCCCTATTCTGAATATCTATTGACTTTCAATGGTTTTCTTTGCTCTTCTTTATTTTTCTGCAGGCTGTAATACCTTATTTTGTTACCTTTTTATCCCATCTTATTCTCTTGATTTTAGATTTTTTTTGAAATGGATTTGCTTCTAGTTATTGAGTTTATCTTCCTTTGCATTCTTCTGACTATGCCACATAGTTTTCTGAAATTCTATTTCTAATATTACAGTAGATGTATCCTTTTCTTTTGATTCTTTATTACATTGTTCTTTTTCCTTTGTTTTACTTTAAAGAAAATAAATTCGATTTTCTTCTCTTTATTCAGTCACTGCCTATAACAGGGCCTGGAATACAATAGAGGGTCAATGGACATCTGTTTAATGAATGAATTATGAGAAAGTTGAAACGTTTCTGGACATTGGGTACGTGAATTGCCCTTGGCCCTGCTTTTACCCTGCTTATGTGATGGCCTCATTCCCTTTTCAGATCTACAGCTGCAAGCTAATTGATGTGCAGTTTCCAATCTAATTCCCAGGCTTTCAATTAATGTGTCTCTTTTCTACTAAGTTAACATCCCTCTCTACGTCTGATGTCTACCTGTCTGGTACCCCGAACTTATGAAATTCATGAACGAACGATTCTCATGGCTATCCACATTCTTTTTATGGCCGTGCATATCTATAATGGTTTCTTGTGGTGGTTACCTATCTCATGTACGATGCTTAGATGAAAGTTTCCTACCTGTGCTTTCTACTCAGGTGATACCCAGCGTTTGCTCTTTGACTGTAGGAAGGTGTCAGACAGCACAGAGAGGTTTGTAGGCAGATGGGAACAGTAGTCCAGCTGCGTTCAGTCACTGAAGGAAAGACTTATGCCTAATATTCTGGGTGGTACCTACTGGAGTCTCTGAATCAGTGTTGGTATCAAATGCAGTATCGCTCTACGGCATCATTTCATCGCTTTTCTGGTGTTCTTATTTAACTTATTGAGAAGTTAGACAATGTTAAACACCATTTTGAGCTAGAACTCCATTTCTAGTATATTTTTCAAGTATTAGAATTTATTTTAAAATCCAGCCAGAATCCAGGGCATTTATTTTGAACGAAGACACATTGCTGGTTTTTCGGTCATAGACACTTCCTCCTACACACCCTTCTACATAAATATGCCTAAACTAAATACACTGTGCACTCATTATAGATAGTTGATAAAGGATTTTTGAAACGATTTATAAATACTTATTAAAGTAAACTAATAGCAGCTGTTGCCAAAAATAGCATCCCACTAAACATATTCCTAACCGCTGATCTCTAAAATCATTTTATGCTGACTCATATTTTCATTTCATTCTAATACTAACATGTTACTCTCTTCCAAATCACTTCAGAGTTATCAACTCCTCTCCCTCGTGAATTCCCAGTCCAATTAGCAAACCCTTCTGTCTCCTATTACACTATCTTTTATAGTGCTTCCTGAGTTCCAAGTCCAGCACAATCTATTTCTAGACTGTGGTTCCTACCACTGGAATTTTTTTGCAATTCTTAAATGTCAAACAATTTATTTTCAAAATAAAAGCTGATAAACCAGTTGTAGAAAAATGTGTATTTTTCTCCCAAGAAAGATTATGGCAAAACGTCAGAAAAACTCATAGACTTCTGATTTATCATCTGCTGTCATCTTGTTTTATACATCGACCTCAACAATCCCAAATTGCTTCCCTTCATAACTTAAAAAGCAGACTTGGGAACACTTCATTGGCTATAGAATCAAAGGCAGAAAAATGCTCAATTTAAAAAAAATTGGGAAGCCATAGGCTGTATATTGATACATTTTTCCTTAATAATATTTAGCTGTCATCTTACTGATCAATTCTCTTCCCTTTCTTTTTACTTTTTTTTAAAAGCTGTTAACATGGTCTAAATTATTGCATTTACTTTTTTTCAATCCGGCGTTTTTTGGTTTTTTTTTTTTTGAACAATGGCTGTAATCATGTTTTCTCAGGTCTCTTAGAAGATACACTCATAAGAAACAGCAGCCAGTCCTCTCCCATGCTTTCTGAAAGCAGATTTCTCATGTGACAAAACAAAAGAGGAAAAAATATATCATTCAACGTAAAGCGAGGCCCTATATCTGAGATCCTATGAGGTCACGTCTGTACCGCAGATTGCAGGCCTGCTTAAGATTTTCTTACAGAGGCAGGAGTGATTGGTGATGACATAAAGGAGCCTTAATAGGAGGACTGTCAACTTTTTCTTAGGTGACAAAACTAGTTCAGAAAAACAAAAACAAAAAAATTAGCCAGTCAGCTCTTCCACCGGCTTGCCTAAGGCAAAATCACCTTGTCTAAGTCAACCTCCACACTCCTCCTTTAAACACAGGCGTTGCTGTGAAGGTTAGAACTTTCTAGTTCTTCCCTCCAGGACTGCTTTGCCTCGTCTCATTGGCAAAAGTACCAAGTTGGCTGAACGTGTTTCCTGAAAGTTTGTTTCCAAGCTAAACCCAAGGTGCACATCGCACCATCAACTGGCTCATCAAATAAGCATCAGCAAATATACATGTGCTTGGCATAAAAGGGTTGATTTCAAAATTGGCAGAATTCGTCAGGAGAAAATCTGTCTTTGTTTGGTGCCATGCCTCTAAAGACCATTTTGTGGTAAAAAGACTCCATGGAACATGGCCTGAGGCCCGAGTGAGGTAGAGGGAAAGAAGACACTCCATCTCACAGACCCAGGACAGTCTCCTGAAGGAGGATAGCAGGTTCCAGAATAAGGAAAAGGGGAGCAGATGACAGAGACCGAAGAGAGCCAGCTCAAGAAAGTAGCCGGAGGTTGAAAGCTGAACACAAAACAGTTACTCCGAAGTTCTCCATGGAGAGACTTTAAATGACTGAATTGTTTAACATCTGCTTTTAGGTTCTTTATTGTGTTCCACAATTGAGCCTTCTTATTGGCCTTGGTTGTGTTCTATAAAGCTACGACCCCTGACTTAATGAATTTGGAACCGTTGTTCCTTGCGGGGAGTACAGGCTTAGGATCATATGAGCCTCTGGTCTTAACGTTTTCATCAACTAATCAGTATATTATCTTATTTTATGTGTGATTCTGTTTAAGGACACCTTACTTAATCTATCGTTGATTCATTAACATTGAACTCATGGCCAACAGCACTGTAACTCATGACTGAGAAGCTTGTCTACACGTTTTTTCCTCTCTAAGGCACATCGCAGTCTCTCGCATTTTGGGGACACTAGACAGCGCTCAGCACTCTGCGAGGGAGCCATTTTAAACAGTGAGATCACCAACGAAAAGCAGAAAAACATGAAAAACGTGGCACTAAATACACCTCAAAAAGGACGCTTGTTTACAATCTGAGAGCCGAAACAGGAAGAGCATCTCTTTGTTCTGCCTCAGGTGGGAGAGTGAATGTAAGGTGACTTGAATTTGTATTACTCTGTACATGTCCATGAATGACCATGAAAGCACTGCAAGTATAGATTGGAGGTCACCAATAAATTATAGCGAGGACGTGAATTCACAAATGCGGAATTGCGGATGATGAAGATCGACTTTGCTTTGTTATAATCTTCCTCATTACCCAAAAATGTTAGTAAATACTTATTATACGCAATGTCCCATTGTAAGTGTCATTCCGGGGAAATTAAGGAACAAATGTGATGTTCCCTATCTGGGCTGATGTAGATCAAAGTTCCTGATGCATAGTTCATAATTACTAATTACCGCTGGTATTATTCTTAGTGTGTCACAAAGTGGGGAGTGAACAGCAACCTCCTCCCCTTTCCACATATACCTTATAATACCTACTTCCTCTTTATTAGTAAATTCAGCTCTTTATCTATTATCCAATTTAGTAACCCACTTTTCCCTTCTCCCCCCGCCCCCCAACCCCGTCGCTTTCCTTTCTTCCTTCTGGAGGCTTCTTCTCCTGGAGGTAACTGATGCTAACAGGAACGCAAGGCATGACCACAGGTAGCCATTCAAAACACTGATGCTTTCAAAAGGAGGACCGGTCCGCCCTCTCACAGTTCCCTTTGGTGACCCCTTATTAAGATAAGGAGCTCGTGGCAAAACTTCCAGTCTTAATCAGAGATCCTGGCAATTGAGGTCCCTAGCAAATATAATTGATACACGTATACAACCCAAAGTTCAAAATCTTTGTCCAAGACACTTCCTCTGGATTGCCACACAGGATGCCTATCTCAGAATCGTCTCCAAATATGCTAATAAATCCGATGAATTAATTCTCTGTCACCAGGGCAATGGTGACAAGGACAGCAAATCTTGGGTCAGATATCAGCTTTCTCATCAATGCAGTTGGGGAGACAAACATCCTGGCCTGGAGGTCAGGGATCTTGGGCTCTTTCCAAGCTTCTGCCACTTCCAGGATAGATTGGGCCCAGACTCCTTGACCTCAGCCAAGGCAGTTTGGGCCCAGACTCCTTGACCTCAGCCAAGTCCCTTCGCCAGCCTTGGGTTGAGGATTTGTTCTCTGTAAATTGAGGAGATTTTAAGGCGGGACTGATATATTTAAGGGAGGGAAATGATATATATTCCAGTTAAATTTGAATTTCAGAAAAACAACGAAGAATTTTTTAGTATAAGTATACCCCATTAATATTTAGGACATACCTATGCTAAAAAGGTATTTCTTATTTTTCCAAAATTCAAATGTAACTGGATGCCCTGTAGTCTGTCTGGCAGTCCCCACTAGCATTGACATTCCAAGATTATTTTGGTGGTATATCAGTAGGACTCAATTAGTAAAGCAGAAGCACTGAGTTATGGAAGAGATTTATTGCAGTAATTAGACCTTACACAACTGTGGAAAGTAATTGAGGAAATGAGAGTTCAGAAGGGAACTTAAAAGATCAAAGCAAGAGTCGCCAGCAGTCAGTCTGAGAGGCTGAGCACTTCCAGCCACCAAGGCGAAACGCAGAGAGGTCCGTGGAAAGCTGCGCCCTTGGCATCTGCTGCCAAGCGTCTGTGGGACTTTGGGGCTCTGGGGCTCGCGGTGATGCTGTATGTGCCTGGTACCGCACCTCTCTGTGACGACCTTCAGAAACTAATGGCTGCTGCTTCACATCCGTGTCTGAACATGGTCCGTATCCCTCTTTGGGCTAAGCTAACTCCAACTCGGAACAATACGAAGAAGAGGATTCTGGACCACACAGTGCCCTCCGATTAACTTTCTTCCTAAGACTTTCTCATGAACCTTCCTGCCAGGTTTCCCCATTCCAGCGTGTTCGCACCTTCATTATGGCACCTGCCTGAAGTTATGGGGTTTTGTATGAGAGCTGTGTCTTTGCTTTGTTATTTTCCACCATACAAGGAACTCAGTATGCATTCGCTCAACTGCATCCACCATGCTAAGTAAGAATTAGCAATTTTCAAAGATTAGAATGTATAAATGCACGGACCACTGAAGAGAGTCTGAGCCTTGTATTTTTTAAAGGAATAATACTTTATTTATATAGTGATCTACTATTTATTTTTAAATCTCTTTCACATAACAAAAGCCAGTCTGAGCAAATATTTGCATTTTCCTGGGGAAACAGATTTATCTAATGTTGCATGGCTAGTGAAAGGGCAGAGTGGGGATCTAAAATCTGATTTCTTCCTTCCTGACGCTGTGCCTTGTTGAACTAAGTGGTTCAATTTGGAAAGGACATCAAGATCTTGCAGTATGAGAGGCCGTCATTTTAATATCCATTGTCTTCCTACAGGATTGCAGAAATTCTGATTACAGGAGCTTTTTGATTGTTTAGAATCCGAATAGATTGAAGCTTATTTTGTGATTAATTCATCTGGCATACGCGCATTGCTGGCACACAGATGTCTCCACTGACCATCAGACATTTGTCCCCTGGCCTGTGGAGTGACCTCTAGGTTTTATCCTTTCCCAGGTGGGGGTAGGGCCGCCCTGCTTCTCAGCCCACACTGTGGGCTTGCCAGGCCTCCTTCACGGAGGTCATTGGACCCTGTGTCTTTTCTACAAATGTCTCTGGCATTTGCGAGGCAAGTGAGCCCACAGCGCCTGCTTGTTCACAGAGGGCCTTATCAGTTGTTGATGAGACCCTGTCTAGGCTCACAGACAGGCAGTTTCCTCCAGCCCAGAGCCCCAGCCTGCCGTGGAGCCAGAAGAAGGTGATAAGCCTCCGAGAAGATTTTTTAGGAGCCTTGCCTATCTTTCACACGAAGTCGCCAGGGTACATTTTCCATGGTCGCCATTTACAGATAGGGTGGCTGCTCTCGGATAAGGCCGGGGGCAGCCGTGGGGGGAGGGGCGTTAAAGGGGGCGAATGGTTTTTCCAATTAGCTACCCTTGGGAATGCCTCAGGACCCTACAGGCTTGTTCTCTGATGACATTTTTTTTTTCTTTTTAATTGTAAATACCCCTCCTTAGTCAGCCAAGCAAACCCTTTGCGGCTGGCTCGAGAGCAATCAGAGGGGCTAGGCCCAGAGCTTCGTGGTAGGAGTTGAATTTTGCTGGGCCTTGATGATGGGGAGTGTTTGTCTGCAGCTGCCAGGCAGGAAGGCTGTGGCAGGAAGGCAGCGGGGTTGCCACTGAAAAGCCCAGTGTGAAGCCCAGTGTCTCAGACCAGTCAGGTTACAGAAAATTTGTTTCTAGAATCTACCACAGACCAACCTCTTGACAGAATCTCTTCTCCAAGAGTTTGGGCAAGGACAGAGGAAAGCACAAAGACAACGGCCGACGCTTGTCTGGGAAGCAAAAGATAGGTTCGCATCCTTGGGACCCAGAGAAACTACCTTTTCAGAGCTGCAAATGAATGACACGGAAGGCATATGGCTCATTACATTACATGTTCAATGAGGGCTTCGAGTTCTGTTTAGAAAGTGCATCATCTTGTTTTCTGGTGTGGATAAGTAAACACGCATTCCAGTCTTTACAGAGATGATTGAAATACAATCCATTTTTTAAAAATGTAATGTTTCAAGTTATTTGTTAAGTGCCTATCCATTGCATTTAATTGTTCTTTCACTATTTTCCAATGAAGAACCGAGGCTCAGGGAGTTGAGCCATGTGCCCAGTGCCACACAACCAGTAGGGGTAGAGTGGGGCTCCAATGAGCCATCGCTTTCCTCCAGTTTCTACTGCTTTCGTTTTTTTAAACTGTTAGTTTTGTTTTAGTCATTCCCCAAAGGGCAGATCCAGACAGAATACAGCCTTTTAGGGTCAATCTGGGGAGTAAATGATGAGGTTTGGTAATGATGCAGCCACGTGTGCGTTGGCCAGTGGGGGCTAGCAGAGGAGAGGCAGTAAGTTAGGTCTGGCACTCTGCAGGGGGACTGTTCTACAGTGCACCATTCGAAAGACGATCCTCTCTTGATTCAGGTTTTCCAAGTGATAACAACCAAAGCATTACCGACACTTTTAAACACACTGTTATGTTTCTCCCACCGTCGACTCACATCATAATCTCGTTACTGTGTCTCAGATGCTGTGGTGTGGGGCAGGCAGTTTGGGCCCAGACTCCTATTCTTAGGTGAGACGATGCCCGTACTGCCCACAGCACAGTGATGGGCACGTAAGAAATGGACAGTCAGTGGTAGCATCATTGTCATCATTATCATTGTCATCATTGTCTGTTTCTAGCAAGCAGCAATGATATAATCACAAACCGTGTCCTTCGCTACAAAGAGAGAGGCATAAGCAGAGTAAAAATAAAAAATGCAAATTAGGGGACTTCATTTAAGGTTCCCAATGAGTCTTGGAGGAAAAGAGACGACATCATGAATGCCATCGCACGGTAGCAGCCCGACTCCTCCACGGCGAAAGCTTGGGTACTCTTTTTTCTGGTTTCCATCCATCCCAAGAAACCTGAGCCTTGGGGAGAAGGACACAGGCAGAAACACCTTTCCCGTCCCCCTGAAAGAAAGAGCGAACTAGCGGTCTGCAGAGGAGACTCCGAAGCCTACTCCTATCCGGCTCCCTTCCTTTCGGCGACCACCAGCGAAGACCACCAACTGCTCATCCGCTAGGTAAATTCCACCCTGGAACGTGGTTTGGAGGAGAAAAGTGGATGCCAACAACCACAGCTGCTGCGTCAGCTCCTTTGGCTGTTGGATGCTGCCTGCGTCCAGAGAGTCGAAGTGGTCACAAGGACCCCAGTGCTCTCCGCCTTCTGAACTCCGGGGACAGACTCTGCTGTTAAAGGCATCTCGAGAATCATATCACTACTTCAGTGGTTTTTCTTTTCAGTACAGTGTGTGGAGAAATATTAGGGACTTCGGTGTTTGGGGAAAGTGAATGGATAGGAAAGACCTTGGCAAGCTGGATTCACTTGGAATAATAGCAAGGCCAGGCCAGGGCGGGTGGTATGTTTATTTTATAGGTGAAGAAATAGAAGAGAGAGGGTTACACTGAGCTCTGGAAGTCTAAATCCTGGAAGGTTCTGGATCCGGGAGAGCACACTGCCTGGGTTGGCCTAATTGTGTATTTAACACGTCATGATGGAGTAGCAGGAGTGGCCGTATTTTCTACCTTCATGTTCTGGCCTGGGTAGTACATTTCACGAGGACACGAAAGAGCTGGTTTTAATACTCCCAGCGCCCAACAGTCTGTGACTCAATACCCTCTCCTGACCGGTAACGCTGACCACATGGATGTCACACCTTTCTTGCTTATGGCGCTATGTTACCCCGGAGGTCTCTCTCTCACCAAGATGGAATGCAGTAAATCGCAACCTAGAGAATTCTCGTTACTTGAGTTACTACATGTCCCAGCATTTACAAGTCCTCCCTCTCACGTATTTTTTTCTGGTAAAATTGAGAAATAGAAATGATCCATTGGAAAAATAAATGTCATGTATAATTTCTTTTTCTTTAAATGAAAGGCATCTCTTGCTCCCGTTCAATAATAAAGTCCCTTTCACCCATCATCTAATCAACTAGACATTTAGTAACCCAA
>NW_011888856.1:3022223-3031095 GCF_000151845.1 Pteropus vampyrus
GATAGGAAAGACCTTGGCAAGCTGGATTCACTTGGAATAATAGCAAGGCCAGGCCAGGGCGGGTGGTATGTTTATTTTATAGGTGAAGAAATAGAAGAGAGAGGGTTACACTGAGCTCTGGAAGTCTAAATCCTGGAAGGTTCTGGATCCGGGAGAGCACACTGCCTGGGTTGGCCTAATTGTGTATTTAACACGTCATGATGGAGTAGCAGGAGTGGCCGTATTTTCTACCTTCATGTTCTGGCCTGGGTAGTACATCTCACGAGGACGCGAAAGAGCTGGTTTTAATACTCCCAGCGCCCAACAGTCTGTGACTCAATACCCTCTCCTGACCGGTAACGCTGACCACATGGATGTCACACCTTTCTTGCTTATGGCGCTATGTTACCCCGGAGGTCTCTCTCTCACCAAGATGGAATGCAGTAAATCGCAACCTAGAGAATTCTCGTTACTTGAGTTACTACATGTCCCAGCATTTACAAGTCCTCCTTCTCACGTATTTTTTTCTGGTAAAATTGAGAAATAGAAATGATCCATTGGAAAAATAAATGTCATGTATAATTTCTTTTTCTTTAAATGAAAGGCATCTCTTGCTCCCGTTCAATAATAAAGTCCCTTTCACCCATCATCTAATCAACTAGACATTTAGTAACCCAAGATTTTCAAAACATACCTGTCCTGATAGAAAAAAACACAAATAATAAAGTAAACATACCTCCACTAGAAAAATGCTTAAAAGCGAGTTTCAGAAAATATGATAGCAGGGCAGTCTACTTTCCACTTAATACCTAAATCGATGTCTCTCGAAGTGTGTGTCCTGAGACAATCAGGTTTCAGATCTACTTCCCTGAATCTCGGAAACCCTGGAAAACCCCTGCCCGCCCCTCCCACACCTGCAGATCTGTACCAAGATCTCGAGGCATGATTCATAATTCTCAAAGCTCCCTCCAAATCATTCAATCTCATTTGAATGGCAAATAGAGTTTTATTGTCCTTTGGTTCTTTCAGAATGAATTAGATCTTTGGTGTAAGTGGCATAACTCGGCCAGTTATTGGCATAACTGTCGAGTTCCCAGAACACTCCTATTTTCTCTCATGCTGGAAAAGTTGGGAGCTTTTTCCTTGTGTAAAAAAGAAGGCGTTTTCTTCCTTCTTTTCCAAATGTGCTGACTTGCTGTCAGTGGGTGCCAAAGATGTCTTTAATTTTGTTCGCTATTCGGTTTTAGGTTGTTAGAGGATTTTCTTTCTTCCTGTTGAAGTGACTTTAGAATTTAAAGTAAATATTTACCTTTAAAAGTCTGTGTCCTAAGCCATTGTTGGATAAATAATATGTGACATCCATCCACAATGGAATATTATTGGTTTTCAAAGAAGGAGATTCTGACACATGCTACCACGTGGGTGAACCTCGAGAACATTATGACAAGTGAAATATGCCAGACGGAAAAGGATAAATATCGCAATACGATGCCATTTCTATGAGGTCCCCAAGAGTAGTCAGATTCATGGAGACAGAAAGTAAATGGGTGGTTGCCAGGGGCCGGGAGCGGGTAGACGAGGAGACGTGTTTAATGGGGACAGATTTTCAGTTTCACAAGATGAAAAGAGTTCTGGAGATGGATGACGATGATGGCTTGCAACAGTGAGAATGTGCTTACTGCCACTTTAGAAAATGGTTAAAATGGTACATTTTATGTCGCGTACACGTTACCACAATTTAAAAAAACTCCGTGCCCATCCTGTGGGTGTGCGCACCCCTGACCACGTTTGGGGCTTTGGGTGGAGACGGAGACGCGGCTCCTTCCAAGGCCTGGGGGAGCTTGTCGCTTTCACTTCTGTCAAGCAGCCGCCAGAGCTCGGCTTGCAGTGGGTCCCCGATGTCCAGGACACTTAACAGAGGCCTTTCGCAGGGTCCGTGTTCCTTCTTGGCAAAGTGATAATCCTCCTAATTAGCACGGAGACCTGCATGTGGACAGCCTGACAGGTCGGGCCCTTGGCTGAATGGGGAGGGCGGGTCGAGGTGGGCTTCTGCTGGGGGCTGCGGGGGCCTGTCTGGGAGTGGCTGATGCCCAGCAGTCAGGAGGAGGGGGCTGGAAGGAAAGGGAGGAGGGTGCATCTAGATAGAGAGGGCAAGAGGGGAATGCGTTGCTGACAGAAAAGAGATATTCTTTAGACTGACTTCTAATGCCAGTGATGTTTTAATCTCATTGCCGGAGCACAGTGCTCTCAGGATGCCCTGAATTAACTGTCCTCCGTGTTCTTCTTCCAACGAGGACCTAGGGATACTGCAAACGTAGGCCTCTCTCCTCTCTTTCTGCTTCTGTCTGGTGATTAAAGCCCGTGAAGATTCTCGCTGAATGATCTAAAACAAATCGTGGGACCCTAAGCATTGAAAGTCATTTCCAGCATCTAGCCTTTTCCCTTCCCTTGTGCCAGGCCCTCAAGTCTTGGAGACTGTCTCCCTCACTGATCCCCATAACGTGGTAGTGAGTTGAACAGTAGCCCGCAAAGCATATGTTCACCCACAGAACCCGTGGATGTCACCTTGTTTGGAAAAAAAGGTCTTTGCAGATAGAATTAAGGATCTCGAGGTAAGATCATCCTGGATTATCTAGGCAGGTCCTAAATCCAGTAGCAAGGGTCCACATAAAAGAGAGGCAGAGGGAGATCTGAGACACAGAGGAGGAAGAGACAGATCAGATGGGTGCGGCCACAAAGAAGTGCTGAAGACCCCAGAATCTGGAAGACGCAAGGAAAAATTCTTTCTCTGGAGCTTTGGAGGGGCTGTGGCTCTGCTGGCACCTTGATTTTGGATTCCAATCTCCAGAACGATGAGAGAATACATTTCTGTTTTTTAAGACATTACATTTGTGGTCATTCGTTAGCCACTCTAAGAAATGAATACAAATGCTTACATTTATAACCAGCCCAGGAGCCTCCCTTGCTGCTGAATCAGAGCTGGTGGGACTCGCACTTCCTTTTCTTGGGAAAATGCCACGCCAGTGACATCTTGGAGCAGTGCTTCACGCATCCCCTAGGGACCCTGTTGCGTGCACCCCCTGGGGACCCTGTTGCGGGCTAGGAGACAGCTTGGGGGCTGGGATCCAAGATTATGCATTACAAAGCTGCTTCCTGTGACACAGATGGTGCCATCTGCATAGCACACTTTGAACCCACAAAAACTAGTTAGCGATATAGACTTTCAAACAGAAGCACAATAAATAAACATGTTAATTGTGTTCTGCTGGGAGCCACTGGCAGCGTTCAGTCTCCACCCGGGCCTCTCCGAGCTCCAGGATTACCTACATTTTGTGATTTTTGTCATAATATTTGTCCTAATGTGTTCAGTGCTATAGACAGAAAGTCGTTATTCATGATCTCTACCCAGTAAATTTAGAACCATTTTTTTTTTTAGGCGAGGCAACCCTTGGTTGACCTCACAGATTGCAAGGACCTCGTTAGCTTACAATCCTTTAGTATTTTTTTTTTTTTTATTTTTTACGCCTACAGCACCTGGTCTTCCTAGGTGGTCTCCCATCCAAGTACTAACCAGGCCCAACCCTGCTTAGCTTCTGAAATCAGACGGGATCAGGCTTCTTCAGGGTGGCACGGCCGTAGACTTAGGGTAACATGGCCGTAGACAACTTAGAACCAATAATTAGTTTTTCAGGAGGTCTCTGTGCCTTGTCTTCCTCACCTGTTAAACAGGAACTTGGGCTAAGGTTGCTCAGGTTTCTCCCAGCTTTCACTTTCTTTGAGTATGGGATGTATTTCACACACACACACGCACACACAAGACGCAGGGTCCCAGTGTTTACCTCTGCTTTTGAAAACCATCCTTTACTTTCAGCTTGAGGACGTTCCCCCCATTTGCCTGATACTAACAGCACAAAATGTCTTGATTTTCTGCAGTGTGAAGGAAAGTGCTAGAACACTCCTTTGCTCATTGCTGCTGTGGTTTTTCTCACTCATCAGCTGAGGCGTTCCCCAGTGAGCTGCGAGCTTTCTTCCGAAGAGCAAATTCCCGTGAACCAATTGTTCCCTGTCTGATTATCCTCCATTTTCAGGTGTGTGTGTGTGTGTGTGTGTGTGAACAAACCTCACTGACCACATCCCTGTGTTCAGCTCATGTACATACTGAATGTGAAGTCACTATCCAGAGCATACAGCCGTGGTTTGTGTTCCCTTAGCACAATAGGAAAGCACCCATCCTCGTGGGTGTCGCTCTGTGGGCATAAAGTGACCACAGCCTTGATTAGAAGGTCGCTCCCTTAATAAGTGGTTTTGATAAAAAGCACTTCACTCCCAGGTTTGACATCATAGAATTTTGCAAAGATGCCATACGAGTGTCCCCTAATCCCAACAGGACGGCCATTTTCAAGAGTCACATTTCTGTTCCTCTGAGTTCTTATTTCCTGAACACAGTTCTAGAAGTGAGCACTTAAAGATTTGGCTGAAAAACACACGTGCACACGGCCGGTAACTGGGAGCCGCTGCTCAGTGACAGACTCTCCGGCTCACTGAAAACGCATTGACCTTCCTCACAGGTCTGGCGGGTCTGTCCCCTCTGACCTTCCCAGGCGAGTCGGGATGGGAGGTGCCACTGGAAATGGAGCGGGGTCACGCTGAACAAGCCCCCAAACAATTTATCTGAGAAATATTTATCCTGGAGAGTGAGCAGTAGTCACCTTCCTCACGTTCTTTTGACTCACTTGCTTTATCTTGCTTCCTCAGCTCTGCTCTCTCCACTGGGATGAAAACAGAGACCCTCACGAGGTATCTCGTAGCTGCGGTGGTTGACGGGCTGGTGGTGGCTCCCGGCGCAGGCATCTCTCTGTGGCGTCTGGAACCGAGGCACGTCGAGAACCGCTGTCCTTCCCTGGACCTCTGGCTCTGTCTGCCCATACTCCGTGCCCCTCCGTCTGCTCAGGATTTCTGCTTCTCTGCCACAGGCTTACACATGGCCGTCCTCAGCCCCCTGACCTTTTTCTTGCTACGTCTTACTTCACCTCTGATTGAACGTTCGCAGATTCTTCCCATGTGTTTCGGTTCAAATTCTCGAAAACAAGAATCTGATCACGAGAGGACCTTATCTTTTCATAGGGCCACTGGAAAAATGCTGGCCAGCCTCTGACTGGTGCTCCGGGATCATGAGACCTGGGTCATGGGACTCACACTGATGGAATCAGCTATGGCTCACGTGTCACAGGGCACAAAACATGGCCCAGGTGGCAAAGGGTGCGGGGCAGGCAGATTCACTGTGAAGAAGGTTTGAGCAGGGCCAGCAACAACCCCATTTCCAGGGCCTGTGCCCCCTCATTCGATTCAGAAAGGGCTTTAGATAAAAGAGGCCAGTGCGCGGATTCTCCCCTCCCCCCTCACCACCAGATTTAATCTTCAAAGGTGAGAAGGGGTGAAGCTAGAGTCATGGAGAATTGAAACTGACCTCCTTGAAAAATACCAAATAAATGTTTTCAGGAACCCAAAGTGAACTGGAGCCCTTGTAGAGTCTCAGCCCAGCCCATCGAAACATTATCAGGGACAGCAGGCTGTGGCGTCCCCGGGAAGTGGCAGGTGTCGCAGGGCGGGAGACGCAAGCTCTAGGCCTTGCACGTGCGCCATGTACTTGGAGGCGAGTGAGGCCGCCACGCCGCACACCAAGGGTCACGGCTCCGTGTGCACTCCGTTTGCAGGCCTCCTTTTTAAAAGGGGAAGCTCACCTCCCTGGCTCTAATGGAGAAAAGCAGCCTCAAAACTACAACGAGAAAGGAGGAGGTTTAACGTGGCATTAAAAGTGACTTTAAGAATGATGTAATAAAGCTTCTGGAAGAAAATAAAGAGTACCCTCGCACCTTCACACCTGGGAAAAGGTAAAAGATTTCTTAGAACACAAAGCACGAACTATAATGAAAATAAATAAATTGGACTTCATCAAAACTAAAAATTTCTGTTCATCAAAAGACATCGTCCAGATAATAAACAGAAAGCCAACGTCTTAGCAAAATATTCACAATATGTATGTCTAACTTGCATCCAGAATATATAAAGCACACCTACAAATCAGTAATAAAAAGATAAACCAACCCAATAATAAAAAAGTAAAAGACTTGAACAAACACTTTCCAAATATACAGCGGTCCATAAACACATGCAGAGTTCTCAGCATCGTTACTCATGAGAACATACAAATCAGAGACCACGAGGTGTTATGGACTCACTGTCCCTTGGAGAGCTGACGACACTCAAGCCGAATCACCTGGATGCGGAGAGGTGGAGCTCCCACATGCTGCGGGTAGACAGCGAAATGGTAAAACCACTTTGGGCAACTTCAGCGCTTATTCCTTAATGGTTAAGAATATACCTACCCCATGCCCACTATTCCATTGCTAAGCATTTGCCTGAAAGAATCGAAAGTGTGTGTTTACACAAAGGCCTGTTCAAGAATCTAAAAACTGTCACGAACACCAGACACTACAGATTACTTTTTTTTGTGATTCCATTTATACGAACTCTTAGAACTCACAGAAAGAATCTATGGTGATAGAAATAAGAGTAATGTTTTTCTTGAGAGGGGTGACGTGAGCGGGGAGAGATGGACTGCGAAGGGTACCAAGAATTTTTTGGAGTGATGGAAATATTTTCTCTCTTAAGGGGGGACGTTGGTTGCCTGATGTAGTGGACACTGTGGAGCTCTGCCCAGTTGCCTTCTCTGGGACTGTGGTCTGTGGTCTGCGTTCCTTTAGCCCCAACTGCTGGGAACATCGGCCAGGATAACCCACCTTCACATTCCTTACTGGGCGTTGCCGTTGGCTGCAGGGAACCGCCTTGTCCAATTATCTTCCTTGCAGGAAGTAGCAGTGACTAATGACCATCCAATGCAGGGATTCAAAGGCCTGACCTCCCTGTTTCACTCTGAGGACTCCAAAGGGCCATCTCTTTTACAAAGCTCCCTGTAGGATTAGCCGTGGTCCCAGGTACGACAACATCGTGGAGTCAGCTTCTCCCTCCGCCTAGCCCTGCCTTCCTCACTGCTTCACAGGTGTATCATTCGAGAGCATGCACCAGTAAACTTTCTGCACCAAATTTTCTACTTCAGCATCTGATCTCAGAAAATGGAACCATAAATGTTCCTAGGAGTGGACTTTAAAAATGGGATTTTAGAGCTGGATAAAAGAGCAGCCACCTGACAATGAGAACCTATCACTAGTTAAAGCATGAAGAATTCTTAGGGTGCTCTATGGTATGATTGTTAAAACTTGTACTGACGATGGACATGGTTCAGATATCAGTGGAAGGGCTGTGTTAGGAGGTGTACTGAGTGTAAAGAGGGAAGTAGTAATCACAAGGACCGTAGGATTGAGAGGCTGCTGCTGCACATGCGGATTAACCAATGCAAGCGAAAACCAGATAAATGTATTCAAGGTAATACACCAACTAAAAGCAGAGATACACGGATATTTGAAGATGGATGTCAGATTTGCTTGTCACTACTACTAGCAATAGATAATATTAGCTACACTTTGTTAAGCACATGCTGTACACCAAGCACGTCCCCATTTACTCGCTCATTTCATCCTCACGACAACCTGGTGAGGTGAATAACATGTCCATTTCATAGGGAAAGACACTAAGGCTCAGAGAGCTGAGATAAATGGCCCAAAGTCATAAATCTTGCGAGAAGCGGACTCGGAATTCTTGCCTGGTCTGCTGATTATGAAACCGGGGCTGCTTCCGTCACACCAAATCGTATCCTGGTTGTGGAGGTTTGTGCCCTCAGCATCTTAGAGAAATCTCTTGGCTTCCAGCAAGTGAGCTTAAGAAAATATGCTTTTTTTCTTTCATGTTTTTGAAGACAGAATCAGTCATAAAGGGCATTCCTTTAAGACCTTCTGCTTTGAAGTGATAAAAGCTAGATTGAGGAAAGGCTCAAAGGCCCCTGATCTGGGCTCACCCCTGACCTTGGAGCCAGGAAATGTGATTTCTCCTGCCATCCCTTTCACTTACTATACTTGCTGTTTCTTGGGTCTCCAGTGATTTTTTTTTTTTTCCTTAAGAAAAGAAGAGAGCTTGGGTTAATTTCAAGTTCTCCACAATTTATCTGTACTGAGCTGGAAGAGTGTTGAGTGGGAAAGGGTTTCATTGTCCATGAGGGCCTCGCGGCTCTTCAACACCCACCACTTCTGCCTCATGTCAAAGGAAAGCAAATAGTTTTATTAAATAGCTGTCAAACTGAATGAGCGAGCACCGAGGACACGCAGAGGGGAGATTGGATTAGAGGTAGAGGACATGCCACGCTAAACAAGGGCACAGATTTATGGCTTTGGCCATGCGGCCTTAGAAATGATGCCCAAGGTAGATAAGTGTGTCGGGGGTGGGGGCTGGGCCCAGGAAGTGCATCGTGAGGCAGAGGGAAGGATGAGGCATACGGTGCCTCCAGAAAGGCCATGCTTTTCTTCCAGCCCTCGGAGCGCTGGGAAATGCAGTCTGACCTTCCGGCCTCTTTAGCATTGGAAGATCCAAGGGAGGATTGGAGTGAGTGTCGAGTGAGCCAGTTTGTAGCATCTACTATATTACCTGTTACTCTTAAGGTAGTTTATATTGGGCATTATGTTACTTGAAGCTTATGCATCAGATAATGAATGGTGATCATTTTTTGGAAGTCTTGAAGAGCCTGAATATCAGGTAAAGGAGTTCAGAGTTTAACAATGGGCACTCAGGACTCCCTTTGAGGAAGAGAATACATTAATGCCTTATGTTTGTATTCTTTATATTTATTTTAGAAAAACAATAATCTTATAAAGGTGACAAACTAGGTGAATATCAGCTAGGCGATTATTGCAACTATCTAAGTGTAGAGAGGTTTTTCTGGGTG
>NW_011888856.1:3033837-3036429 GCF_000151845.1 Pteropus vampyrus
TGTTGGGGGCGATGTGGAGAGCAGAAAGGATAATTGGTACTAAGTGACAGACGCCCATATCCCACTGCTGAATACAGAGTCGCCAACTACGGGGCACTCAGAAATGGGTACATGCAGCCCCCTGGGCACTCAAACGTCCAAATCTTGATGGGGAAGAGAAAGGAAAATACTTATAGTTTAGAACATCAGAAGGATTTGAAGCGTTGCGTAGTAAAGTTGTTGAGCATTTACTGTGAGACAGGAATTTCGCAAACCTGGGAGCTGAGTAGTATTATTATAAAGGAAGAAATCAAGGTACAAACAGGAGAAGCGCGCTGCCCCGGATGGCATGGCCTGGAAGGGGTAAACGCTATACTTAAACTAAAGATTTTTTGGCTCTGAAGCCCAGCCTTTTCCATTGTTTCCTTTAGTTTTCTGCCTCTTGGCAGGGACATGGGTAGGGAGGAGAAGGGGGAGGGGAGCGTGTGGGGGTAGGAACTGAAGTAAGAAGAGGACATCCCAGCTGTGCCAGCCAAGGACTTGTTGCCACGAGGCACTCTGCCATGTCACCAGCATCAGCCTGATACAGAGTGAAAGGCAGGAGACAGGCAGAGGGAAAGCCGCCTAGCCAAGTGGTTGAGTGACCGCTGTATTTTTATAGTTTGAGAATGATACAGTCTGGGCAAACTGGTCTGGTCTCAGTTTACTCCTCCTGATGTACGCCACACGGCTCTGCTTACAGCTTATTCAGAAATCACTTAGTGAGTGCTTGTTACGTGCGAGGCACTTGCCTGCTTCTGGAGGTACAATGATGAATCTGATTTCCTTGCCCTGAATGAGCACCCAATTTAGTGGGAGAAATGAATCATTTCTATGCAGAAGAAAAACATCCAGGCTCGCCAGGAGTGTCGACAGTCAAAGAAGTCTTCTTGAAGGATATAACAACTCAGCTGAGCCTTGAAGGATAATAGATGGAAAGTAGAGGGGAGAATAAACAAAGTCACGATGGCGCGGAAAATAGTTTTGAGTCAACTGCTGCAGCACAACGCACATTTTATCTTCTTATTTATTTATTTTTTCTGTCTGAATGCCATGTTTCAAGTTTTATAAAACCCAACTCAAACAGGCTTAAACAATAAATGGACACTAAGGGAGTCATAACTATGGAAAAAATAGAGACTTTTAAAATCTTAAGAGAAACTTAAACGAAGGCCTCAACTTCCTAGAAAATAGACGTTAATTGAAAAAGAAATAGCAAATTTGGATATACCACACACTCTTAAAGAAACTAAGTTCATAGAAAAAAAATCTCCTTGGAAAAAAAGACGTCAAATGGTGTTAGTAGTGCACAAAACTTACAAGGAAAAAATAACTCATTTTATACAAACAAAATCTTTCGATTAGTGGAGGCAAATCATGTAATTTCCTCCTTAAATACAGAAAAAAAACACGTGGTAAAATTCAACAGCATTGATGTTATAAAACCCTTAGCAAACCACGAATTAAGGAGACCTTCCTTAACCTGCCAAAAACCAAGGGCAGATATACTCGATGGTGAAGCATTAGACACACTCACTGTATAGTTGACACAAATGAGGAGACCTGTTCTCACCTCTCCTTGTCCATATTGTGCAGAATGTTCTAGCCAATGCAGTAGAACAAGAAAAAATAATTAAAGATGCAAAAAATGAAAGAAAGAGGCAAATTACCATTTTTGTAGATTAAATAGGATTACAACTAAACTATTAGAACTAAGCTTTCAAAATCACTGATACAAGAATCAACATACAATGATCAACAATATCCCTATATATCTGAAACAACAAGTTAGAAAATATACTAGAAAATGTATTATAGCAACAAAACTCTAAGTTGGCTAGAAGAAAATCTAACCAGAAATATGAAATCTTTTCTAAAGAAAATATAAAACATTATTGGATGGCCTCTCCTTCTCACGGGCTAGAATGCAGACTTAAATGAAGTCTATTAGTTAGCTGATGGACTGTGCCCACACCCAAAAGGATGGCATAGCAACAAAGCAGAAGGAATTTGGGTCCCTGAATTACTTTCTGGAGCAGAGCCACCTACTCATCTTGGTCCGCCCTCCTACCTCTGCACTATTATACAAGAGAGTAATGAATTTCTATGCTATTTGAGTTCCTGTTTTTTTTCTGGAGGAGTCTTTATTATGCCAGTGTTACTTATATCCCAACTAAAGTAGACAAGGAAAGGAGATTCGTAGAAATGAAACTTTGATGGCTAATAAAATGCTCAATTTTCATAGTAATCACAAAATACAAGTTGAAATACAAATAGGGTACTATTTTGTTCTAATCAGATTGGCAATTATAAAGTCTGGCGATATCGAGTTCATATATGGACACGTTCAAAGCCACAGTTAAGTATTTAACAGCAATAGTAACAATAACAAAATGAAACAAAAAAGTCAGAAACAACCTAAAGGTCTCTTTGTATATTACTATTTAAATAAATATTATTTATTTATTAAAACTTTCTAACACAGAATCCTATCCTTGGGAAAAACTTAAAGAGAGCCGACGTTTCACATACTACAGGTGGGGTTACAGGTGGGTATTCCATTTTGGAAGGCAG
>NW_011888856.1:3036479-3040051 GCF_000151845.1 Pteropus vampyrus
ATTAGTGGAGGCAAATCATGTAATTTCCTCCTTAAATACAGAAAAAAAACACGTGGTAAAATTCAACAGCATTGATGTTATAAAACCCTTAGCAAACCACGAATTAAGGAGACCTTCCTTAACCAGCCAAAAACCAAGGGCAGATATACTCGATGGTGAAGCATTAGACACACTCACTGTATAGTTGACACAAATGAGGAGACCTGTTCTCACCTCTCCTTGTCCATATTGTGCAGAATGTTCTAGCCAATGCAGTAGAACAAGAAAAAATAATTAAAGATGCAAAAAATGAAAGAAAGAGGCAAATTACCATTTTTGTAGATTAAATAAGATTACAACTAAACTATTAGAACTAAGCTTTCAAAATCACTGATACAAGAATCAACATACAATGATCAACAATATCCCTATATATCTGAAACAACAAGTTAGAAAATATACTAGAAAATGTATTATAGCAACAAAACTCTAAGTTGGCTAGAAGAAAATCTAACCAGAAATATGAAATCTTTTCTAAAGAAAATATAAAACATTATTGGATGGCCTCTCCTTCTCACGGGCTAGAATGCAGACTTAAATGAAGTCTATTAGTTAGCTGATGGACTGTGCCCACACCCAAAAGGATGGCATAGCAACAAAGCAGAAGGAATTTGGGTCCCTGAATTACTTTCTGGAGCAGAGCCACCTACTCATCTTGGTCCGCCCTCCTACCTCTGCACTATTATACAAGAGAGTAATGAATTTCTATGCTATTTGAGTTCCTGTTTTTTTTCTGGAGGAGTCTTTATTATGCCAGTGTTACTTATATCCCAACTAAAGTAGACAAGGAAAGGAGATTCGTAGAAATGAAACTTTGATGGCTAATAAAATGCTCAATTTTCATAGTAATCACAAAATACAAGTTGAAATACAAATAGGGTACTATTTTGTTCTAATCAGATTGGCAATTATAAAGTCTGGCGATATCGAGTTCATATATGGACACGTTCAAAGCCACAGTTAAGTATTTAACAGCAATAGTAACAATAACAAAATGAAACAAAAAAGTCAGAAACAACCTAAAGGTCTCTTTGTATATTACTATTTAAATAAATATTATTTATTTATTAAAACTTTCTAACACAGAATCCTATCCTTGGGAAAAACTTAAAGAGAGCCGACGTTTCACATACTACAGGTGGGGTTACAGGTGGGTATTCCATTTTGGAAGGCAGCTTGGCAACATCTTGAAACATGTATCTTTTGTTATGATGTACCCCAAAATCCATATGTTGAGGTCCTAAGCTCCAGTACCTCAGAATGAGAACTTATTTGGAATAAAGTCATGGCAGATGTGATTAGTTAAGTCACAATGAAGGCTTTAGGGTGGGCCCTAGTCCAGTACAACTAGTGTCTGTATAAATGCAGAAATGAAGAGAGAGAAGACGATGCGAAGAGGCACAGTGAGAAGAAGCCATCGATAAGCCAAGAAGAAAGGCCCGGATTAAATCCTTCTCTCACAAGCCTCGGAAGCAACTGATTCTGTCAGCCCTGTGATTTTGGACTTCAGCTTCCAGAACTGGGAGACAATACATTTCTGTCATTTAAGCCACCCGGTTTGTAGTCCTTAGCAAACGAATGCACCTCTGACTCGGCAATTTCACGTCTAGGCATATGATAATATCCACAGAAACTCTCACGGGAGTACACCAGAAGTTACGTGGAAGGACGAAACATTATAAGAATGAAATATTGAATATTCATCAATATTCATCAATAAAAAATGAATAAATACATTGAGCATATTAATACAATGGAAACTACAGCAGAAAAATGATGGACTGGTAGCAACCCAGATAAATAGAGATTAAAGTGAGTAAAATGAAAAACTCATTCACATTCAGGAAGGTTTAAACAACATTTAAAAAAAAAAATACAAGTGACAAACTGAGAAAAAACATGTAAAATATCACAGCAGAGGGGCTTTTATTTTTATTTTTTTTATATAAAGAGCCCTTATAAACCATAGAAAAAGACAACTACTCCCTACAAAAGGAACAAGACATAATAGCACTTTTCAAGAAAAATATATATATGTAGGAAAATATATTCATCATCGCTAGGAACAAAGAAATGCAAGCTTATGAGAAACAAAAGATTTAAAATCTTAACTTTGTAAACATTAGGTATTAATCAGTGCCGGTGGCGACATGAGAGTATAAATTGGTTCGATTTATTTGAAAGACAATTTGTCAGTACTGAAAACTTTTCAAACACGCAAACCTTATGATCCTGCAATACGAATATTTCTTTTAATAATTAGAAAATATCTCAAAGATGCAAATCATGCATGTTCTTAACTACTGCGCAGTTTTTAATGCAAACATATCAGAAGCAACTTTAAAGTGTTGATATATTTTGATCTAATTAAATATTAGTGCCTCCTAAGATGGAAAGCTATTCAGTATTGATATTTATTGCTCTCAATACATTTATTTATATTTATTAAAAGGAAGCATACAAGACAGGAATCAGTGTATTACCAGTCTGGGTACTTATGGTAGACGCCTGTATTTGTGTGTGTAGGGTAAGGTCTGCTCTGGAGGATGAGGAACTTTAGGGTGACAAACAACAACCCCGCTCAGCACTGTAACGGGGGTGCCCATGTCTCCCGGGCAAGGCAGGGAGTGGGCTGCCAGTCGATCAGCTGCAGAGGGACAATGATTGCTTTGGTTTGACCGAGAGGCCCTTTTGCCCGGCAGAGATGCTCCAAATGGAGAAATTTAGTTTGGGCTGAATTTTAAAGTTTTTTTTCAGTACATTGGAAATATCTTACAATTGAAACAACTGTAAAAGAGCTGTTCAACTGAAAACTTCAAAAGCTAATAATAAACTTTATAAGAAATGTGTAAGATGTTCATGAAGAAAACCAGAACACCTTCTTGAGGAGCTTAAAAAAAGAGGGTTAAAATGAAATCTCGGGCTGCAGCCCGATGTATAAAATAGATGGCAATATTTGTTGCACAAACAGATAACAGACTCCATTTATCGAGCACGTATTTATGCCAGACACCCCGCTAATCGCTTCATGCACATTGTCTCAGTTAATCCTCCAATCACCCGGCAAGGCAAGGATTACCGCAATCCCTCTTTTACTTGTGAGAACACCACAGAAGGCTGAGGTTCTCTGCTCAGGATTGGAGGACTAGGAAGTCGCAGAGCCAGGTTTGGAGGCCAGGAACGCCGGGCCCCAGAACCCGGGATCTTTGTTGCACTGGGCACCCCCGTTACAGTGCTGAGCGGGGTTGTCTCTCGTTTAGGTGGGACGGCATCCTGGAGTCCTGCCCCTTGCTCCTTAGGAAAGAAGAACTAGTCCTGCTAAGACGAGAAAGCCGTGCAGCTCTGGGCAAACTAGGCTGATTCAGTGTTTCTGACATTCTGTCCGGCCATCGTCCCATTCTTTTAAGTTCCACCTGGCACCTCTGGTGCTAAGCGGCATAGGGTGGCAGAGTGAAACGGGTGAGATGACCTCTGGGAGAAGCTGAGACAGAGGCAAAGGGTGGGAGTCCCGCCTCCTACAGAGACTGCTTCTG
>NW_011888856.1:3040759-3042492 GCF_000151845.1 Pteropus vampyrus
TCCTTGTTTATAGTGAGCACACTCCACACACAGCTTCACCGTCCCCCCGGTTGGCACACTACCTGAAGGCACTGTAGAAGAGTCTTAATCTGTGCTTTCTAGATGACATTAAGTCACCCCGATTGTTTCTGCAGATGAAATGTGTCTTTATGAGAAATTTACTATTGTCGCTAAGGTTCTGGCATTTATTTTTTATGTAAAATGCTCTCTCAGACCTTCCCATAATCTCAAGCACAATTGGACAAGGCTGTTATTACGGCTGGTTGGAGTCTCCTTCATGAGTCAGCATAAACTGGGTGGTGGCTCCAAGAAGTCAAGATTTTCTGCACTCGTGATCATCTGCTTCCAGAAAAAGTAATTTTCCCCCGAGCTAGTGAGGAAGGTGGTCACCCAGCTCTTCCCTCTGACCCCAGGAAGTCGAGGCTCCATGGTTTTTGTTGTCCCCATTTGCCCATCACTCCCTTAGATGTCTCTACGCCTTCCTGAGAGGAAAGGCTAGGGCAGTGAGGAGTTCACAAGGTACCCCACCTCCTCCATACAGGGGCAGGGGACTCATTTCAGCCTTCACCCAATTAAGGATTCCCCGAGGATGAAGAGAGAGCAAGAGCAGGCGTTGGGCAGCTCCTTCGTCCTTCCCCTGGCCCCGCCTGCTCCACCCCTGCCGCCAGCACCAGAGGGAGCAGCTGCAGTGTCCCAGCCCAGCTGCCCCTGGGGCCAGGTCTGGGGATGACCCAAGCACTGCAAGTCACCTCTCGGCCCTGGAAAAACCCCCAGGCCTCGCCCAGGCCAGGATCACCCCAGCTTCCCTGCCAAAGGGGCTGTTCTAGGGAAGCCCCATTTTGTGTAACCGTTTAATTATCATGTCAATGTGGATTCATTAGCATGGCAGCTGTCATTGCAAATGGGAGAGGAGGGGGGTCCCAGAGCCCCTCGGGTCAGCCTAATTGATGTAATGAACAGAATACTGTGTTTACTCAACAGTGGTTTGGGTTTCTCTTCTGACCCGAGAAGGGCATCAGTGCTTACAGGGAATCAATAGCAGCTGAATTTCATCCCCAGCAATGGGACAGCATCCGTAGACTTAACCCCTCCAGGCCCGCCCAGAGACTGGGCAGGCTCCCACTGCAGTCCGAGGCTGGAGACGGCTCCTTCTCCCAGAGGCGGAAGTTACGTGAGGGGCCAGAGGGGGGAAAACACAATCCCCACATAACAGAAGCGTGTGACCAGGTTCTGGTCAGTCCTTCTTCCTGCGAGGGTCACACCCGCCTCAACGCCTCTCCCAGTGAGTACAGGGCGCAGAACAACTCGCTGCTGAGAAACGTTTGTGGCATGAGCAGTAGCTCGCTTCTATTGGATGCCGATTGTGCCGGGCACTGTCCTAGCTTCTGCACATGTATCAACTTACTTTTCTCCCAAACTTCTGAGAAGTACTGTTCTAGTTATGTACTGCTGTGTAACTAACCACAGTGGCTGAAAACTACAGTAATTGTTATTATTTCTCTTGATCCCACAGGTCAGGACAAGGCACAGAGATGAAGCCTTATCTCTGCTCCGTAATGTCTAGGCCTAGTTAGGGTGACTTGGAGGGGTGGGGGCGGTCAGGCTAAAGGCTGCCTGGGCCTCTGTCTACCCAGATACACAGACTCTTCGGATGGCTGGCTTGAGTTTCCTTACAGCATGGTGGCCTCTTCTGTGGCAGTTTTGGGCTCCATGAGGCCAAGGCAGAAGCTCAC
>NW_011888856.1:3042542-3045004 GCF_000151845.1 Pteropus vampyrus
CAGCAGTGGCTCAGGAAAAGACGGAGCCCTGGGAAGTGCCCACCCCATCAGGCCCTTGCTCCCAGGGTTTTGTTTGTGGAAGCCTGAACGAGAGACCGATGACTCGAGATAAGATAGGCAATCAGCTCGGACTCGCCACTGCAGACTTCTGGTCTACTTGTAAAATGAGTCTTGTCATTTATTTGACAGTCTCCAGGATTTCACAGAGGGAGAGGGACAAATAAAGCCAATCCTCCAGCAGAGTGTTCCCGATAGCCTCAAGCGGGGAGCTCGCTGTCCCTGGGGCTCCCAGGCTTGGACAGGCCTTTCCACACCCTGGCTGTCTCCGGGCTCACCTTTCATTTCAGCCAGGGTTTGCTGAGTGACTACTATGAGGGACGGGAGTCCGGCTGGGTTTCCTCTTCAGAGGCCGGCAACACATTTTCACTTCAAAGGAGTTTAATCCAGATCCAAAAAAAGTGACACGAAGCAGGAATGTCCAGTGAGTATCCATCCCTCTAGCCACCAGCCACCCGTGAGTCTTCTGCTCCTGAAGTGGTCAGGTACGCAGGATTGCCCCACAGAGATCTAGGGTCAGAGGCTGACTCAGCAGCTCACACGCCACACCAGTTCCTAAGCCTCAGCGTCCTTTTCCTTCTGCGGCCAGCGTCACAGGGCTGTGATGGTGACGTGAGATTGTTTGTGACACATCCAGGAATGGATGCACCTCATTAAGTTAATCCTAAGGAAAATAACTGGTGAAGCAGAGGACACGTCGGCCACTTTATCTGTTTCGTTTAGGGTGTTTTTATGCATTAGGTCGCCTTCGAATTCAGATACCACAGTAATGGGGCATGGGGGGGAGGTTGGGGAGTCCAGACGCAGCATATGGCAAATGCGCCTTGCCAGGGGATGGAATCCACCGGCCATGGATAACGCAGCCGGGTAAATGCAATGCCTTCCTATCGCAGCGCCATGGCTGATGGGAGCCGCTTGGCTGTGGCCATGCGGGGCTGTCCCTCATCAAAGCGACAGCGGGCAGAGTGGGATAAGAGCACATATGCACCCGGGTGCAAGCCTGGGAACGAAGGGCGGAGAGCAATCACAGGAGCACTCGGGAAAGTTCGTAGAGCGAGAGAGAAGAGGTACGATGTGGCGAGCTCGTGACCGGCGAGGCAGAAGACATGAACGGCATCTTTGCTATATGAACCGGGGCTTCTCAAACTGCATTGTGCAAAGGAGTTATCTGGGGTCTTGTCAAAAGTCAGCTTCTGCTTTGGTTGGTCTGGCCTTGGGCTTGAGGGGCCGCACATCCAACAAGCTCTCAGGTGATGCTGCTGATGCTGGTCCAGGAACAGTACTTTGGGTAGCAAGGGTTTAGTGCAAAAACAAACAAACAAACAAACAAAAACAACTGATAAAGATCCCAAGCTTGTTCCGTCTCATCTTTTTAAAAACATGAACAGGCCACCGGAGCATAAATTGAAGGACTCTGGACATCCTGCTGCCCAGAGGGATCCTCTGGTCACTATTTTCCTCGTCTCGCCTTACAGCCTCTGCCTGGACTCTCCCAGGCACAGGGCAGCCTCCTCCAGGCAGCCAAGTCTGAAGGAAGATTAGAAATCCCAACGGCTCAATTTCAAACCTCAAGCTTGATCCCCAAAACCACACCAGCTCCCATAGCATAAGTGAGGGCAGCCATGAAAACATCACACTCAGACTTCCCTCCAAAGAATGCTTAACCCACACCAAATTTAATTTCACTGGCTATTGTCCCTTCTAAACGGGTGATGTAAGAATGTACCCTTACGTGTCCCTGTCTCTTTACACTCACCCTTGCTCCCAACGCATACAACCTCTAGACACTGACCACCTGAGGAGGTTGGGTTATTTATTTCTTTATTCCCAAGGCTTTTAGCAAAGCAGGTGCTTGGTAAATGTTTGTCGAATTAATTAACAAAAACTTTGAATTTTTTGTTTTACTACTTTGATGAATCAAATTGGATTTTCTTAAAGCAGTCAAATTTCTTTTGCATGACAGCACAGGTTTTGTGAGCTTGAGTGGTTTTACTTCAGGTGACTGGCAGAGAGAAGAAAAGAATTAAAATTACGGTTCCTGGAACAAACTGTAATACTAGTTGTTCACAGTATGAGGTGAATAGGATTAGATTATTTTGTAAAAAATAAAAAATAAAAATTCGGTAACTGGAAGATATCTTTGGCCTTGCATAAGTCTGAGATGACAAATTCCTATCTCTCCAGTCCTGTGCCCATGGCAGACATTACCAATCGATCACGACACATTTCCTGCTAAACATGGATGTGACTTCAGATCCTTAAGGTTTGAATCCAACACCGAGGCTTGTTCACCTGCCCACTATTAACCCTTATGCTTCCTAGCGTGTCCACCTGAGTATGTACTTGTATAATTTTCTTGTTCACACCTGATGTTGCTTTGCTTCCTCTAAATCACAGCTCAGCCT
>NW_011888856.1:3046749-3052119 GCF_000151845.1 Pteropus vampyrus
TTATTATTTCTCTTGATCCCACAGGTCAGGACAAGGCACAGAGATGAAGCCTTATCTCTGCTCCGTAATGTCTAGGCCTAGTTAGGGTGACTTGGAGGGGTGGGGGCGGTCAGGCTAAAGGCTGCCTGGGCCTCTGTCTACCCAGATACACAGACTCTTCGGATGGCTGGCTTGAGTTTCCTTACAGCATGGTGGCCTCTTCTGTGGCAGTTTTGGGCTCCATGAGGCCAAGGCAGAAGCTCACGTTCCTCTTAAAGACTAGGCCTGGAACTGGCATGTCACTAGACTGTGTTTGTCAAAACTGTCACAAGCCAGTCCCTGATTTAAGGAGAGGGGAAATAGGTGATATCGAAGAATTTAGAGCCATCGCTAGCCCGCCACAGATGCTATGATTATTTCCAAGCGGACGGGGACACCAAGGCCTAGGGACAGAGTGACTGCTTCCCGGTGTCACGCAGTGGTAAGTGGTGGTGCCAGGGGTCGGACCTAGGCCGTCTGGCTCTCGAGTCCTTAAATGCCACAGACCTGCTTTGCCACCTGGGGTCACTCCCTCCGCCTCCCCACTTCCAGGGCCTCTGCTTTCTGGAAAGTGAAGGGTTGGGCCGTATTCTTTCCAGTCGCCTCTTGCATGAGCAGTTTCTAATTCTCAACCAGGAGGAAAATAATCTCATCCTGGTTGTGTGCTTATGTCGACTCGGGGCACGAGTGCTTGGACTGCCCCTCTCTGAAAATTCTCAAAAATTTTTAAATGTGCGTTATGTCTCCAGAGATTTCTCAGCAAAGTCACATCCAGGGGAAGCCAATTCCTAAGTCCTGGAATTACAGGTAACATGGCGTCTGGGTCTTTAGAAGAAATGCAGGTGTAGGGGGTCATCGTAGCCTTGCTGACGCCTCCCCACAGACAGGTTAGGCCCAGGAAGTGGGTCCTCCCAGCCACCATCAGGCTCTGATTTGCAGCCTGAAATCACTCCGGAGCTGTGACTTGACCCCTGGACTTTCCTGCATCTGATCAAGAGAAGGAAACAGCACTAAAGGAATAAACTCCATTTTCTGCGGAGGAAAAATCGTCCTGACAGCTTTAGGCTGCTAAAAACCCCAAGCTGATCGTGCGCCTGGGGAATGAGTTGTGGGGGCTGGTGGCCCGAGGTGTGAGGGGGGTGGGCTCACGCCCGGCGACTAGACCGAAAGTTTGAACACGGTCTTGGCTCAATGGGACAACTGCCTGTGTGACCTTGGACAAGACATTTAACCTCACTGCGGCCTGTTTTTTCATCCATGAAGAAAGGAATTTGATCGAGCTCAGGAGGACAAATAGGTGTCATCATCACTGCGCTGACCGGAAGTGGCTTCCGGAGGGGCTTATGTGGAGGAAGAACCCACGGTGCCAGGACAGTGCCCTGCGATGGGAGGCTCCCTGGACCCAGAGACGCCTGGGTTCAAATCCCAGAGCCTCCACTTAGTAAATGCGCACTCCTTGAAAACCCCGTTACATTTTTGAAACTGCCTTTCTATATGCAAAGTCAGACTCATGGGCTTTTCTGCGGAAACTCGATGGTGAATTCAATGAGACGATATGGAAAAGCTTGTCGACCCAGAGCCAGGCACACCGTCAGTCTCCCATAAAGGTTCATTGAATCCGAAACCTGAGCACCATGAGGATGCATAGTGACAGACAGGGAAGCCTTTAGTTACCTAAATAAGTCTTGTCAAACGTAGCAAAATCCGTACTTGAATTAGTCTGTGCCATTTGAGATCAATGCTAATGGCTGTCGTTAACGCTGCAGGCATGCTAAAATCCAGAAAATATAAGTGCACTCTTCTCATTAAAAAATGGGAATGATATCTGCCCGTAAGATGAGTAAAAGTGAGTATTAAACAGGGTAAGATTTATCAAACGCCTGGTACGGGATGAGGACCTGATAATATGGGTATGCGAGCGCCTTCGGCTGGAATCCTTATCTCATTCAACACTGGAGCACCGAGAAAAAGGCCACGCCACGTCGCCACGAGAAAGAAAGCCTTAGGCTCCTCCTTTACGCTTCACCAAAAATCGCGTCTACCAAAATTCTGTCAATGTAACGGGAGGTGTCCGGACTCTAAATCTGGGGTCTGATGATATTGTGGCCTAATATTTGGGCGACAGCTTCTCAAATTTAGACCATTAAATGCTCGAGGGAAAGGGCCTTCTTCCCGGCGCTGCTACAATGATGATGATCGGAAATCGCACAGTGACCGGGCGCCCGGCACCGTGGGGCGCACCGCGGACACTCGTGAGCTCAGGTAATCCTCCCGGTAACCCAGGGAGGCAGGTGCTCTAACCGCCCCTCCCCCAGGCCGGCTCGTGCGCTGCAGAACTGAGCCCATCGCCCCGGGCCTGCTGCGTGCCTCTGAGTGACGGATCCCGCCCCTGTGGCTTTTTCAGGGAAATGACACCGGGTGGGGAAACTAGCCGGGCAGTTCTCTTATTATCCTCTTGATCCTGGGCAAGAGACTGAGTCATATTTTCAAGACTGGGTCTCTTCATCCTTAAGCGGGGATACTGATCATGGTAACGCCCGTCTGATTCCGTTACGTATGGTGCGCGGAGCAGGTTGAGCGCCGCGCCTGGCGCACAGAAGGTGCTTAATTATTGTCAGTCTCCTCTTTAGACGGTACGTCATTGAATTTTCACCCACGTCGAAATGATCGCAACGGACCTGGGAACTAAGGAGGCCTCGGAAATGGAAGCCAGTGTCTGTCATCCTCACAAACCTCTGTTCAGTGCTTAATGACATGGATGCAGGGGTTTTGTACATTTCTTTGTCACAAAAATATGATTTTCTAATCACAGAAAAGCCTCAAATCCCAGAGCCTCCACTTAGTAAATGCGCACTCATGCTTGGGGTTTAGTGTTGAGGTGAAAAAAATAAATAAATAAAGTTAAAATGATCCAGGAAGTAAACTGTTAAGATTTATACAAACATATAAGTAACACCCACAATTTAAGACCCAGTATTATTTTTTTTTCTTCATTGTCTGTGGGTTTATCTGTCAGTCTCCCCAAACTGCCTTTTCTTTTCGTTAGACAACACTCTGCAAATTATTTCTAACTTAGGGTGATTTGCTGACCCCCGCTGACTAGGGGATCCCCATCCCCCCTCCTGTAACGCTCGCTTTGCATCATAACCAAATGCAGCCCCCCCCCCAGCACCCCCACCTTCCATTCGGGATGATCTCTTTATCAATAATCCGACCCCTGGAAGGCGGGCGGGCAGCTCTTTAGTGCCCCGACAGCAGTGCAGATGGGGGCTGCGGATCCCCAGTGTAATCCCGGCCCGAAATGTTACCAGGAGCCCCACGGCTCTTCAATTACCTCCCTTGGCCTGTCAGGACCACAGCATCTCAAATTCAGTTAGCTGGTCTTTGGGTCTCAGCCAAGGCCCAGCCTCTGCTCCTAATGACAGCCAGCTGAGGGGACACTGAGAGGGGCTAAATTCAATTTGCAGCCCTTCTAATGAGATTAGGGGAGCAGGGTTTTTTATTTTCTCCAAAGTTTGCCATGGGCAGGATGAATGATGGCTCAGGGATGAGCTGTCAACATCAACAAAGGCTCTGTGCTGGGAGCAGGGGGATGGGAGACACGGGCGAGAGAGAACGAGAGATTTTCCAGGCAGAGCCAAGGAGCCCTGAGAGAGTTGCCCAGCAGGTGACAATGTCTGGTTGGCAGAGCGTCACTCCGTAGACAGGATGCGAAGTCAGGAATGAATCTGAGGAAAGGCAAATGTCAATTGTAAGCAATATTTCTAAGTAGAACGTCCTTTTTTTTTTTTTTTTTGATCTGCTTCTGAATTCTTTCCCACCTCTTTTGACTTTCTAAGAGTCATTAAGCAGACTGTATTTCTTCAAATAAGTCAACTCAGAAGTATCTTCTCAAATAAAGAAGCCAGGCTCCGACTGGTCTACTGATTGGAACAGCCCAGGCCAGCACTGCTCGTGGCTGAATGGACCTGTGGGTCTCCAAGTCGAGAGCTCCCGCCGAGCTGGTATCGGGAGTCAGAGGCCCACGCTGTGTCGTGACTGGTGCTGAGGGGCTGGAAAGTACTTTATCAGATACGGAGTAACTTCGGGGTGGGGCGTGACGTGCAAAACCTGTCTAATGAGTGTTTCAGTTAGCACCTGCCTCCGAGTGGTTTCAGCTCAGACACAGGAATGGAAGAAACACAGCAGGACAGAGACGAAGGGAAAGCTCTTCGGGGAATCGGAAAAGGATGCGGCCTCTGTGGTGGGGAGAGACGGGAATCTTCATTTTTAGGAAGTGGCCCTGAGCTGTGCTCCGAAACAGGATGGGATCTAGAAAGGCCGAGACAAGGGACCCAGACTCCTGTGACTGAAGATCTCCATGCTTCTACATGCAGGCCCAGCTGTGCTCTGTCCCAGGGTCACTCCTGGTGGGAAATGCAATAGTCCTGCCACCCCAGGCCTGGATCTCATGCTCTGAGCACCGATTTGTCCCTGGCTCGTCAGGGATGACGCACGCATGCAGAGCTCCTGCCCGGCTGCCTGTCCCACCTCAGACTCTCCATCGATGTGGTGACGCTGCACTCCACCTGGGCAGTGGCCCTGACCTCTTGAGTTGCCTGGTCTTAGCAGTTCTTCTCTAGATGGTGGGACATGAGACTCACACACGTTGTCTCTTGTCCCCTAGCCACTGCCTGAAGTCCTGTTCCTAGTAGATGACAACCAGGGACCGTCACGTTACTGCCCTTTCTGTACTTTCTTTGAATGTGGAAACCAACCCAGATCAAGACCTTTACTCAGCTTTAGAAGACGTCAACATGAGTCAAAACACCTGTGGGCCGCAGTAGACACTTATTAAGTATTTATCAGCTGAAAGGGCTCGCAGGGAAGGGAAATGTGCCTGGATTTGAGCACAGGAGCGGTGAGACTAGTGGCTGTAAGTGGGAAGGCACTCTCCGTGAAGGGAAAGCTCAGAACCAGAATCGTGTTGTTTCGTGTTCAGAGAGCAATAATTTCTCTCCTCTGATGCACAGTTGGTGGCTGAGTTTTGACCCCTATAGCCCACCAATCCCATGGCCAGCGCTTCAGGGCCTCTGGCCACTCGGAGCCCCAGCGACAGACTCCTCAGTTTACCCATTCACAGGGAGGTGCTGCTGATATTCACAGACCAGGGGGACTATCCTGCTGGTACCACAGTCTGATGTTGGCCATCAGCTGGACCTAGACAAATCCTATGAATCCCAGAACCCAGAACATCTCAGGAATGTCGTGGCAAGAGCTCTCAGAGAATATCTTTCTAACAAAACAAAACACAGGACCCCTTCAGGGCCTATGAAGGATCATGTTGGGTTATTGGGTCTGGGTTCAGTTGGG
>NW_011888856.1:3052429-3057966 GCF_000151845.1 Pteropus vampyrus
TAGAAAGGCCGAGACAAGGGACCCAGACTCCTGTGACTGAAGATCTCCATGCTTCTACATGCAGGCCCAGCTGTGCTCTGTCCCAGGGTCACTCCTGGTGGGAAATGCAATAGTCCTGCCACCCCAGGCCTGGATCTCATGCTCTGAGCACCGATTTGTCCCTGGCTCGTCAGGGATGATGCACGCATGCAGAGCTCCTGCCCGGCTGCCTGTCCCACCTCAGACTCTCCATCGATGTGGTCACACTGCACTCCACCTGGGCAGTGGCCCTGACCTCTTGAGTTGCCTGGTCTTAGCAGTTCTTCTCTAGATGGTGGGACATGAGACTCACACGCATTGTCTCTTGTCCTCTAGCCACTGCCTGAAGTCCTGTTCCTAGTAGATGACAACCAGGGACCATCACGTTACTGCCCTTTCTGTACTTTCTTTGAATGTGGAAACCAACCCAGATCAAGACCTTTACTCAGCTTTAGAAGAGGTCAACATGAGTCATAACACCTGTGGGCCACAGTAGACACTTATTAAGTATTTATCAGCTGAAAAGGCTCACAAGGAAGGGAAATGTGCCTGGATTTGAGCACAGGAGCGGGTAGACTAGTGGCTGTAAGTGGGAAGGCACTCTCCGTGAAGGGAAAGCTCAGAACCAGAATCGTGTTGTTTCATGTTCAGAGAGCAATAATTTCTCTCCTCTGATGCACAGTTGGTGGCTGAGTTTTGACCCCTATAGTCTACCAATCCCATGGCCAGTGCTTCAGGGCCTCCGGCCACTCGGAGCCCCAGCGACGGACTCCTCAGTTTACCCACTCACAGGGAGGTGCTGCTGATATTCACAGACCAGGGGGACTGTCCTGCTGGTACCACAGTCTGATGTTGGCCATCAGCCGGACCTAGACAAATCCTATGAATCCCAGAACCCAGAACATCTCAGGAATGTCGTGGCAAGAACTCTCAGAGAATATCTTTCTAACAAAACAAAACACAGGACCCCTTCAGGGCCTATGAAGGATCATGTTGGGTTATTGGGTCTGGGTTCAGTTGGGTTATTAATCCACGCCAGGATCTCATGAGTCCAATGCTGCTGAGAAACTGCAGATGCTGAGATTTGGAGCCCGAAAGAGCTCAGTTCTATGCAGTCATGGATGCTTTGTTAGTGTGGCTCCTTTTATGTTGTGAATCATTTCTGCACTTTTTTTCCTTCTTCTATTGACTTTTATTTAAATTCTTTGTGAACAGACTATTCTGTCTTAGGAGGGTTTATGCCGTGAAGTGAGAGAGACATCAAGGCAAGACCTTGAACCTCTGCAGCTCTTCCCCACTCCGCCTCGGGAGTGGGGGCCTGTTTAGGTCCCCGTGAGGAAGGATGGTCGTGGGAGGTACCGTCTGGGGCGCTTTGCACGAGCCCTTGGGCTCAGTGCCTGTGGCACCTGAATAAACCTCCAGCCCACGTCCTTCTTTCCCACCTCAGATTATGACAGATGGAGAAATATTCTGGGGAAAGTTAATGGCAAGGATAAAAAACAGTCAGCTACCAACGCGTGATGCTTATTATGAAAAGGAGTTACAAACAGGCAATTTCTCTGGAACCAGAACTCTCCATTGTAAACTGTATTTTCTATCCCGAAGGATTTTCACACCTGTTTTCTCATAGGAGCCTTATGACAAGCCTGTGAACCTGGTATCCTGATCCCCATTTTAAAGGTGAGGAAATGGAGGCACCCCAAACTTAAACGAGTCACCCAAATCCGTGCAAGGGTAAACATAGGAGGCAAAGCCAGGGCCATCTGGTGAGGATACGCTGCTGTGCCCACCCGCCACCTCATCCTGATACTCGACCCGCGTGCGTAGGATGGACTGTCCCCTGCCCCCGATTTCCTTCCCACGCAGGGCTCCAGGCTCCTCTATCGATCCTCTGATGTAGACCTGTTGGCCCATCCTCAGGGGACAGCGCCCCAGTGCCAGCTTTGTGTTGACAGGGAGAGCACTCACTGCTGTGCTGTCCGCTGGACACCTGGGATGTGGACACCTGGACTGCGCCCCATGGCCTGCTGTCACCAGCCCCCGCTGGCTCCTTGCCAGTCCTACCATTCCCAGATGTCCCCATCTCTTGAATCGTCGTCGCCCAAATCCACATCAGCTGCTCACGGATCCATTTTGCTCTCTTCCTTTCCGGTCCTCCCTACCTGCCGCACAGAGTTCAGTTACACTCTGGTGTGTCATTAGCTTTTCCAATGCAAAAGCCTCAGCCCCAGTGCCTGCTGGCTTTGCTAAGAACACCCCTCCGGCCGCCCCGCCCAGGGCAATGCCAGACCAGAGGATGGAGCCCTGGGTCTCTTCACTTTGCGCCACATTATCACAGAAAGGTGGATTAAGAGTTATCTCCGCTCTGCTTTCTCTCAGAGGTCCCTGGCAACGCAGCCACCTCGATATAAATACACACCAGAAACGTGCACAGATTCATACTCGGAGTCAAGGCTCTCAGAGTCCTGAGGGCAGACACTGCCAGCGAGCAAGGACATCCGGAGGTCCCCAGGATGCAAAGGAGTGCCAGCCTCGCCGCTTCAAGGTCAAATATGGCACCCATCAAATAAAACGCCTCTGATTCCTGATAGTTCTCTGGCGCCCCATCCCAAATGCTAGAGATCCTTCATCTCTATGGGTAGCCAAATGTTTCACAGTCGAAGGTTTTCATTCTTTACAATTAAAAACGGCCTAATTACCTCCTGCCTTTGTTTTTCTAACGCTTTTTTCTCCTTAGTGTTGCTAATGTAGCTCAATTTGTTTGAAATTCTGTTGTTTCTGATCACTGGTCAATGAGATTAAAATCAAACGCAACGAAGTTGTGCTTCTGCGTGTAAGAATGGGCATCGTTTTAGGACTGAACCGATGTCAGGACCATAAGCACGTTCCTAGCAAATCGTTTTACTCTGGTGACTAAAATAACTACATATTCAGGACACCGGCACAAAATTATTTTCATGGTTGGTACAAGTTCTGTAGCACGTCTCCACCTTCCACTGGCCCTGTTCTGGGTAGGTCTGTAGACAGAACCACTCACAAACCTGATTCAGGCACATGTAGGAGACACATGCATTAGCTTACAAGACTGTGCAGAAGGCCGTCCTGCTTGGCAGCACAGGAATAAAATTCGCCTAAGTGTCTCTCATACATATGATAGTCCTCTTACATTTACTTGTGAGGCTCTGTCAGACATTTTCAAACTACAGAGGGCCTGGAAAGCAAACACAATAAAAAGATCAGAGACCTAAAATGCCAGGCCAAAGAGAAGAACCAGAAGGAACAAGATATATTCATTGTAAATATTTTAAAACTGTATTCTTATCTTGGTTCAGTGCTGTGTCCTGTCTTGTCTCTGATCATTGTAAATATTTAATGTGCTGTGTAGTGGCATCTCCTTACTGATACAGGAAAGATGAGTAAATCCGTACACGCAGGACGTGTGTCTTCACTTGCTGTGCAGACAGCCTGAGAGAGAGCACCCCATGAAGAGTGGCTGTGGATGGTTGCACAGGCTGTGCACTGTACAAGGGAGCCTGGCTGAAGGGCTGAAAAACCCACCCAGCTCAGGGGTCGTGGGGTCAGTTCTGAGCAAAAGGCTTCTTTGTGCAATTAGCTGGGGCTACAGGGTGCTTTTTTATTTTGCAATTCAGTTTGCTGGTGCGAAGGGAATCGAGCAGAGTTGATGGGAAAAGTGCTCCTGTTTATTCAAAAACTCCAGAAATCTTTTAAGTCTCAGTATGATTTTCTCTCCAATAAAAGTATAGAACATTTTATTTCGTTTTCCCTTTTTTATTCTCTTAGCAGCCTAAACCTTGTCTGAGGGCTTGATTTTTCTTGCACACTGACCAAAGGCAGCTTCCAGAAGCAATCATCGACGACGAGGGGAAGGGAGGTGAGACGGTGAGGAGGGGAGGTGGCCTCAGAAGCCGTGGCTCTGTGCAGGGCTTTGTCCCGTCTGTCATCTCACCCCTGACACCTGAGTTCGTTCGCCCCTTCGCCTTTGGCTCCTCCAGACTTCCCATGATTCACCTGTGTGGTTTCTTCACTCCAGGACCCGTGGGTGCTTCAGCTCCACCACCGTGACCAATGTCACCTGCTTTCTCAGGTGCTGGAGGAAAAGCAGACAGAGGAAGCCTTTGAGATTCTAGCTGGACCCGTGGTCAAGAATAACCTCACAACTGAGCATACCGGAGACTCTCACGGGCGGAGAGAATGAGACGCCCTGTTTATGGGATAAAATACGATGAAGCCAAACAGGGTCCCTCGTGAGCTTGTCTGGTTAAAACTCTAGGACAGTCTCCCATGGTCTGATTTTCTAAATTCTCTCAGGCATTTCCAAGTATCTCAGTAGCATAAAATATGGAGATACACTGAGACCTGAGGTCTGTCTGTCTGTCTGTCTGTCTATCATCCATCTATTGTTCACAGATTCCTTTGAATTCTCTGTAACAAACGCACAGGCACACAACGCAGCAGGTCCATTTATTGGCACGTAGGGCGTGTCCGGACATCATACGGTGTGTTGCGAGGCCCAGGAGGGTGGAACTCACTGCGCCAGACAACTATTTTATGTTCCTTTTTGAATTTGAAGGTCCTAAATAATGCATCCCCACAGTTTCCAGCTGTGTTTCTCAAATGGCATGTGGAGAATTATTCTATGGCCTCGATTGTCTTTTTCTGAGATTTGAAGATCATTTAATAGTTTTCTTGCATCTCATGACATCTTTCTTATATGAGATGGGAGATTCCTCTCCTCTTTACAGTTCTTTCTCTCCTCTCATCCTTGGTCTTTTCTTTCAACCTAAAGATGTGTCATTCATTCACTTGTCACCCATTCAACCCAATGCGTATTAAGATCCTATTAGAAATTGTGCTAGGGACTAGGGGTGTACGCTGAACAAGACAGACACAGCTTCCGCTCTCATTGAGCTCACAGTCTAGTGGGGAGACAGAAAATACGCAAAACTTATGTGGATAATTGTGAGGACGATAATTCTCCCATCGATGTGGGATTCGGACAGCACGCCACGATGTGCTGTCCGAATCCCACATCGATGGGAGAATTATCGTCCAGCTGCTGGGAGTTCCGCAAGAACAGGGCCCTCGGCGAACACTTTTAGGGATGGCCTTATTCACTGAGGAGAGCTGCCTCACCCAGGGCCGTGCCCCCTCCCCAGGGCATGTCCATTTAAAAACGAGATCTCTATTTCAACTACTGAATTCGAAAACAGTAAAATAATATCTTGCGACATAATCTTTTTGGGCCGCAGTTGGGTTATGTGTCAAAAAGTCTTAATAAATACGCACTGTTACTGGAATTCCACTTTTAAGAAGTTATTCTAAGGAAATAATCTGACCAATGTGTAACTGTTTAGTTCTGATTATGACTGTCTTTTAAAAAAAATTTATATCCCCAAATCGAGAACAATGTGCTTCTTAGTAACAGGAATCGATAGGGTGAATTATGGGCCTCGTATTTGATGGCCTGTTCACTCTATAATCAATGAAAAATGATGTGG
>NW_011888856.1:3058016-3063240 GCF_000151845.1 Pteropus vampyrus
GCCTTTGAGATTCTAGCTGGACCCGTGGTCAAGAATAACCTCACAACTGAGCATACCGGAGACTCTCACGGGCGGAGAGAATGAGACGCCCTGTTTATGGGATAAAATACGATGAAGCCAAACAGGGTCCCTCATGAGCTTGTCTGGTTAAAACTCTAGGACAGTCTCCCATGGTCTGATTTTCTAAATTCTCTCAGGCATTTCCAAGTATCTCAGTAGCATAAAATATGGAGATACACTGAGACCTGAGGTCTGTCTGTCTGTCTGTCTGTCTATCATCCATCTATTGTTCACAGATTCCTTTGAATTCTCTGTAACAAACGCACAGGCACACAACGCAGCAGGTCCATTTATTGGCACGTAGGGCGTGTCCGGACATCATACGGTGTGTTGCGAGGCCCAGGAGGGTGGAACTCACTGCGCCAGACAACTATTTTATGTTCCTTTTTGAATTTGAAGGTCCTAAATAATGCATCCCCACAGTTTCCAGCTGTGTTTCTCAAATGGCATGTGGAGAATTATTCTATGGCCTCGATTGTCTTTTTCTGAGATTTGAAGATCATTTAATAGTTTTCTTGCATCTCATGACATCTTTCTTATATGAGATGGGAGATTCCTCTCCTCTTTACAGTTCTTTCTCTCCTCTCATCCTTGGTCTTTTCTTTCAACCTAAAGATGTGTCATTCATTCACTTGTCACCCATTCAACCCAATGCGTATTAAGATCCTATTAGAAATTGTGCTAGGGACTAGGGGTGTACGCTGAACAAGACAGACACAGCTTCCGCTCTCATTGAGCTCACAGTCTAGTGGGGAGACAGAAAATACGCAAAACTTATGTGGATAATTGTGAGGACGATAATTCTCCCATCGATGTGGGATTCGGACAGCACGCCACGATGTGCTGTCCGAATCCCACATCGATGGGAGAATTATCGTCCAGCTGCTGGGAGTTCCGCAAGAACAGGGCCCTCGGCGAACACTTTTAGGGATGGCCTTATTCACTGAGGAGAGCTGCCTCACCCAGGGCCGTGCCCCCTCCCCAGGGCATGTCCATTTAAAAACGAGATCTCTATTTCAACTACTGAATTCGAAAACAGTAAAATAATATCTTGCGACATAATCTTTTTGGGCCGCAGTTGGGTTATGTGTCAAAAAGTCTTAATAAATGCGCACTGTTACTGGAATTCCACTTTTAAGAAGTTATTCTAAGGAAATAATCTGACCAATGTGTAACTGTTTAGTTCTGATTATGACTGTCTTTTAAAAAAAATTTATATCCCCAAATCGAGAACAATGTGCTTCTTAGTAACAGGAATCGATAGGGTGAATTATGGGCCTCGTATTTGATGGCCTGTTCACTCTATAATCAATGAAAAATGATGTGGCACACCTCAATTTATTAATCCTGAAAGATGCTGATAATACGTTCATCAAAAAGGACATGTTACGGTATAGACAGTAATATCCCATTCTTGTTTTAAAATACGTAAATGTATACACACGCATAGATATGTACATATTACATACGTATATTCTTCAGATATTTCTATTACCGGTTGGTGAGATTGGGGATTACATTGTTGATCTTTTAAATTTGACACCCTACAATATGTTGTGTTTTTGTTTTTGTTTTTAAAACGCAAGAGAAAGAGAGAACATCAAATAAAACCTATTACGCAGGCATTGGCTACGATAGAGCTTACGTACTTCTACCATTGTATTCTTCCATGCATACTTTTTTACATCTATCCATTTCCACAGTTATTTTGTGCCTCTAGCTATCATTCCCTCGAGGGCGGGGCGCTGCTGTTATCTTTGCGTGCCCAGCACGTGGCCCGGTGTTTTCCATCTTGTGGACATCGCTAAATGTTAGCATTTCAAGGAAAGAAGGAGGACAGAGGGAGTAAATGGAGAGGAAGAAGAGAGGAAGGGAGGAAGAGGGTGAGGGAGGGTGGGGAAAAGGAGGGAGAAAAGAAAGAAGAGAAGAAAGAAGGAGGGAGACGAAAATCGAGGGAGGAAAGAAAGAGAATGGAAGGCGGGAGGGAAAATGGGAGGAAAAAATGTGGAAAGGAAGGAAGGCTGAGGGAAGCGGGGGAAGAAAATGTGGTTACAGGCATCGTTTCTGCATAAACCAACGTTTACCTCTTGGAGACGGTGCTGAAATCCCAACCAGAGCTGCTCCCATGCCCAGTCCACGTTTCTGCCATGTGGCTTTGTTTCAGACGCCCTGTGACGCTGTTGGGTCTACCAGTCTTTCAGGGCTCAGACGGGTGGGATCTGGTCCAAGGAAACCTTTTCCCACAAGGTACGGGTGCCCTTTGCAAATGTTTGCTAACATATCAACAGCTGGAGCATGCATCACACAGTTCCTCAATCATGAGCAGACATTACCTAATTGATAAGGACGTCCCTCTAGGCATAGCAGCCCCGTTCCCAGTTCTGTGCGACACACAATCAAACTCTGTTCCCTTTCCCTGTGACATCAACATTCTTGGCCAGGCCGTTGGAGGGGAACTCCTTTCCCACCCAAGATAAACTGAAATCTTGGGACAGAACCGTTCCCCGAGGATCCCCACAGCCACATTCTCCCACCCACTCCCATCTCCCGGGTCCGCTCAGGGCTCCAGTCCTAGCCACGAAGCTCCTCTTTGGGCCTCACTGACACTGACCCCAGTGCAGCTGCAGCTCTTCTCCAGCTCCCTGTGACAGCAGGAAACAGATTGGCGGAACCAGGCATTTGGTGTCAGTGGACGTCCCCACACGAGGCCCTGAGGTCTCTCCCTCTCCCTTCCTCTGTGCCTCCCCGCCTCTCGCCAACACAGTTGTGCATCGACATTGAAAATGTCCATCTGGTCTCTCCTGGCAATAGGTTCTTGGTGAGAACATATTTTCTTAACGCACTTGGGGATGGCCTGTGAACCTAAGAAGCAATCGGCCCTGGCCACCTATGGCCAACTCGGGGCAGGGCACAGAGGGAAGCACCCGGCAGAGCCCCAGTTACAGGGAAGGCCTCTGAAACGCAGCCCTAGACAGGCCCACCCCTGCCACTTCTCCTGCCTAGTGTGGCGCGTCCCTCAAGTACTATGATCTCTATCTGGGTCACAAAAGCAATCTTTGCTACTAAATTGGTCCCTGGCCCCTGAAATTAAAGAAAAGACATACAATCAAGAGGAAAGAGAACAACAGAGTTTGATTTGGGAGGGTTTTCTTGGGGCCAGGGGTGGGGTAGTTTAAAGCAACGAAAGGTTGCTTTATCTCATCTTCGTCTTATAGCATAACGGGGAATTTGGAGCCAAATAGACCCAAGTTCAAACACTGGTTCTGCCACTTACTAGCTTTATAACTTGGGGCAAACGTATCTCTCTCAGCTTTAATTTTCTCATGTGGGTCTTATAAGGATTCAATGGGAAAACTTATATATATATCCTGGCCTGGAGTAAGCGCGAAAGTTTTTTAACCGATGCGCATGAAGAGTTTTGCAGTCGATGCCTTTAAACGCATCCACGTCTAGATGGCCATTTCCCTCCTCTTGTTGGCGTCCACAGTGAACCACGATGCCGCTAGCAGAGCTGTCATAACCAAAAGCAGTGCAAACACTGCCCAGCACTTAAAAGAAACTGCCAGCACGGCCGAGTCTCAAAACGTCTCGCCCAGCGCTGGGCCCTGACGGACGAGGAGCCCGAGGCCTAAGGAGGGAGACTGAGGACACGATTGACGGCAATGGTTTTGACCTCAAGCCTGGTCATGTGTCGTTTGTCCCTGGCAGCACCCTGGGGGGGTGGGGAGAGGTGGGAGTAGTGCGCACAGACCCAAGTCTCTCATAGGGTGACCTTGGGCTCTCGTCTGCCAGGCCTCTAGAATCTACATAATGAAAAACCCCTCCCTAATTTCCCCAGTTCCCTGTTGTCTTCACAGCTGGGTCTCCACAGCTGGGTCTCCACTGGGGCAAACTTGGGGTTCGGCTAAAAATTTTTGCTAAAATATCCCTCTGTGAAAGCTGGTGTGGGTCCCTCATGTCCTTTGACTTGTAGTGGGTGGCCACACCCTGGATGGTTGTGGGCCTGGGGGGGCGTGAAACTCAAACCCAATTGGTGAGCGAACTCAACAGTCACATACCACGCTTGCCCCACGAGAGCGCCTAGGGAGAGCCTAGTGAAGCCTGGTCACTGGTAGGGAAGTTGGGGGGTCAGCAGTCACCTCCATCAAGCCGGTCTCTGAACCCCTCGTGCAGTGCAGAGTGACAGGGGGGCCCTGGGCTGGTCTACCTCCTTTGGGCCTGGGAAGCCTTGGACAATCGTGCTAGGTCTCCGTCTTCCCTTGTAGGTGGAGAAGAAGCGTTGCCTCCTTCAGCTCCGACACTGCGGGGTGCTCACCGTGCTGGCCTTTGCACCCCTTCCTCCTTTGCACAACTGGAGCAGAAAGTACAGGTCCCCTCGGCCCCACGCCCTTTAAGAATCTGCATCTCCAGAGGGGAGGGTAATGTGTAGTGTGTAGAATTTCACTCTCGTTCACCTGAAAACGGACCGCCAACTTTTTCCTGTCGCAGGAACCCATCGGAGACCAAAGCGAACTTCTATTTCCATATCTCATCCTCTCAAAGAGAACGCAGCCGTAACTCCACAGAGTAAACACGCACAGTCTAATCTTTCTTCGTGGTGGGACAGTTTGTTGAAATTGGTGAAATGATGCAGACCCCTCCGAAATGGTTTGATAAGAGCTGTGAGTCCAGCTTTGTGATTATTAAACACAGGGAGTATAACTCGGCTGCTCCTGATAATGTTAAAAAGAACGCTTTCTCCTACCCAAATCTTCCTCCCTACCACGTATGCAAGTGGCTTATACGTAAAAGAGCTCAGTTACCTACCAAGGGCACGAGCAGACATGTACATTCGACCATTCGACTTATTGTTTCCTTGAGAAAAGCGTCTGTGTCTCTAGAGAAAGAGGAAATCCCACTCCGGTTTGATGATCTCTCGTTGGGTTATTGGTGACGCCATGAAAGAAGAACCACAGTCTGATGGTTAATCCTGCACAAGAACCATGCCGAAAAAAAAAGTAATTAATGAAGTTTGGGGTATCGAAGTTTTCCTTTCTTAGAGCAGGCGTCGGCAAACTACATACCACAGGCCAAATCCGGCCCGGGGCCTATTTTTGTGTGGCTACGAATTTACACTTATATTTTCGAATGGTTGATAAATTAAGAAAGATAACATTTCATGACA
>NW_011888856.1:3064428-3071051 GCF_000151845.1 Pteropus vampyrus
TAGGAAGTTTCAGAGAAAATAAAGTGCAGCCATGTTCTATACATCACAGTATATGCAGCCTAAGAAAAGTCGGGGGGGAGAAATAGTTTGCCCCTTCTGGGGGTGAAATGTATAAATTCTATTATAGTTCGTAAATGATGTTTGTCCCAGATCCAAATTATGTGTGCTGTGTCCAGATAAGACCCTAATATTGACCTCAAGTGTCTCTTCCCGGCTCAGAAGCAGCCTGAAGAAAATGGAAATCAGAAACACACAGGCCAGTCAGAGACACACAGGTGCCTTCTCTTCTGACTGATTTTGGGTGACGACGCCGAGGGCAAAGACAGAGCAACCACAGAGAGGTGGGGACGTGGGGTCCGAACTCCCTGGATCTGTGTTGGCTGAGGGAAGTGAGCGGGCACAGGGAGGGTCCATCCACCAGACACTGAGAGCCGTGTGCCTGAGACCCCTAACCTCGGCTCAGCCTCATACCCCCGCAAGTCACCAGCCCCCCCACCATCCAACACAACTCATACCCCATTTAATATATATTTATGTTAAACGCTCGAAAAGAGATTCCAGGTTATGGAAATCTCCTTGACATGGGGCTGCTTACAGCCACTTTTGAGTGACTTCTGTGTCAGCCTCTGCACGGGCGACTCCCCTGGACCTCATTTAATTCTCACTGTAACCCTCGGTGATGAGTGTCATCATCCAGACCGGGCAGATGTGTAAACTGAGGCCCACAGAGGTTAATTATTTGTCCCAAATTGCACCACCGTAAATTCTAGAAATTCAAGTCTGTCCAGGTCTGCTGTTCCTTGCCACCGCCCCCCGCCCCAAACACACACTGCTTCTCTAATAAAATAAATCCGACTGAAACTGGGTTTCATGCAACAGAGAATTTCCCATGAGGACACACGGGGGGACCTTGCAGAGTCATCTCAGGCAGACTCCGACCTCTTAAGTTAATACCTTAAAATCCTTAACGTTCTGAACCCATCTGGCAGGCTAGGAGCAGACTGAGAAGTTCTGGGCTTCTCTATCTTATTGGCCATCCTACCCAAGCGAAAATGCCCGCAGACGTCCAGTGCACAGTCGCCCTGGACCCAGCTTATCCGGACCCAGAGGCTCCACGGGAAAAGTCTAACGGAAAACCGACGCGCTGGGTCCGCTCGGCTTGACACTTCACACTTGCTCTCTCTCCCTCTCTCCGACGTTAATGGCCGATTTCCCCCAGGTTCTCTTTTCACCTCTTAACCACGTGTCTGTCACCTCAGCTTGTTAATGGCTTCTGGGCGTCTTGTGGTCCAGCGTATCGCTACGCCGTTCCACAGAGACTCCCGCCAGCCTTTCTCCTTGGTATGGGGTTGCTTACAACTTGTAAATCAGCATATTACTCACAGCGAAATGTTTCCTGAAAAACTTTCCGAACAGCCTGGGAGCGTGGGTGACAGTGTGGCCTGGTGACATAACGCTTCCAGGACAGCGGCAGAAAGCAGCCGGTGAGCCAGAGCGGAGTCCGACGGCAGCATTTCAAGATGTCATCCTGCAAGGTGAGGTCACTCAGCACTTGGAGCTCCGGAAAAGAGCACATTCCTCCGGAAGACAGAGGAAAAATAAGGAAACTTCTGCTGCGGGAACCCCCCTCAGGAGTCCTGGCTGGGGACCCTCTCTCTTACCCTGGGCCTCGAATGCCATTGTGTTTGGAAACCCGTCTGTTCTAGTCTTGGATTTATGCCTAGAGCGTTTTTGTTTTTGTTTTGTTTTGTTTTGTTTTGTTTTGTTTTGTTTTGTTTTGTTTTGTTCGAGGACATGGATTTTTCTATATCGTCCCAGAACACGAGCCCCCTTTCTGCCCTGCGGAATTCCTCCTGCTCTCCAGGGAGACGCAGGCTGACTGTGCAGAAGCTTCGGGTTTTGGAAGGCGACTTCCCCAGCATCTGGGGCCTAGGCCATAGCGTCATCTGGCCCAACAACTGGAGACTGTTCGAAACTGGACTGAGCTGCCTTGTGAAGGGGTGAGCCTCCCGTCGCCAGGAGGATGTGGCGAAGAGGAACAGCACGGCGTCCTGTCAGAGTTCTGAAAGAGGGAGTTTCTGCGTCGGGCGAGCGACCCGACCTCACAGATGTTCCTCAAGGATCCGCTGTGGAGAATTCCCAGGAAGGCGACGGTCGCTGCAGGCCACTCGCTCGTAGTCCTTCGACTGGTTCGTGCTCGGGTTCCATCGTTAAAGAAAGAGGCAGCCCGCCGTCTGGAGCCAGACCGGATGTCATGGCCATGTGCTGCAGCCTCAGACCGCGCCCGGGTGAGATGACCACCTCGCTCGCACGCCGCCCACGGAGTCGTTTGGGGAAAATCAAAATAACATAGCCCTGTAGAGAAGGTCCAAAGATGGACAGAACAATTAGATATTATACCAAGTGGCCCCTAATCCTCCCTTTAGAGATTAAAGAAACACCTGTCCCGTTGGCTTTGCAACAAAACAAATTCCATGCTTCACAGCACCAACTTCCATTTGTATAGAGATCAAATTATATTTTCACATCGAGGGGCAAAAAGTTGAGTCCATCCATGAAGCCCCTACCTGCCAGCAACCGGAACTGCAAAGCCTGCGTTTCCACTGCCATGTGTTTCAACAGAGATAGGTATGTAGTAGGTGCTCAGGAAAGACGGTGGAGTACACGGCATAGGTTTCTCTACGAGTTGTAGCGTTGGCACACAGGACTTCAGAACGTGGAGTAGGAGTCATCGTAAGCTTCTTGATGTTTCAGAAGGGCGGGCCTCTCAAACACGCTGCTATGGAGAGCACAGTGGCCTAGGTGGCAGCTTCTGGAGTTCTGTTGATCTTAGACTGAGAGTTCAGGCCCATCCACTCTATTTTGGTTTATTTATGACGATAGTTCACACTGGGACATGTCTGAGGGTGAAAAGAGGAGCCATTAATAATGACCCTGGCATGTCAGGTATAAAAGGGCCCTGTCCCGGGCAAAGTGGATATTAGGTCATCTTTCTCCTTGACTGCCACATGTCAATCATAAGAAAGTAAATGGCCCCAGCTGAAAGCAACCTTAGAGGTCATTGTCCTCAACTCTCCTACTTTATAGAAGAGGACATTTGTGCCAGAGAGCTTGAAAGACTGTTCCCGAAGCCATATATACTTTGGTACTGCTGGACTCAGCCTAGGAGCCAGGTCCGCCTGTCCCCAGTCCAGGGCATGTGCGTGCCTGTCGTGTGTCCCTCCGTGTGCACTGCCGGATGCCCACAAGGCAAAGGAAGAGGCGCGACCAGCAAAGTCCTTACCTTGTCACATCAAGCTGAAAATGAGCCCTCATAAGAGTGTGTGGCATGGACTTCCTAGGTGATTTTAGATCAAATATCTAATCCTCCGCATCCTGTTTGTTCTCTCATGTGGAAAGTCAGAAGAAATAACTGGCCACTGCCTTCTACTTTGGGATGTAGTTAGGAGGGATGAGACATACATCTGTAGGGAAAGGGGAAGTTGCACCCACCCACACAGGGCAGTAGGTATTTTCACACTGTAAAATTATACCCAATACACTGATAGACCAATCACTTAATAGTACTCCTGCGTCCTAAAAATGATAAAGTGACCCCAAATACCTAACTTGTAAAGCAAGGGTGACTTATTGAAGGGAAAGGCATAAGGAGAGACTAGAGGAGGGAGATAAACACGGAGAAGGGAAAAGACTTATTTAATGCCATCCTGTTTTTCCCTAACTGAGCAATAGAAAATTCATGAAGAAACAGACAATATTGTTCATTTCAAAAAATTTACAGAAAAATCGAACACAGTCTTACTATCCCCTTAAACTGCAGTGTGATTCTTTTAACCCAATGGAGAAAAACTCCATGAACTAAAACTTCCAAGATGCTGTTGGTATGATGAACAATATTGGGCGGTCGTCTCAGCTTAACTCACTTGTCCTCCACATGCCAACCTGACAGTCAGCTGCCGTGGCTCCACACTGATGGGACATTAGCAAAGGCAGATGGAGTTGCTCCTCAAAGTATGGCGCTTTAAGAACTGATTGCTTCCAGCAAGGACAAGTCCTCTGCAAACTTTCCAGGTATCGCTGTGTGTGACATGTGCACAGCTTTCAAAGTAAGACTTTCATCTGGAGAGTCTCCTGGCTCCTTGCATCCCAGAGGCAGAAGGTTTAAGCATCCCAAGAAAGCCAAGTGTTGGACACATGAAGAGAGATTGGGGCGCCAGCTTCCCCTCCTCGGTGTCAGCGCCATTTTATGGGCGTCTCACGTAAACCTGTGGTGGCGAGTGTGTCTGAGAAGGGGACCAAGGAGACGAGAGCAGTCACAGGCAGGCAGCTGATTCTATTGTCGAGGACAGAAACTGATGATGAATTGTGAACTTGCGATCTTGCACCAAGCTGGAGCCACTTGGGTTGGTGCTCATGTCTGCTTTTTCTTAAGGAGAAGACGATTTGTTAAAAACCAAAAAGCTAAAATACAGGAGCATCACCTCTTGGCTACTTGTGACTTTTAAGAATAAAATAAAATCATTTGAGAAAAGATGCTGTGGATTTTCCTGAACTCAAACGTCTGCCCCCCACCTCCCCCACTCCATCCCCCCCACACACACACACACCTGAGAGGTTTTGTTGAGACCAAGAAATGAGGGAACTTTCCATTGCTAGATCTTTAAAAGGTAACAAGAGTGAAGCCATTCTCAAGCCTGTGGAAAAGGAAAATCTTGTGTTCCTTCCAATTTGAAGCTTTTCATGCAGGGAAGAGGGGTTTGGGCAACGAGAACAGAAAAATGCAAGACCATCTTGGGACCAGAATGTCCAACTGATCAGGGTTACGGCTAGCAGTAAAGATAGCGAGGTGGTCGAATCAAGTAAATGGATTTTTGGAGAAGGGATTTCAACAGGCTTAAGGGAGTCATTGAAAAGCCTCCACAGAAGGGAGATCAAGAGATGAACAGGGGCCCGAGACGGCCAGGTATTCTCATGGGAAGAAATTCCACAAAACGCTGGCATTGTGACCGTTTATAAAAATGGATAGATAGATAGATAGATAGATAGATAGATAGATAGATAGATAGATAGTAGATAGATAGATAGATAGATAGATAGATAGATAGTAGATAGATAGATAGATAGATAGATAGATAGATAGATAGATAGTAGATAGATAGATAGATTGATAGATAGATAGATAGATAGATAGATAGATACATAGATACATAGATACATAGATACATAGATACATAGATAGATGATAGGGAAAAAAAAAAGAAAAAAATGGACATGGAAGGTAAAAGGAAGTCTAGTGGGCATACTCTGGGCTTTACAAGAATACACACTGAAGTGGCCCAGAAATTATAAAATAGAATCATTCCCAGGGAGGACAACAAAGAAATTAGAAACGCTTGTTTAAGGAAGTCAGGAAATCCGAAGCAGTATCTGAGATGTAACTTTTCAAGAGGCATAAGAGGAGAGGAAAAGGGAAATGCCATCCCTTCAGTAGATGGGAGAGGAAAGGAAGGAATGGCCACTGCCCCTCTCTAGATGCTGGCGTCTGGACGGCTCGTTGAGCCCGTGATGTCCCCCGAACATGAGAATGAGTGTATTCTCATGTCATCTCATTTGAGCCACCTCACAAGTCAGTGGAAAGGTTTGGAAGGTAGGTAACCCAGAGGGAGAAAAGGCATGAGCAAGCTGGATGCCAGCGCGTCTCTCGGTTCATGAATGCCATTTGATTTGCACGATCAGAAGACCTGTGCCACGGGCCCCCAGGGGAACTGCCCAGGGACCTGCCAGGTGGGAAGCACAGCCAACCACGGCAGGATGGTGAGGCTCTTTAACCTCAGTCTCTACGCTAGAAAACTCCCGGCAAAGCAAAAATAATGCTAAATTACTTTGTGATTCAGCACTCAGAAGTAATCAGGGGATGGAGTAACATTTCTCACTCATGTATTCGTTCATTCAACAAATATTTATTGAGGATCCTATTATTTGCGAGACACCGTCCTAAATATGAAGATGACCAACAAAGTGTCATCAAAGCAAGCCTCTGTCAGACCAATCTAATCAAACTTCATATGCCAGGCTTGATATTTGGGTTAGATTCATCCCTGAGATTGCTCGTGATTTGACAAGTTTTCCGGTGGCGCCTCGCAGATAATAACCCGCCCATAAATGGACAAAAATCACGTGTGCTCACGCCCGGAGAATGTTCGTGCGTAACGAACGCATCAACCCACACAGCGAAAAGGGTCAGACCGTGCGTCTCGTTTGCTCCTGCAACCACTCTGTTAAGCAGGCAGGACAGGAGGAGTTCGACAGATGAGGAGACCGGGATTCTGAGAGGTCATGTACGATGCCCGCAGGCCCGCAACTGGGGACCGAAGAAGTCAGACTCGACACCAAGCAATGTGGTGTTGTGAGGTTCTTCCAGAACGGGTTTTATCGCTGTCATAGGGTGGAACGGGAAGACAAACACTAATGTGCAGACCACAAAAGGCCAACGTGAGGAGGTAGACACCCTTGGGATTAAGGCCACTTAATCAAACACAGGATGCGCAGTTCAGTCTGAACTTCCGATATGTCCCACAAATTGCCCTTCTTTGTTTTGTATTGTGTTTTGTGGCTAAATGTGG
>NW_011888856.1:3071101-3077249 GCF_000151845.1 Pteropus vampyrus
TCTCTCGGTTCATGAATGCCATTTGATTTGCACGATCAGAAGACCTGTGCCACGGGCCCCCAGGGGAACTGCCCAGGGACCTGCCAGGTGGGAAGCACAGCCAACCACGGCAGGATGGTGAGGCTCTTTAACCTCAGTCTCTACGCTAGAAAACTCCCGGCAAAGCAAAAATAATGCTAAATTACTTTGTGATTCAGCACTCAGAAGTAATCAGGGGATGGAGTAACATTTCTCACTCATGTATTCATTCATTCAACAAATATTTATTGAGGATCCTATTATTTGCGAGACACCGTCCTAAATATGAAGATGACCAACAAAGTGTCATCAAAGCAAGCCTCTGTCAGACCAATCTAATCAAACTTCATATGCCAGGCTTGATATTTGGGTTAGATTCATCCCTGAGATTGCTCGTGATTTGACAAGTTTTCCGGTGGCGCCTCGCAGATAATAACCCGCCCATAAATGGACAAAAATCACGTGTGCTCACGCCCGGAGAATGTTCGTGCGTAACGAACGCATCAACCCACACAGCGAAAAGGGTCAGACCGTGCGTCTCGTTTGCTCCTGCAACCACTCTGTTAAGCAGGCAGGACAGGAGGAGTTCGACAGATGAGGAGACCGGGATTCTGAGAGGTCATGTACGATGCCCGCAGGCCCGCAGCTGGGGATGAAGAAGTCAGACTCGACACCAAGCAATGTGGTGTTGTGAGGTTCTTCCAGAACGGGTTTTATCGCTGTCATAGGGTGGAACGGGAAGACAAACACTAATGTGCAGACCACAAAAGGCCAACGTGAGGAGGTAGACACCCTTGGGATTAAGGCCACTTAATCAAACACAGGATGCGCAGTTCAGTCTGAACTTCCGATATGTCCCACAAATTGCCCTTCTTTGTTTTGTATTGTGTTTTGTGGCTAAATGTGGCAACGCCCCCTGAGATCCACCGGGAAGTTACAAACTGTGTTCCTGGGCCACACACTCCTTTGGGGCCAGGTATCAACGTCCTCTGAGAAGGAAGGTGCTACTCCCTTACATAAACCTTGGGCTTGCTGAGCCGACCTGATGAAGTAGACATAACTGCTTTTCCACAAACGGAGAAACGAGAAGATGAATAAGACTGACAGCTGCCACGTGCAGGACTTGTGCTTCCGTCCTGGGGACTATGCTTCAGGATTAGCTGTGATTTTCTCCATGGTACAGTCCATTACTGAGTGGATAAACTGAGGCCCACACAGAGGGCGTGTGAGGAGCTGGGATTAAAACCCATACAGATGGCACTGTCTGTGCTCTCTCCATCATGCTGCGTAATGAAAGATGTGCGTTCTCCAGAAACTTGCTGCTTCTAACAGTGTTTCCTAACGAGGTCCAGCAATGAGGCCTCCACCGCAGGCAGAGACGCCTGGAAGAAGGAGGGGCAGCGAAGAGGCCCAGGAGGGCTGTGGAGATTTGACCAGCGATGGAAAGGTGTCCAAATAACAAACGCTGTCTTGCCCCAGGCACCAGAATTGCCCTTTGGGGAACAATGGAATGGATTAAAAGGTTCACCTTCCCGGGCTGGTAGCATCTCCCCCTGGGGATCTTGCTGCCACACTCCCCGGTGGCCTGTCCTCCCCATGGGGTCCCGGGCTTTAAGGTCTCACTCTTCTGCCCAGCTGCCTTTTCGCCAGTTCCCACCAGAGCCCCCAGCAGTCACAGTAAAATAATTTGCCCGAACTCTAGACATTTGACAAGAGATCAAACGGCAAGGGTTTTCTCGAGCGCGTGGGGGGCGGGGAGAGACGGGAGGACTGTGGAGGGTCCCGGAGCTTTCTGGTTCCTGTTGCCATCGATAAAAGCAAAGGGTTATGTCCTTTTGATTCTCAGACTTCATTTAAGTCCTTGGCTATCCATCCTGCTTCTTGAAATGCCCACCACAGAGAGGATCCACTTTCGTTTCACCTCTAGCCTTCATGGAATGAGGTGAAGCAAAGGGAGAGAGCGAGAGAATGAGACAGTGCATTCAAAGTCAGACTCATCCCAGGCCGGACCTCCCTTCCGCCCCCCCACGTCTGCCCGCCACTCTCTCTAAAAGGCTTTTTGCATGAGCGATCCATACAAATTCAATTTGAGACTCACAATAGAATGGCCACATAGAACCAATGGATAGGCCGGGTTAAAAATTAAATATATGGATCAACTTCGGTTGACAACATTACTCTCTTGGCCAAGGGTTGAAGGCCAGGACTAACGGTGGCCTCAAATGTTTCAGAGATGTCCTGATCATACCTGAAGACAGTAGGTACATTCTGAAAGAACCCAGCAGCAGCTCAGAGGCAGGAATGAATTTGTGACCTTGGGCCAACTCCATAGATATGAAAACATGCCTCCAGAAGAGGAAACAACAATGAGAAATACTTGTCTGTGCGCTAGTCTCCGTTAATGAACCCAACGCATAAATTTTTATATAAAACTATGTCATCGTTCGGTGTTGGGACAGACTTTCAGTTTGCTAAGTCTTGTTATGGAGAACTTGCTACATGTCGAGTTTTGTATGCACGATCTTGTTTAATCCTCACAGCATCCAGAACTTGACACTTTCGTGTGATGCTTTTCCCTGGAAAATGACATGACTGACTTTCATTTCATCTGGGTAAAATCAGACTTAAATAAGCATCAAGGACGACTTTGAAAGGAAAAAAGGTCAACTGATAAAAGAAACATTCAGCTTGGTGTGTGTGCACGTGTGTGTGTGTGTGTGTGTGTGTGTATGTGTGTGTGTGTGCGCGCGCGCACGCATATGTGTAAAGAGAAAGATCGGTCCTTCTCCGTTTGCCTTGGTGCTAGTGCTGGCTTATGGAACAAAGCGCGGACGTATGTTTTTGTTTGTTTTCTGGAACACATAGAGAGTGAGTAGTTCACAACGTATAAAGCGATTCTGTGCTTTCGTTGGAGCTTGACAATGTGTCTCTTATAGGTGGCCCAGTGCTGCCTACGTCAAAGACGAGGAAACTGAGTTTGGATGGGTTGGAGGACTTGTGAAATATTTTGATCTGCAAAGACAGAGAGGCGTTTGGCCCAAACCACCTCTTCCCGGTGCCCCGCAAGGGGGAAAGTGTATGGTCACTGGAGATGCCGGGGGGCGTCTGATGCCCAGCTCCACAGTTGAACTCATGTGGCCCTGAGCTTGTCCCTCTGTCCCTGTGAGCATCGGTTCTCCTTCTGCCTTGTTGAGAAGATCAGAAATAACGTATACAGAGTGCCTAGCGTGATGTCTAACCTGGTCTTCAATAAAATGTCACAAATCCAGAATCTGTTGCTAACCAACTTACCTGAGGCGAAGGAAAATCTTGTTGGGTATGTTTTCAGATAAGAGGTATTTAAAGTGTGTGGTGACAATGTTCTTGGACTCTAAGACCTGGAGAGAAATGCTCTACTTTGTGAGTTTTCCCTGCGGGGTCCTGCCTGACTTGTCTTTGAGTCAGGGTTCAGCACCCAGCGTGGCTGTGCTTTTCATGGGGCCCCCTGCAACCGCCTCCCACCTCGCAGGCAGCTCCTCCCACCTAGCTGTTCAGCTCATCTTCCTGAAACACCGAAATGTGCCCATCCTTCTCTACTAACATCTTTCTTCCCCTTGGACCAGGATGCTGACATCCTGACCTTGGACCAAGTTCATGTGTTCTCTATACTTTGGTACTTTCCCAGGAGGCTCCTCAGTTCCTCCTGCAAATAGTGCCATCAGGTCTCTCCACCACCTTGACAAATGCCTTGACAGGTCCAACTGCAAGGCAAGCATGGCTGGTCTCCAGCTGGGACACCCCCTCCCCACCATGAGGACAGTACGGATTTTCCTTACCACAAACGGTGACACTTCCATCCACTTTCACACTAGCAGTCCGCTCTTCCCCCCAAAGGAAAGAAGACCCCCGAGTTGGAGGCCATAGTGGGATGGAATTGTACACGTTTTCTATAGCCTAGGGTGGGGACACCTTAATGTATGGTCACCTAGTGCTTTTGAAAATACTTAAATTGTCATTGTTGGATTTAACAACTTGATGTATGGTCTTCTGCACCATTAACTCGCGTTTCTAAAATTCACCACAGCATGCGAAATCACACAATAAAAGCAATAGGACTTTAGGGACTGTCCTGCTTGCACAACACTCGACAACTGATACATTAAAAAAATAGGAACCTAGTAAAAACGATTCAAAGTATATAAAAATACCACAGTAAATATGATGCTTTATCTTGGAAGGGCCTTGAAATTTGCTTGTGGAACGGGCTTGGGAGGGGTCGCAGCTTGTGGAGTTAGTGTGAAGTGATGGACAGAAGACCGCCTGACACTGGGCGGAAAGTTGTCATATTGGATGTGGATGTGTGTGTTTCACACACACGTAGCGAACCCAGGTGGTTGGCAGACGTTTGACGCATGTGTGTGTGCCTGATTGTGCATTCCTACACAGTTGGTTTCAGCTGGGTGAGGTTTTCTACTTTGCCAGGTGTTCATTGGACAAAATCAGACACACTGTGCTCAGACTGTTGCATTGGAACAAATCTATGTTTTCAGAACAAGTGCCGTAACAGAGCTGACTGTACCATTCGATCAGGTCAAGGTGCCTGCCTTATAATGACGGTTTCCCCGCCCTCCTTATATCTGCACTGTCGTGGATAAGATTTGGAAAGATCATTTAAAAATAGGAAGCATCTGTTTTTAGAAATGTTTTTCCAATTTCACCAGGACTTTGCCATTGCCTCAGAGTCCTCTCCCAAAGGGCACGAGAAAGTCCAGCTTGCTCACAGCCTGCCTCTTTGGGACCCGCTGCTTCATTTCCCTTTACGAATCCTGCTTTCATTCAAGTCCTTGGTTAGTTTTGACATCTGAACTCCATTTCTTCCAAAATGAATTAGCTACGGACTTGAAAAATATAAAGCCAATTCCACATAATCTGGAAGCTGGCAGTTTCTCGTCGATAGTTATCGTCTGCACCGTACTTAGAAAAAGGTGCCCCTTCTGGGTGGGCACGAGCTTGTGGCAGGGTGCACGGCGGATGCATCTCGGCCTCCCTCTAGGTGGCCCCAGGTGAGGTGCCCTCGTGCAGAGGACACAGCGCGGGTAAGCCGATGTGGCTGCCCTGACCACCTTGAGCTGAGCTGCTCATGACTGCTGGTTCCACCATAATGAGCGTTGGGCCTGGAGATTCCAGCATAATGAGAGAGGAGGAGGAGGAGGAAAAAGGAGAGCCTGGCCTGAGACCCCGGACAGACGCAAGCAGGACAGTCCCCTGCAGAGACTGATCCACCAAGATCGAGGCCTCGTGTCACGGGCTGAGTCACGGTCTAGGCAGGGGAGGTGGGGACTTGCGCCAGTGCTGGCTGCTAGGCTGAGGGAGGAAGGCTGGCAAGCCCGGACGTCGGGGCCAGGCAACCACGTGCCACTGTGTCCTCTGGCCTTTGGCTCCCAGGCCTGGGAGCGGGACATCCATTCTCAGCCTCTCTGGGCAGGGCCCTGGGACTGTGGTGGGCTTTCAGGCTGAGTGAGAGCTTATTAGGATCCCCAATTCAGGATCTCCAGGAGGAGGGATGAGAATCTGTGTTTTTAACCAGCCTCTCCAGATTTGTACTGCAGGCAAGCTTGACAAACTCTGATCTAGGCCAGTGATTTGCAGATTATTTTTAACAGAGATGCAGAAGCCTGGGCTGCTCTAGTGAAGTTGGGGAGGGGTCCTCAGCCTCACCCGCCCACGTTCCTTCTCCTCTCTTTCTTCGAAGGATGGACTCGTAGAGAACTTGATGACCACCGATCTAGTCCAATGGCTGAGGCCCAGAAAGGGAAGTGACAGCCACTTTGCAAGCCGGGGGGGCGGGCACTCAGGTCTCCCTCTCTATCTAAAGCTGGGAGGACTTTTACAAATCAGAGAAACAAGCAGAGGAGGAGGGGAGGTCTGGCTCTGAGCCGGGCCCCAGGCAGTGAGCTCAGGTTTTTAATAGAGTTTTTGTAGCAGGGCGGCCACATACATGTGGCGAGCAGAGTCGATGTCAGAACAAAATCTACAGGAGGCTTAAAACACCAGGGCCCTTCCCCGAGTGAGAAAGGCGGTAGTTCTGTGTTAAAGCGACAGGTGCGTAAGTGGGAAGGGAAGCCACCCAGTTTCACTTGCCCGTGGAGAT
>NW_011888856.1:3078559-3097579 GCF_000151845.1 Pteropus vampyrus
CTTCTTTCTTTATTTTTTCGTGTATCATGCACGCGCAAGAGCCATGCTCATCTTCTCTGTATCATTCCGATTTTAGTACATGTGCTGCTGAAGCGAGCATTCTCTCAACCTCGTTTTAAAACAAACCAAAAAAGCAAGTATCGTGACCACTTTTAGACATGGCGGCTGAGGAGGAGGGCGGCCCCCCGCCTTCACCCCTTCCTGAAATTCACTCCGCTTTCGTCCGCGCTCACGGTGGCTCCCAGCTCTCTCCTTTCCTCAATATCCCGCTCCTTTGTATATTTGGCTTATTTTGTGCGGAGCCCCATTCCCTCTTGTCAGCAAAGCATTGCTCTCTCTTCGACACTGGGTTCTGCATTTTATGGGGAGCCTTCCTGGACACCTTCACCCCTCTTCTTCCCCTCAGCCTCTCAGCCATTCGTTTCTCCACTAGCTTTCAACGCCATCGCTGTAACGAGGCGTATGTTTTAGAGCCTTCTCTTCCACCGCATGTTCCTATGTGCACCCAAGATGTTTTTCAGTTGTGGGTCAATGAAGACTCATTTCGAGAAGCCTTAAGCAAAGCGAACAGAGAGAGAGGAGTTGGGCAGCAGTTGTTTAAGCCGCCGAGTTTGGGTAACTTGCTACACAGCAATCAATAACCAGAACGAGGCCTACCTCAGAAGATGGTTGCAAGGATCTAATGAGATTTCTGTAGAAAATGCTCAGTGATAGTTGGATATAAGAATAGCTCAATTAATATGGCTAGTTAATTAATAATTATTCACATCTTTCTAGCCTGGCTGTTATCTTGGTAATCTCTAACCTGAAAAACAGTGATTTTTGGCATTTTTAGAGGTATACCATTTAGAATGTAGGTCGCTAATCAATCAGATTAAAACGGGAGCTTCCTGCCATCTCCAGCCCCCTTTGGAAACTGGACAACAAACCTCTTAATGTCTATTATTTGGAATCAGATGAAAGTGCTCACGATGCAATCTATGTGTGTAATGCCAGCAAAATCTGAGTTTTTGATGAAGAGTCATCATCACTTGGCCATTCCTGTCCAAAAAAAAAGTATAACGGGAAGATGCAAGGCCAAAACTTAGCAAAATGGTCTATCAACATCATCACATTTTAAAAATGTGTTTAAGGTCAAATATTTTATGTTCTTCCTATTAGTTCTTTCCACACCATCTAATCGTCCAGCCCAGCAAAACTCTAGTTTGTGCAAATCACAAAATAATAGGCTTTTCCAAGACAATACAGCAGAGACAATTTGATCAAAGTCACGATCCATTGGTCAATCAAAGATATGCTGTGATTCTCTGAGTCTCATTAGTCAAATTGCTTCCACTGTCCCCTACTCCTAATTGGAAATTAAATGTGACTTTTAAGACATTTACACAAAAGTTTGAAGTGATTAATTCCTGGCTGTATTCTCAGACTTCTGTGCATAAATTTACATACACAATGAATACTGCTTAAATTGAAATAGAGTCAATTTAATTTAACACATTTATTGAATGCCCAATATGTGCTAAGTTCCAGTAATATCGTGGTGACAAAAAATAGCCCATGAAATTATCCCAGTTTTCCCATAAATTAAATTGAAAATCTATTTAAGATTCTGAGCAATAATTTATGCTAAGTCTCAACGCTTATGTAATTTGCAAGAAGGTATTTTGAAGACTCTAAAATTTTTAAGTACTTTCAACTATTTCAATAAATATATGTTAAATGAATGAATGAATATTGCCTTTCATGTTCATTAATGGACTAAAATTGATGACAGCATAAATCGTGTTTCTGTTAACACATTTCTGGAATTATACCATTCTTTAACAATGTCACCAAAGCTGAGTTTATGATTGTCGTCTGACTTTGTGGATAGTTAGCACTGCACAATTTCGTTGACTGATAAAACTTTTTCCTGGGACTCATTGATGGATTCATTTTAACACTCCTTTATTTTGCAAAGAGCCCCGAATAAAGCAGCGAAGTAACTCAATCGTGAGTGTGAGGGCAGAAATATCAACACTACTATAAGCTATTAGCTTCTCGGTCGCGATGGACACACAGCCACTGGTCTATTTATAAACAGACTCCAGTGAGAAATAGACATGATTCAAAGCTGCCACGTAAAATAGAGATCATCTAAAGTTAGCTATTTGCTCACACTGGTGTGATAGGCTTTTTAAAATATAGGAGTGAGAGATTCACCTGGGAATTTCTGTTCCATGCTGGCAACTGAGCGGAGCTTGAAGCTCCAGCACCCTAGAAGCTGCCGCTCACACAGGGGCGCTTCCACACGCCCTCTTCCATGTCACCACGTAGGCCCTGCCTCTTGACCAAGCAGCACACAGCTCAAGGAGTGAAGCCTGTCCCTCCCTTTTATACTTTCACTATTTAAAAGTGAAGAATCGTGACAGCCTACGGAAGGAGAATGTTGTCTCTCCTTTTCACAGAGCAGTTGTTTTCCGTGCAACATCTCGAGAGCCTCTGACAGCTGTCGCCACTGCCTGTGGCTTTCTAAATCTGAGTCTGTCTGTCCCCATTGCCCTTCGGAATCCTTCCAGATTTCCTTGGGCTTCTTGGCTCCTTGATGGTCTATCCTGACATCTGCTTACCCTTATCTCAAATCATGTTAGCCGATAGGCATTTCTTGGGAAAAGTTGTCTAACAGATTTTTTTTAAAAACTCCTCTAACAGCTATCTAGTATTCATGAAATTATCTCGGTGGCCTGTGAGATTGACAGTCCCAAGACTTCCAGAAAGAGAATCGCCACGTTCTCACGATGGATTGTCTCCTGCATCAAACAGGGCGTGATCTTTAAACCTTTTATTTCAGCTATAAGGAATCCATTATACAGAAATACAGACTCTGCTGTCTGAGAAACCTGTGTTTGAACTCATTCCTGGCCCTTAATAGTAATATAATTTTTGAAAAGTCACACTTTCTCATCTGTTTAATAGGGACACCACCAGCAACCTCGGAGGGAGGTGAAGTCCACAGGTGTGCCCTGCCCAGCACATGGCCCCGGGTGGGTTGATTGGGTCCTCCACGGGCACGGAGTCCCTTCCCCCAGCTCTGGTGTCCTGGGAGGTGAGCGGACAGCGCAGTGATGGCCGGGCTCACTCAGTCACCACCTCGCCCCTGTCACGCTCTGTCTCTGAGGGACTCTTTCCCAGTGATGCCCTCTCCCTCTCCTCCACTGCTGCTCCTGCGGTTCAGCAGACTGTCATGTGTCTTTACGTGACATGTCTGCAACCCTGACCTCCACCCATGGGGGTCCCTGCAAGGGACCCCGAGGAGAGAGAAACCTAAATCAGCCAATCAAAACCTTCCCAACCCTGGCCGGAGAAGAACAAAGTATAAATGAACGTCAAGCATCCTATAGCGAATGAAAGAATTCAGTCTAAGTTTGAAGATACTGATCTAAATCAAGATATAATCGAGTATAACAAAGGTAGAGAGGGTCTTTCAATTCAGATAACTACTTTTAGAATTCTGCAAAAGCGATTTTCTTAAAGAAATTTCAGAAGCAGGAGATACTGCCCGACCTATTAAATAATAAACATGAAGCAGATTAGCAACTTTCATCCTCTAATAAAACGTTGTATTAGAGCAACTCATCTTTTTTTTCATCTTGGTACCTTTTCTGAAAATCTACATTTTAAAACTGAGGAGGACCAGTTCCAGCAAATATGATGACTTCATTCGATGTCCTTTCAAAAATGTGGAAATTAAGTTCTGGCGTGTTGGGAGTAGCTAATGTTTGGTGAATGCTGATAATGCAGAACGCGAATGACTCTGTTCTAAGTGTTTTACGTGCTCTATTTCGCTTTCGCAATAACCGTGTGAGGGTTGTAAATATTATTATTAGCCCAGTCTTTTATGGATGAAGGAACTGAGGCACAAAAGGCCAGATAACTTGCTCAAGGCCATGCGAGTTGTAAATAATGGAGCTGGATTTGAAATGAGGAGTCAGGCTCCAGAACCCACAGGCTGAGGCAGGCTGCCGAGGGCAGTGACTCGAGGTGTGCCCTTCACACCTTCCAGGTGCCCGGTCCTTACCACAGAGCCAGGTGGCCCCCACAAAGACAGTGTGTCTGGGCCTCACCGATAACGCTGCTGCAAAGAATCGAGAGTTGACATCACAAAGGAGCGAATGAGGTGAAGACGTTCGTCTTTCTGCTGGGACCCAGTTGTTTAGAAAAGGGAAGAAAAGGCCAGGCCTTGGAGATCTTTGAGTTCTCGCTCTCCGGGCGGCATACTTGTTTGAAAAGTGTGGGTTTTATTGTGGAATGCTCTCTGCGGCCACAGGATTGAGTTAACGCTTGGAAAGAAAAACAAAAACCATGATCAGAAACCATGCGGCTGGTTTCTTGATTCCTGGTGAGCTCTACTGAGGAGAACTAATAATAATTGAAAACTAGCTGAGGAAACACTGAGGGGAGAAGGTTTAAAAAAAAAAAAAAACTGCATCAAACTGAATCTAAAATGCTGAAGGGAAGAGTCGAAAACCAAAAGAAAAATAGTCACTATGGTATGTAGGATTTGACAGATTTCTCAAAGCTGGCCAAATAATTGTGAAGGTACTAGTTCAGTTCAACAGCATTTACTGATTACTATGCGTAGGATTGCTGTGCTGGGTGCTGTGACGATAAAGATTAATAACCGACACTTTCCTCAGGTCTCGTAGGGCAGAGAGCACAGTCAACGTGCCAAAAATGCCGGGCCGGCTGCATTTAGTTATGTGTCTGAAAAACAAAAGTGAGATTAAAAACACAAACAGAAAGGAAGCAGAAGTAAATCAAAAGAGGGGGTTAGAGGGGTGAATGATTCTGTCCGTAGTCAGGAAAATATGCCTGGATCCTAGCTAGATTTTGAAGGATAAGTAGGTGTTTCCTAAATAAGCAAAATGGTAGGGACTGAGTGGGGAAAAGCATCACAGAGAAATAAAACAGGGTGCACAGAGCCACAGGGGTGTGGACTAGCATGGTGCAGAAGGAAAACGATTAATGTTTCGTATTTGCTGGAAGGGAGAGCATGGAAGGGAGATGCAGTGAGGAAGATGGAACGCGAGAGTGGATTTGAAGGGTCAACATGGAGGCAGAGAAGTTGGTCAGAGGGTTACGTAACCGCTCTAACAAAAGATAAGGGAAGGTTAGACTAAGCCGGTCTCGGTGACAACGAAAAGAATGTGGAGCAGATTAATTGGAGAGACTATTAGGAACTAATAGTGACAGGATGTGGAAGTAATTGCACAGCTGAGGGAGAAAGGGAGAGTCTTGAGGGTGACATCAGTGGTCTTGTCTGCATGGTGACTACGGAGAAGATGGTGCCTGAAAGGTAGCTGAGCCTGTCTGTGGAGGACAAGGCATGAGAGCTGAGGCTGAGGACCAGGTCTTGCAGAAGAAAGGCCAGGAACAGGTGGGGACTCCACCTAGAAGTGGCTGGTTTCAGGCAGAGACTCTAGGATGAGAGCTTACAATTATCCTTTGCTATTAGAAGACCTGTCGAAAATGCAAAATACAGAGTACACAGTAGTGGACAGACTTTAAGGTGGATCCCATGACCTCACCTCTCAGTAGTCACTGTATAACTCCCTCCCTTTGAGTGTCAGCAGGACCCGTGACTTGCTTCAAACTAATATAAAATGGCAAAGGTGATAGATGTCACTCTCACAACTATGGTGTATTATAAAAAGCTGTCTTGCTAGTGGTGCCCCATAGCCAGAGGTTCTCCTTGCTCACTTGATGAAGTGGCCGGAGTGGTCGGCATTACCATTATTAGGTAGTGGTAATAATGGAGGAGTCGCGGGCAGCCTCTAGGAGTTGAAGAAGGCCTCCTGCTGACAGCCAGCAGCAAACCAGATCCCTCGGTCCTACAGCTGCAAGGAAATGAATTCTGCCAACAACATGAGTGAGCTTGGAAGTGGATTCTTCCCTAGTCAGGACCTCAGATGAGAACAGAGCCCAGTCAACTTCTCGAAGGCAGTATTATGAAACCTTGAGAAGACAACTAAGCCACGCCCAGACTTCTGCCCACAGCAGGCCCACACTTGTGTCTTTTCTGCTCAGCAGACCCAAGCTTGACCTCCAGTGGTCCCAGGCGCTCCTCCCCATTCTCTTCCAAAGCTGTGTAGTTCATGCATCTACTGGAAAAGGAAACTCTTGTGTTCCAACCCCCTCTTTCCCCTCCCTAATACAATCGTCCACGCTCATCCACGGTTCCACTTTCTGTGGTTTCGGTTACCCACAGTCAACTGTGGTCTGAAAATATGAAATGAAAAACTCCAGAATTAAACAATTCACAAGTTTTAAATTGCACACTGTTCTGAGTAGCGCAATGAAATTTCATGCTGCCCAGCTTCTTTTAGCCTAGGCTGTGAATCTCCGTTTGTCCAGTGTCTCGACGCTGTGTACACTCCCTGCGCATTTGTCACTTTGTAGCTATCTCGGTTATCACATCATCTGTTGTGGTATCAGAGAGTTTGTGTCAGTAACCCCTACTCTACCTTATAATGGTAACGCTGACAAATTGGATATGCCAGAAGGAAACCATAAAGTGTATGTATGTATAGAAAAAAATAGTATGTATTACAGACAGATAGACAGAGGATAGACAAATAGATTAACAGATGGATGGGTGGGTGGGTGGGTGGATGGATGTGACAAACCTCAGCTCAAGAAGAGGAGAAAAATATGTTCAGCTGCTTTTAAATCAAAACTCTTCATTTCTAGCCATGGACTCCTGGGCATCCTAGAACTATGACACGCAAAATGTCAGTCAGGAATATATAGGTTTCCCCTTTATTGTCTCTAGGCACATCTTCCAAAGATATATTTAAAAGTGACGATAGATGACAGATGTTTGTTTTGTTAAGTGCCAATTGAAGAGCTTTCTAAAAATGAGCAAATTAAAAGACAGACATCATTCCTGCCATGTTGAATTTTTCAGATGGGCTGTCACATACTTAGTCCCTGAAAAGACTTCTAGGGAGCTTGAGAAAAGGCATGTTTCAGGAGGTAAGCACAGAATCTTGCAGTGTTCTTGTCCGAATACTAACAAATTAATAAATTAAGCAATCCAGGCCTGCAAAACGCCTAGCTAGACATTCAAATACCATGGCTCCAAGCCTCTCGGTCTTATCTGCATTCTTGAAGTTTAACCAGAGCCACTGGCAAGCTGGCTCCCAAAAGCTGATCCCTTGATGTTAAGATGCCAAACGGGGTAATAAACGCGGGTCGACTCCATGGATGAAGGGTGTGCAGCTCCTTCTGCACACAGCCGTGACCTCATCCCGCTGTGGCCCGTGTCTCCAAAACACAACTCTCAGAAGCCAAAGACGCTGGCAAACAAGGAAGCAGGGGACTCTGTCAGGGAGAAAGGCTGCTTTGTTGTAAAGTCCCTTCGGGCGGGAACATCTGCCAAACTGGCCACATGAAGCTGAGGACATAGACATGGAGGAAGCAAACAATGATATACGAAATGTTTCCACCAGTCTCGATCCGTAGAGAAAGCTGTTTCTAGATGAGGCCTTTCATCGACTTCCTACAGCGAGACCTCAAGGCGCCTAAACCACGCTCTGTACCATATGGACCATCTAACACAAACAGCATCTACTGACACAGATGCTCAGTTTTCCAGGAGCTGTTAATTTAGGCCGTGGGTTAGCCTCTTCCCTTCCACAGTTAGCCTGGCTTGTACCACCCTCAAGCTCTTCCCTGGAGGAGGCTTGAGCAAGGCTCAGCCCGGCTGCCTTTCTCTTGAGATTTGTAGAATTCTAAAAAGTCAGTGTCAGAACAGGCGTTACCCATCAACCCACTTCAATCTTTCGTTTTTCAAACGAGGAAAATGAGGCACAGGTTGGGGAAGGTGGAGGCTGAACCGGACTTCAAATGTAAGTCCCAGGATTTCCAGTCCAGTGTTCTTCCCATCACGCCGAGCCCAAGTTTAAAACGTAATTACGTCAGGAAAGGCTGAAACCGATGGTAAATGAAAAGTCTGGGGACTCGTGTCTTCTTCATTCATCTGTCCTTCGCTCAATGTCTCCCCATTTCCTATATATCCAGTCTAAAGATGTTGGCCTGGATGGTAACGATAAATAGATTCCATTACGAAGGCCAAACTGAACAACTGTCAGTGCCTGCCCAGATAGCTACATGACAGAATTAGAGTGCCATGGGGGATCGATTGGTGATGTCTTTCTTGGCCAAAGGAAGGGAGAAGGGCCAGTGGCCACCAGCTTGGACATAAAAACCCACCATGATCTGATTTCATCTTACCCATCTAATCTCATTTTTTCTACCTTCCAAAGAAGGGTCCTGTGCTGGAGTCAGAATCCGACACAACCTTTCCCCTGAACCACGTCTATGTCTTTCTTACTTCTGCTTCTGAGCTTCCTTTTCTGGTGCTTTCCTGCCTGGAATATGCTCCATTATTCTCTCCATCCATCAAATCAAGTCTCAAGGCCTATTTCTGCCACAGCCCACATAGACAGCAACTGAATTTGATGGACCACACAACTTAGCATTTAATTACAGTCTTGCTCTGTGCCCGGGTTACCTCCTTGGTGCTCATTTTTTCTCCCCAACTAGGAAAGTTTTCTTGGTACCCACAAGAATAGTGGGAACACAATAGGTTTTCAACAATTGATATTAGAAGTCAATCCGAATAGCAAATTTAGTTTTAATTTTTAGAATATACATGTATATCTTATTACGGATAGAAGAGAGGTAGGACTTGGGGATCCCCTCTCTTTTGCCTACCCCTTTCTCATTCATTCAGCCATGGCCTTCTAAACTCAATCAGAGTAAGGTTCAGATGAAAGCAGTATATTCTAAAAACCAAACTCGACTCCATGCCTAAGCAAATTGATTTAACATATGTTCTCGGAACTTCAATAAGTTAAAGAGAGAGATTGTTAAGCCTTCCAAGTACAGTATGAACTCAAGCTAAACAGATGTTAACTTTCATTTATTCTAGAATTCGGTCCTCAGAACTTAGCAAGGAAGTCAGATATAGATAATACCCGTGAAGAGTTTCGCTCTAGCTCTCCATCCAAAAATGTTTGTAATCTCTTCCCCTTAGCAAAATCTTGCAAGCTTGTTCTTACCAAAAACAAAACAAACCAAAAACAAAAAACAAAAACAAAAACGCTCGCGATTATCACTAATATAATTTTTAATAAAAACAATACTGAATTAATATATGATTTATGTAGTAGCCATCTCTAAGAAACTCAGGAATTTGTGATAGGGAGCTGCTTTCGTGGACATCACCCACGCTCCCCTAGATGAGTAGGAAGCTCCGCTCAAATAAATCATGGTAAATCACCCAGCATCTCCACTGCCCTGGGTGTGGGAAAGTTCGATTCATGGACATTCAGTTTTTTTACGGTTTGAAACCTTAGAGAGTGGGCCAGTTCAGACTCTCCACGTCATGAGCGTCCAGGGAGAGGAAAGGAGGTCCTCTCCCACTGGGCCAGAACAGAGCAGGGTGACAGAACTTGTCTCCAGCACACCCACCCCCCACAGCCCAGGGACACATGAAGGACCCAGGCTCCCTGGAGGGGACAGGGCATCTGAAGAAGGGGCCTGGCTCTGCGCTCCCCTTGCCTCAATCAGAGCTTGCCGGCCTCACACCACACCGAGGGTCTGCATGACCTGGTTACATAAGAGATCCTTCCGCTTTTAAGAAATGAGGAAACTACCCATCGAATGGATGCCTCAGAAATTCCATGGTACTGAAAATGCCTATTATCCCGGGAGCAAAAAATATAGAAGACGTACAGACTAGAAGCAAAGCTTATTGCGTTACCTATGCGGGTAACATTTTAAAAACATTGGCTGAGAAGGCTGTTTGACAAGGTGGTTTCATAAGTTTTCAGTCTTCAAAGTCTGATGAAATTTCAGAAATGAATATTTTTGGAATCAATGGAAACTTCTTATCATACCAGGTAAGAGCATTGTAAACATACCGAAGAAAAACCACCGAAAGCAAAACTTCCTCCTAGCTACTGCCACCGTCATGTCGCTCTTTAAAGGGGAATATTTATCGCCAAAAACATGAGAAGGACACGATGTTGGAAGAGAGGACAGTCCTAAATTTAAATGAAAAAAGTTTAGTTCCCTGGAAAATGCAGCTCATGGCCTTATTTTTCTCCTTGGCTATGAACAGGTGAAAACACCAGCAGGGCCTGGCCCTAGTGGGCAGAGTGGAGGCAGAGGAAGTAGGGGGCCTTGTTTGGACAGGCCACGTGTGTCCCAGGCCCTTCTTTTTCGCCTGGGACTGGCTGGAGGGCTTCTGAGTGTCTGAACGTCTGGAGACTCACTCGCTCCTTCCGTCAAGTCTGGCTGGAGTCTGGGAGCCAGAGTGGCAGTGTTTGTGGAGCCAAAGTGGAGATTGACTCATGGTCTAGAGGTGACCTCTGTCCACCCTTCCTTCAGGCATCCCCCGCCCCTCCTGGCCTCACTCCCCAGCAGCTCACCACCTAGATGTTTTTGTTCTGGACGAGGCCCTTCCTGCCAACACAAGACCCAACGCAGTTCCCCACATACCCACCCTCACCTCCCGACCCCCCACCCGCCCCCACGGATGCCTTCCCCTCAAATGGACCTGGTCTTTGTTGTCCTAATTAGATTATCTCTGCCTTAGAGACCTAAAGGAGGGTCCCCAGCAGCCCTGGCTGGAAAGGCAGGTCGCATAATCCCTGTTATCAAGAGGCTTGTCATTTAGCATGTAGATCAACTAATTCTTTCGATACCAGGGGAGCAATCGTGCATCTTAATATTGATTTTTTTGGAGATACAATCGCCTGCATTCCTGAGTCAGACTCACTTACCGAAGCTAAAAGGTTCCACTTACTATATTATGAAACTATCCCCACCCCCATCACATGCTCCAGCCCAATTTAATGTTACAAAGCAGGACAAATCTGAAGGGCTTTGTGTTTTTCCACTTGATCCGCTTTCAGAATGAGCCTCCACTTGAGGAAAAACAGAGAAAACGGTTCTGGCTATTTTAAGAGAGTGCGTGTGTTTGTGTTTGGGGTGGGGAGTGCTACTCCCCACCGCCCACCGATCTGACCAACTTCCTCTGTTCCTTAAACTTCTCGGTGCGGTGATAGTGGGCTCTTAATTTAATGAGGCTAGTTGATCAGATTTCTACATTTCATGATGAATTAGGAGGCTAGGCTTTCCAACCAAGCTGGGGCGTTTTCTTACCAAAACCTTTATAGGGTGGTGGGAGGCAGAGGCAATCAGCAACCGAGGTCCCCACGTTCTACCCAGACATTTCAGTGCCCGCCCTAACCGTGAGGGTGTCCGCTGCAATAAGGCGCATCACCATCCGCTGGAATATCCTTCACGATGGCTCTCCACCAACTATTCAGGATCAGCCACAGGTTTGACGCTGCTGCAGAATGTCTGCTAAATCCTTTGTCCCAAGCAGTCTTACACACAGCAAGCCTGTGTGGCACGCTCTGTTAACCATTCCCATCTTACAGATGAAAATACTGAGGCTGAGAGAGAGTCTGTGATTTGCTGGCGTTCTTAAAACCTGTAAGCAGCAGAGACAGATTCCAAGCCCAGGTTCCTGTCTGACTGCTAAACTAACTTGAAAACTGATCTTCACGCTTTGCTGGTTGGTAAGGGGTGAACCCCATCTTCCATTCTCTGTCTATTCCTCTGTTATGATTGCTCATATTCCAGGGTCTAAGAGCCAAGGATAAAAAAGAACACCCCATGCAGGGCAGGAGACAGGCGAAAATAGATAAACACTATTCCATCAAGCAAGGCAATGGCTGCGCCACACAGAGATGACTGGAATGCAGGAGGAATATTGGGGAGGCGTCTTTCTTAAAGATTTCACAGCAGATTTTAGGATATAAGTTTGTTTGTTTTGAAAAAGATGCCTAAGAGAGAGTAGAGTAAAAACAGACTCATTAAAAGTCTGTTGCGTACACAGGCTAAGGGAATCACGCTGCTTCCCTTTGTATTTGCATGAGCTCCTCTCTCCCAGGCTCTAGATGCACATCGATGTACTACTTGCAAAGTGAAACTAAGTCTTTAAGCAGGAGAGCAGATGTAGCGGACTTCAAAACACTCTCAGTGGAAATCTGCTGAGCCTTGGGGACGAGATATTAATACAGGACTTTTTTGTAGTTACTCTGTGTTTAAGAAGGGAGAGTCATAGGTACTTCTTATTGTGTCATTATAATGCAGTGTGTGGTCAAGCACACGTGTAGATTTCTGTCCTAGAACCTCTAAGTTTTATTGCATTGTGTTGCTTACCTATTTCTCTTGTGCGATCGGACTACAGAGGCTTGTGGAACATAACACGAGGGCCCACTTCCGTGTCTGCCGCATAGTAGGCACTCAAGAAAAATGTTTTTAAGATAAAAAAAAAAAAATGAATGCCTGGATGAATTAACTAATGCCTGTAAAACTTCTCCTTGAAGCAACTGCTATACCCATTGTACATACCATGAGCATATCGCACTTTTCTGGAACAATCTTTGAACTATTCTGTTCGCTTGTCCCCACCAACCACCAAAATGGCCCATTTTAATATTTGAGTGCCACCTATCAGCTTGCTTCTTATGCCCAGAAACAATTACCAAGATTCTCTGTCGGAATCACGTGCCCCAATTTTCCTGCAGGGAAACAAAGTTACTATAGCAACAGATAAACTATGTTCTTGGGTGAGAAGGTAGACACTATTAGGGGGTGTGAAAATAAGGAGTTAGAAGTACTATCAATAATTTAGGTTCTAATAGTTTTTAGAGTTCTCATTAAGGAAAAAGAATACTTTACATGACAACATTTATTCACTTAATAATGAAAACTTATTAAGTGTTTCGAGAATACTGAATGTATATTGATGGCAGGACATCTTACATAATGCTTTGGTGAGAATTTGATTGAAAATATTTGACTTGTCTGCCTTGCTCATCACCATATTTATATTTGTCCAACATGAATTTTTGTCATTTTAGGGGCTTAGATGTTAAGGGAAGCACAGTCTGCTAATAGTAAAGAATGACAGCCCGGTAGTGGACATTTGTCATGTGGTTGCCTGCTCATCAACTTTTAAGTGACCCCCTTTACTAGCTGAAATGTCCTCGTCTTTCAGTGTAGAAGTTATAAAGGAAGTTACTTGCCTCCTTTGCAGCTAGAACACAGCATGTGACCTGGGTGTCCAGCAATCAGGAGCACCGGGGCAAAATTTCCATATGGAAGATCCTGTTGCAGAAATGGCTTCAAAACAGGAGGAAGAAGCTGGTGCAATAAAAAAACAAACTCTGGTGTTTAGTGCTTGGCGGCGGCAGAGGCAGTGGTTTCCACATCAGGACATTTTCTCTGCAGAGTTTGGGCGTTGCTCCTGGGAACTGAGCCCCCAGCTCTTTCTCAAGCCTTCCACCTGATCCATATCCTTCGATAAATCCTTCTCCTGCATAAACTAGTCAGAATGAATTCTGGTTGCTTCGCAATTAGGAACATGGACTATTATAAAATATGACATCCTAAACATAATCTTGACAGTCACACAGCACATTATCTGAGAAGTCCAGGATCACGAACATACGGCAGATTACCCAGGAACTGCTGAGGTCTGCCAAAGCTAAGTCCACTGCAGTAGGACAAAGGGATAAGTGGGGTTAATTTTCTAAAGCCGACATGTGGGGTAGAGTCGGCTTTCTGGAGCACCTTGCCAGAGACTAAGTTTGTTCAGTTGAAGGGTAAAGTGAGGTATTAATTCCTTGGATGACAGAGTAAGAAAGAGGTGACATGAAGTAGGAGAAAGACCGAAGGATGAAGAACAACATCTTCTCTACTTTTCTTCCCCAAAACTTCGGCTGGTCCCAGGGAGGTACGTACCTGATGGGAGGAGTGAATGTTGGAGAAAGTCTAATGACAGCTTGTGTGTCATCTCCGTCCGAGGAGGGGACTGACCCTCTTTGCTTGTCTCAATGTCGTTAATATTTTTTCAAAAGCCATCCACATTGGTCCTAGGCAAGTGGTCCTTTTCACGTTCAAATAATTAAGAAAACGTCTCGATTGGCATTCCTCGATGTCCACGTAGTGACACAACAGCGTGTCACAATCGATACCCCTTATTTCACTAATGTTAGTAGGGTTGGGATATCTAAATCGATGAGTGGGTGATGTGATTTTGATTTTTATCTTTTTAATTTTTCTTTCTTTTGGGGACTAGAGGCAGGGGAGTGGAGAAAGTATAATTTAAGATTATCTTTGTAAAATGTCATTCTTGGGTAATGTCTGAGGAAATGGTGGCGTTAGTACCTCTGAAAATATTTTCCCCAATCAAATCAATGAGAAAAGTGGCCAAAACTGTCAGTCTAATGAAACCTACAGAGAGAAATGGGGACCCGTGTCTGTCTCTCAGACCTTTAACCTCGATGACATGGGTGACCTGCAGAAGAAGCCAGTGTCCTTCCCCTCAGAGCTGCACATCCCTGTGGCCCAGGGCTCAGAGAAGCTGAAGGTGGGGTGTCCCGTGGGAGCCGGAGGCACTGCAGTTCTGGCGGCTGAACCTCTGACAAGGTGAGCCAGCAAGTCATCAACAAGGTGCATGAGCTGCCTCTGGAGTGTAACGACTACCGTGTCGCTGTTACAAACGTCTCCTGTGGCCCACCCTAACCCAGAACCAAAGCGGGAAGGCAATTCTGGGAAATTCTGTACCACACGCAAGCGCCCCAGCTGGCCCGGGTTGGGGGCGGTGTCCACTTTTCCTCCTGCCCTTCTCAGGGCCCTGCCCAATTACAATGGACGCAGCTCAGTCGCTTTGTCACCCACCTGTCCCTCACTCTTAAAATACACAGGAGATAATTTAGAGTTTACACTCAGAAGTCCATTCAGGGCTGCTTTTCCAAAACTAAGCTTTCGCTCTGAGAAAACTGCCCATTTTATTCATCAAAAGAAAAAGTCAGTGGATCTTTACTCTCTTATTGTCTGATGGTAAGTGAGAATCAGGATAAATGAATCAGAATTTCTGTCCTAACAAATCCCCCTGTATCTATTCCGATTGCTCCTGTCACCATCTCTGTCCTCGGTGTGTGGAGGAGGGATGCCACGAAACAAAAGTGACAGTTTAAACTTTTAAAACAATCACAATACACTTACCAACTTGCTTCCTAAAAGCTGTCGAAAAAAGTTTGGTGGTTAAAACAACCTAACATTTACCATAAAGAAGAGCAATTATCTAAAATCCTATTTTCACATCTATTGTAAAGGCTAACTATGTGCTTTATCAAGACAATCTGCTTTTATTCATGCGATGACTGGACATGTGTAAATGATAATATGAGTTTATGAGAAAGCTTGGATTTCACACTTCCATTTTATGGTATGGATCCAAATTCATCCAGTTCTAACAAGAGTTGGTTAAACTCAGGGTTTCCCTAAAATAACAATGATTTTTTTTTTTTCACAAATAAAACATCACAAAGTCTACTCTTGGAAGTGTATAAATTGTCTTCTTTGCTGTGTACATTTAAGTGGTTTCACTTGTGGACCTGATATATTAACACTCTAGATGACTATTTCGATGAATTAGTACAAGTTTATCAAGGTCTTTGAGTCTTGGAAGAAAAAATAAAGTAATTCAAGGATTCTGTCCAGACTAAAGAGTGTGGCCTAATAGATCAAAAGCCTGCAAGAAACCAAGCTGTGGAAAAGTAATAATGTAAATAAAAATGTGATTTCAATCCCTGCTTGGCAATGTCTTCACTTAGGCCACCAAGGCTCGGTGCCATCAGATGCATTAATGCTGAGACACTGGTCACTCGTGGGGCGGGGGGAGATGGCAAAAGCTTTTTTGCCTGTAGATCTGAGGAAACTGCTTATAAGCCTGAAATGCATTCAGCCGAGGCATCAGACATCAGTTACTGAAGAAGCAGAGGCGATGAACTGCCTTTAGCGTTGACCTGCCCTCAGGGGATAAACGCATGGCAACGTGCTGACTCACTTTACCAATGCAGAGCCAACCAGTGTCAAAATGCCGCAGAGCTACCGGGTGATCCAAGACTGGGGCCGGGTCCCCATGAGGCTCCCTTAAGGTGGTGTGATTTCTGAAGTGTCTACAGGGGTGCAGCCCTCTCGACTCCCCACCCCCACCACTCTCATGGAAGGAAGAGCAGAGTAACCTCTGTCCTGGGTAACAATAATGCATGATCCTCAAAGACCAATGCATATAAACAGTGTGGGTGCCACACAGTGGACTGAAGACACAGCAAGGTATGGGTAATAGCCGAGAAGACGCTGACAGAGAAATCCTGTCTGCTGAGCCATTTTCAACTACCGAAGCTCCAGAAGGGTTTTGGGTTTTGCCTGGAGAAAAGCATAGGAATGAGGATCTGAAATCGGGGATTCAAAGCCCTTCATTCAGATCCAGAAATCTTCCTGGAGCACAGAATTTTAAGAGCACAGGATTAAGAGCTAGGGCACTACAATCGGGCAACCTGGTTTTGGATTCTGATCTGTCACTTAATGGCTGTGCAAAATTGTAAAAGATGCTTAACTTTTCTGACTCGTTTCCTCATCTACAAAGGGAACTTAATAGTAATGTCAATCAGAATAAATTAGGATTAAGTTGACCTGCAACTATCCAGAAACCTAAGCTAACAATGGTTTTGGAAGTCTTTTTCTCTCTTATGTAAGATGGCAGTCCAGGCCTACTATGGAATCTCCACATGAAGGGGCCAGTATTCCACCCAGCCGCTCCACCATCTTCAGTGCTGGCTTTCATCTTTTGGTCCAAGATGGATGCTGCTGCTCCAGCCCTCACACTCATATTCCATACGGAGGAAGCAGGCAAAGAAAGAAAGGGAATGGCCTTCCCCTTCACCGACATGTCTTACAAATTGCATGGCACTCCTCCTCACTTTCTCTCATCCAGAACTTAATCATGTGGCCATACCTGGCTGCAAGAGAGCCTGGGAAATATCTGAATGACCATGTGTCCAGCAATTTAAAAAGTCATATTACTTAGAGGAAATAATGGTACTGAAGAATGCATAGGATTCTCTGCTACCCGAGCTCTCATGCAATTTTGCAAGAATTCAGATAATGCTTTGCACAAAGGCCAGGCCAGAGGAAGCGCTCGTGAATGGCTGGGATTGCTGTCACCCCTCACTCCAGCCAGAGCACCACCACTCGCTTCTAGGTTGCCAGGAGGGGCCTGGGGGTGCAGAAGTATGGCGGACGCAGAGGGCTATCAGGGAGCAGGGCTGGGAACAGGGTGAGCTGAGTGAGGCCCTTGACCTCAGGTGCCAAATTTGGGAGAGGGTGCCAAAAAATGGAACTCAAAAAAGTAATACTTTTATAAAATATTTTTTAAAAACAAAATTAATGCAAAAAAAATCCACGATGAACAAAATATCAAAAAATATCAAAAAATTTTTAAAAGACGAGCTCCAATCCTGCACTCAAACAACCCACCTCATCTGCCTTCCCCTAACCCCGGCCCTCTTGAGACCCGCCTCTCCCGGCAGCCTTTTCTCAGGCCTGAGAATGGTTAAAGGGAGTTAGTTTAAAACCTGGGGGATTTTCTGCAATAATTAAACAGGATCCAACAAAATATAACACCTCTAAGGCATATGGATATCTTCAATCTATACATTAGCTTGAAAAAAAAAAACAGTACTTTTTTCATTGAAAGATCCATACCACCTAAATCACAAAGAAAAATTTAAAGCATTTAAAATTGTACCACTAAGAAAGAATGTTAATAAATACTTTAATGTGTATCTTTCCAACATTTAAAGCCACATTTTTATTCATTTAAAATTGAATCATTCAGTATATAGTATAACTTGCATTTTAATTTAACAATACTTCTGTATCATGACATGTTCTTCTACAATATAATTTCTTATATTTTATGTATGTAGGTATGTTCTACACCGTGTAAGTATACCAAATTCAGATCGTTTCTAACTTTTTTGCTTTTACAAATAGCTCTGTACTAAATATCCTTGTAGTTAATTTTCTTTTTTTTTTTTTTTTTCAATTATATATTTATTCACTTGGTAAAAAATCCTAGAAGAGGAATGGCCAGTCAACCTTAAGATTGCCAGACAGCCTTCTACAGTTTCTACCAATTTATATTACTTCCAGAGTCACGTAAGAGTACGTGTTTCCCACACCTTTGACAAATGCTGAGTATAATCAATTTTTTTAAATCTCTACTGATTTAGTGAAAAATTTAAATAAACTATTTTCTTTCACATTTAAGTGCTAATGGAAGTCAAGAATTTTTTATTTTTATTAGCATTTGAATTTTTTAAAATAAATTGCCTGAAGAGGGAAGCTCTAGATGCGAGGGTTTCTGTTTCTTCATTTATGCCTCTAAACTCCTACAAGAATGCCTGGCAAAGACTAAGTGTGCAATAAATATTTGAATAAATGAAAGTGTCCAACAATTTGTAAGAGTTCTTTATCTATCAAGGGAATTAACACTTAGGATGGGTTTCGAATATTTCTCTCGATTTAACATGTACCTCTTGGTTTTATTTGTTGTGTTCTCTGATACGTAGAAGTTTTTAACAATCAAATTTATCAATGTTTTCCCTCTTTTGTCAGGATAATGCATATACCATGGTTCTGTGTATTTATGTTTATATGTGTCTATATACACAATTTTTCTAACTTTTATTTATTTTTGTTTTTAAATAATATATACCTTATTTTACTCTAGAGTGTATTTGGTTTTAGTTTTTCCAGATAGGCAATTGTCTTATGAAAAACATATCTTTTCATCCTCTCAATGTTTATACCTCTTATTTCTGGTCATAGTAGGCATTTTTGCCTTATTTTTTGACTTAAAAAGAAATTCTTATTTACTTTTGTGCTATTAATTTTTAAATATTAATTTCAGGATTCTTAAGTTAATTTTTTTTTTCTGTTTCTCCCTAAGAGTTTATTTTTTTCCAAATCAGGAATAGGTTTTGAATTTTATCAAAATTTTTTGACATTAATATTTTTGCCATTTCAACACTAATACTTTTT
>NW_011888856.1:3097629-3118309 GCF_000151845.1 Pteropus vampyrus
CTCTGATCAATGTCTTCTTCGTTCTGAGATGCAAGCTGAAGAAATGGCCTCCTAACTGAGATGTGCTAGTCTCATGGCAGAGGAAAGAGCAGTGGCTCTTACAGCTTCTGTTTGGACAGGACATTTGTTACTCCCCTTCGCATTCTAATGGCCAAGCAAATGTTAAGTAGGGGGTTCGGTGGTGGTGGGGGGGACGGGGCATGGGTATCAAATCACCATCACAGAGAAGGTAGCAAATAATTGGGAAGAATAATACAATCTACTGCGAAAGTTTGGCAATGACCCAGAGTTGAGAGGTAATGTTCTTACTGTCATTTTTTAAGTAGTCTGCAACTATGGTTTTTATTTTTTTCATTCACTAATATTTGGAAATGCATTTAAAAACTTTTCAAGTTTTAAAACATTTTTCCTTGAAAATTTTTAACATTTGTTTTTGGTTTTATTACATTGTGGATAGAGAACATAGACTGTACAATTTCTATGCTTTGGGATGTCTTAAATGATTAAATGTTTATTATATTTATTTGCTCTACTTAATCTTCTCCCTCGAATTTTCCTTTACCTGATGTTAATATTGACAACTTTGTTCTTTTTGCCTATATTAGCATGTATTTTTTTTTGCCTGCCCCTTAAAATTTTTATTTTCAAGCTTTCTGTGTCACTTGAATTATGTCTCTTATAAAGGGAATATAATTTTTAAATTCGTTTTTATGTAAGTATGGTTGGTATATAATATTTTATTAGTTTCAGGTATATGATATAGTAATTAGACATTTAGAGAATGTAAATTATTTTATCTAAAATATTTTATTTAGATTATTTTAACTAAATCTAAATATTTCTGCCTTTTGTGATGAGAATTTAAAAATTAATAGTGTGAATGTAATAATCTTGTTCTCATCGTGTTAGCTTTTCTGTTATGTATACATGAGTGTGTATACATGTGCTTTTCCATTTCTTTTAAATAATAATAATAACAAATAATAACATATTATAACTACAATTTTCCCACTTATAGACAGGTATGGCTGCATGCAGATGTACGAATCTATGCTCACTTGACTTGGGGAAGTCATTAGGCCAACCAAAGTGTCTGTACATCACGACAGTGCACATATGTAGCTAAACCTTACCTGAGAACTGGAAAAAGGAAAGTATAAACTTTTTTTTAATATATGAAAGACATTCTCTCTCTGAGAGTTGGATTTGATAGAAAAGAGAGAGAGAGAGAGACAACAAGGGCCACAGGGCTAGTTTCTGTGTAAGACCCGGCATATATTCATTTGAGTACTTGCAGTAGTTTTGAATTGTTTTAGCCAGTTCTCTCTGTTCACCCAAGACCCTTGGCTATTCGACTACATTTACATTAATTAAAATTTTTTTAAAATTTCATATTAAAACTTTTAACAGCTTTATTGAGATATAATTAAAATACCAAAAAAATGTACATATTTAATGGATACGATCTGACGAGTTTGGACATGTGGACACACCCATGAAACCGTCACCACAATCAAGGTGGTAAACTTATCCACCACCTCCATAAGTTTCTTCATGCCCCTTTGCTTTGTTTTATTTGGGGTCAGGGTAAGAACACTTAACATGAGAGCTGCCCTCAACAATTTTTTTAACTATTCAATACAGCGTTGTTAATCTTGACATAAAAAATTGCCACCGCTGGTGTTTGTGCCCCGTGGGCCAGCTGTGGTCAACTGAACTTTGATTGGGTGGTTTGACTTCAGAGGAAAACAGCCTGCCCAGAAAAGTTACAGAGTTCGTAGGTGGACTCCAAGCTGGTACCCAGCCTCTGCTTGCCCGCCTGCTCCTCGAGCTCGCCTGCTGGCCTCAGTAAGATAAACTCTGTAACGCCTGGGACTTACCCATGGTCTGAATCAGTAGCAGAGTCTTCTCCACCCACTGCTTCTTCAGAAACCACACACTGCAGATGTTCTGACTGTGCCTCTGTTTGAACTGTCATCATTTTCAGGCAGGTGTGCCTACGGTGTTAATGAGAAAAGAAAAATCCAGAGAGAGCTTGCGGTGAAGCCCCGAATGAAGATACCTAGCCCAGTCCAAAGGTTAGCGAGAGCTTCCTGGTGGGGACAATGGTGCCTACTGGACTGGTAGAGAAGGAACAGGGGGATTTCAGGATGGAGGTGGGAAAAGAAATTCCTCAGTCATCTGATCAGACGCCAGTGCACAATTTTCAGTCACCATAGCTGTGAACATGAACTGTGTCTATGAACACAGCTAACGCATAATCTTCAAAAAGTTAAACTATAAAAGGAATATAAAATATAAAAGGAATGTGTGTTAAAGATTTTTATCTGACTCAAAAATTAATGGGGGAACCCACAGGATGCTAAGACTGTTTCATCGAAGAATTTGAAGAAGAGCGATGTGTACAGGCCGTCGGGAATGCTAAAATAAATTTGCTAATAGATGCAAAACTGGTTGATATCAGAAAGGGCAATAAAATGTCATATTCGGGGTTATTTTTTCTACATCTACTGGATGAAATTCACTTGCTTTGTTCTGGACAGTGATCGTTTTCATTGTCACCAAGTTTTCTACAAGTTAACTGCTACCCCAATGGTTGGAAAACAGCCTAATCAATAGAAAGCCAATCAAAAAGTGTTCACCTTATAGAGTATGCTAGACAATGTCCAGCAAGCCACCGAAAGGACACCTGATAGTCTCTTTTCCCCATTTGCAAGCTTTGGACAATTTTTCCTAGTAACACCTTTTTAAATTGTGAAAAAAAAAAATTGATATTGATTTCTAACAAAGTCATTAACTTTACCAAGTGGATCAAATGTGTGAGGCCACTGTAAGGTCTTCAGACACATATCTGCGCCTCTCTGCCTGGACTCAAGTCTGGCCTACATTCTAATAATCTCTACTGCGTGTCCCAGGAAGGTCATTCGGGTTTACTCTTGCTATCAAGGGTAACACATTCAGCGAATTCTTAAGCTCTTGTCATCTCCCCTGCAGCCTTTTGTGGTCCTTTTAACAGCCGGCTGGGCTGAGCAGGAAGAGACAGGTTGCTCTGGGCAGTGTTCAACAGCACAGCTCTTTGTCTCTCGTTGTCAGCCAGCCCTGTCACTACATTGTTGTTCAGGCGGCATGCCTTTGATGGACTATCTACCCCTCATGTCTCAACACTCCAGGCAGCATTTGGAGAAACAGCAGCCCCACACTGTTACTCCTGGTACAGAATAATCCCGTCATAATGCCATGTGCTATCAATTTAGTGCCACATATTTGTCGAGAACGCTGTGAGGGAGTCCCGAAGGGGTAAAGCCATGCTCCTTGCTCTCCGAGAGCTGTCCACCTGTCGGGGAGGCAAGCACACAGAAGAACAAATGGCAAAGGGGAGCGAGAAGGGCACCGAAGGAATATTGGGCCCAAATTCCTACTCGACTACTTGCGTGATCTCAGATGAGTATTTATTTATATAACATCATTACTGAGGTATAATTTATGTACCGAAAAATAAACAAGAAGTATACAGCTCAATAAAGTTATTTTTAGGAAATGTATAGAGCTGTGCGAACATCTCTTTGATCCAATTTCAGAGCATTTCCATCACCCGAAAAAGCTCCCTTGCGACCACTTGCAGTCAATCATCATTCTCACCCCAGCTCAACAACCGTTAACCTGCTTGCTGCTTCTACAGATTTTTCTTTCTGGGAAACTTCATATAAATGGAATTGTGTAATATGTACTCATTTGCGCGTGGCTTCTTTTACTTAGCCTACTGTTTTGGAGCTTTGTTCATGCTGTTAGCATGTATTCACTCCTTTTGATTACCGAATTATATTCCATTTAATAGGTATACCACTTTTTGTCTAACCATTCACCAGCTGATGGATAGTTGGATTGTTTCAGTTTGGGCCTGTTATGGCCATTCGCATATAAATCTTTGTGTAAATATATGTTTTCTTTTGCGTAGACACCTATGAGTGAATTCGTTGGGTTGTATGGTATTTGTTTAACTTTTTAAGAAACTGCCAAACCCTTTTCCAAAATGGTTGTATCATTTTACATTCCCACCAGCAATGCGCGAGGGTTCTAGTTTCTCCATATCCTCATCAACACTTGCTATTCATTAGTCCTTTTAACTATAGCCATCCTAGTAGGTGTGAATGGCATCTTACTGTAGCTCTGATTTGCATTTTCCTAATGGCTAATGATGTTAAACATATTTTCATGTGCTGATTAGCCATTCACACCTGGTCAAAACATCTATTCAAATTGGGCCCAGGTGTGTGCACCCAGGCCCGCTCCCCCAGCTGAGGCCTCGCTGGGGACACAAGTCACCACATGGTCTTATAAGCTAGCCAGTTAAAAACTGAGACTATGTTCTCAGGGAGTCAGCAACCAAACACAGATTCAAGAGCCGAGGGCCACGGAGCCAGGAACCCCCGGTTATGAAAAGAGTCAGGAGCTAATAACAGCTGACAGCTGTTTGAGCTCACTATACACCAGGGCCTGGGGCAAAGTTTTATATGAATTATCTCTGCTAGTAATCTTGGCTATTCCCAATGAAGCAGGTCTTATTATTGTCCCCATTTTGTAGATGAAGAAACCAAAGCTCAATGACAGTAAGGTACTGGGTGCAGCTGGGGACTGACTTAGACAATAGGACCGAAACCCTTGCATGGTCTCTGCTGGCCGCATCCCAGGCTGGGCTCACGTCAGTGGCAGGAATCGCTGCCTGTTCCTCTCAGCCTCCTACTCCCCCAGCACAGGGCCTGGCATCTATGCAAGCACCTAAGAGGTTGTGTAGAAGAAAAGATGGCAGAGACCAAAGCCAAAGCAACTCCTAATGTCACAGAAGGAAGCTGAGCACTGTCTGCATGAGACACGTTGAAGACAGACCCGCAGGTGTACCACGATCAGCCGTGAGATAGGATGTGGTACTATCTGGCTAAGAGGAGGCAAGAGTTCCAAAGTTTGCAAATCATCTGCTTTTTAAATATCAATTAGCTCAGGTCCAGGCTTTGCCCTCTGTAATAATAAATTCATTCCACCCACTATATTCCTCTGGACCTTGTAGAGCCAGTCCCAAAACTGACCCTTGGGGGCCTGTGCATGATCCAATGTCCACCACAGGAGAGAGAACCTTCATACTTGCTACTGCTGGGGACAAATTGGAAACTGCTTTACCCACCTACATGACCTCACGGAGCATGGTTAGTTCAGGGTCAGACCCCATCGGTCTCTTGCTAGTTGCATGATGGGCAAGGAGCTGGATCCTCCAGGCCTCAATTCATCTTCTCTAAAATTAATAAGAGTTTTTACCTCAAAGAAAGCCACAGGGCTGTAGGGAAGTTTAAATAAAATATTGCCTTTAAAGTCTTGAGCACAGGGCCTGGTATTTCGGGAACGCTCAGAAAAATGTTGGTATTATCCTTTTGCTTCTCCAGGTGCTGGTTCCGAAGGGAGTGTCCCCTCCCGGCATATCACATCCTTCCTCTTCATTCCCAGGCTGGATACGCAGGACGCCAGTGGGCTGACCTGCTATTCTTATCCTCTGCAGAGAAGGAATGGAGGGACTCTGAAGATAAGGCATCCCTAATTCCCTTCCTTCCTCCGTAATGCTCCACCCCCGCTTCTTCCCCCTTTCAGCCTAGTAGGTGAGGAACTGAGTGTCCTGGCATCTCTCCAGATGTAGCAGGAAGTTATGAATGAGGATCGCACAGGACAGTTGACTCTCTACAGAGATAGGACCCAAATCAATCCTCAAGGCTAGGCAGTAACCACAGGAAACTTGGAGCCATGAGGCCACCACTTAACACTTACATATCGCTGTCTGTCCAGACCTTTAGCAAACAATAGCCTAATCCACTAAAGGCCTGAGGGAGGTATTATTAGTCATGGACTATCTGATGGGAACAGACACTCGGGGCCAGAATCTGGTCTTGGCACCTCTGGTGGGACTAAGATCCCTAAATGGGTCTTTGAGGAATGAGTCACAGCACATTTCCAACAACTGGTTAATATCTACCAGTGCTTAGCAAATCAGGCCTGTGTTGAAGTGTCACTGCCCAAGGGACCGATTTATGGAACTGCTCTAATTAGGATCTTGTAACACAACAAAGGGACATTAATAAAAAAATTAAAAAGTGCCGGTTTCAGAAACTAAGGAGTGCACACATGCGTGGTCTATCTCTTTGCCAAGCTCGACAAATGCCATTCTGTCACTGCAGTGGGCTCCAATGGGACAGCAGCCATCAATTAAATTAAAACATTGATCCATCTGCTGGAGCAGTGCGTGGAACCTCTCCACCCACGCCCATTTTTGCCTTTTCTAGACTTTCCACCCCTTTAAAGGCCTGAAGTTAGCTGAAAGTCAAGGCTAGGAAAGCTCCTGGATCAAAGCACAAACCCTGGATGACCTGCTTTTGAGGGTTCAGAAATAAGCTGTGACAATTAACCAGCTTTTGAAATTATGGTCCCGCTCTGTCCACCTCCACTGTGTCTTGAACACACATCTTCCATTTGAAATCTCCTTAACCACAAACGAAAACAGCTTTCCCCATAGTCATATCTTGCCAAGCAAGCTAGTTTTGCCACTGAGCGCATAGTGCCACAATTACTTCAACCCCCAGCTTAAGTCAGTCTGTGTCATCTTGAGTAAGAGTCTCAATCTCTCCGCCTTGCTGTTTCCATCTGGGAAGAAGGCGAATTAACTTATGGGGTTGCTGGGAGGCTAAAAGATGCACGTCAAATGCCGGGAACACGGTTAGAGCTCGGTGAGTGCGATGATCGTTATTACACTTCTACTATTATGATAAAAGGAGACTTGAACGACGGTGAGTAACCTAAGAAATATTGACAAACAAGTTTTCACAGAAGGTCTTCTCACGGCCAAGACAAAGAACGCCTCTCAGAGTATCAAGATGCCTATGTGAAGATATCCTAGGATGCCCCTGATGCAAAACGTCCTTCAATCCCAATAAAACTCGGGGCTTAGCTCATTATCTAAGTTTCCATTTTTGTTGACCATGAAGAGCGGAATTCAGAAAGCAGTGGTCACGCCGGGGGGCTGCGGAGGCCTGCTCTGATAAGCCCCGTTTGTCGCACGTTACCCACCCACCTTTCTCCCTTGTGCAGTGACCACAGTGTCACGATTCTCCTGAAGTACCCACCTCTCTCCAGGCCATTTGGTGCTTCGTTCCCATAAAACTGGGTACAGTTTAGTGTTGGGAGAAGCCTCGGACACTATCTAGGTCAGAGGTACCTGACCTAGAGGTACCTGACCGAGGCACTTGGGCGGGCAGCTCAAGTCACGATTCCAAAAGGTGGCCTTCTCTTTTTGGTAAGCACTACCTAGAACGCCCTTGTCCTGCATGGGGCACTATGCTTTAGATCCCATCTGAGCCCAGTAATTGAATGTCTACCTATGTTTTAAACCTCTGAGCCCAGGCATGATTAGAATTTCAGAGTGACAGCCAAAGGACATGGCTAGAAATGTCTTTTCCCTTTGTCCTGAAGGAGACACTTTTCAGAATTCGTATATAAGGGGTCTCTAAAAGAATGCCTTACGTATCCTCTCCCAAAAATTCTAAAATAATTTATGAAAACTGTCAAGGCCAATGTTATACATACACAACAACTTGTAGAGCATATCATTTTCCAGCCCAGATGAACTAGACCTTCCCAGCAGGGCACATTTGGGTGAAACGGTAAAACTCCGAAGTTGCTCTGTGATACGTATTGTTTGTGAGCTATCGAATGCATTTGCCTTTTCATAGGGCTCATTGCTCATCAGGAATCTAATTAGACAAAATACTTTCGGGTTGCATGGTCTTGTAAAGGATGAAAATAACATACTGATTTGAATTTTTTTTTTTGAAAGCGATATATATAGCAAAGCATCTTCCTCCAGAGTTTATGATTATTTTTATGCCTGAGATTCTTTGAGACACCAGCCTGCTGGGAGCCCCATGTAAACCAGCCACTAAGAGAGAAGTGGTTTGATATCCACCCGCTAGTAATCTGAGTCTGTGCTTGCAAGGGCTCCCCAAAGCCAGGTCAGAGGCGAAACTTCAGAGGCCAGTCCATGTCTCATTTGTGCTTAAAGACCAATCATTTTGCATGCAAGACGTGGATTGTCCAATCCAAAGCAGCCGATGGGCTAACCGCAGATGAGGAAAGAGACTGAGAAGAGTGAGGTGACTTGTCTAAGGTCCCAGAGTTTGATAACAGTAAAATAGAAACAAAGTCAGGATGCCCGCTAAAAGTCTATCCCTAGCCTCTTCTCCTGCACGTTACCCATTCACCTTTCTCCCTTGCGCAGTGACCACAGTGTCACTTTTCTCCTGTTTCTCCAGGCCTTTTGCTTTCTCTGGGTGCTTTGTTTGTCCATTTAAAGCACCCCAAAGTGTCCAAGGCTAAGTTCACCTGAGTGGCCTCTCAAACAAGGTCCTCTGCCCTTACTAATGCCTGGAGGTGGTCACCACCCAGCACCTGTCATGATGCAGTGCTTCTGGGGCCTGTGTGTCACTTTGGGTTCCCCGACACATACCTGGGCCCAAAGCCCTAGGTCAGAAAGCAGTCTGTCATTCTAGTTGAGTGATAGTCAATTCCCTTGACTGTTTACAAGATGGGTGTCTGTTTGAACGACCATCTCAGAAAGAGGCGCAGGTGGAGAGGGCGTGGCGTGGGGGAGGAAGAGGACCCTGTTTCCGCCACAGTCCCTATCGCAGATGCTACTGTCAAGAAACCAGGTAAGAACCCTGAGCCTCGCCACCTATGAATCCAGCTCTAAGATCACTGAAGGCCATGAGGGATTACTAGACATCCGGACTCCTCACCGCTAAATCAGACAGATAACCTTTCTTCCTTTCTTCCTTCCTTCCCTATTTATGTAGGTGCTGAGTTTAGGGGAAATAAGGAAAAAAACGTGATACCTGATCTTAAAGAAACGACAGCCATTTGTAAGATACAAGTTCTGCATTTGTCACCGAACCCTCACGACAGGCCTTTAAGAGAGGTGTCTCATACATGTCAGCATTTAGGAAATTGCTGCTTCGAGGTGACGGGACATTCCTGGAAGGTCACGTAGCCGGTGAGTATCAGGACAGGAATCTGAACCCAACTCTGAATGCAGAACCCAAACTCTCAGCCACTAAGAGAAGGCATTAGAACCCACTTTGCTTCTTTCCTACCGTCTTTTGCCTCCTCACCCCGCCCCCTGCCCCCATCCCCTCCACACAGACAGAAGCTTCACGAGGAGCTTAGCTTCAGTAGTTCATCTCTAGTACATGGAACATCTGGAGTATTTGGCAGGTGTAGTAGAGAAGCCATTGGTTATCAATGCCTTACCCTCGGGTCTCTTTGCGGTCACTGGAAGTCTGTGAATCAGCCCTTCTGGAGTCAGAGGTCCTGTGGAGGACAGAGAGCGCCTACCAGGCACTCAGCCCCAGGCTCTCAGCCCACAGTCAGGACTGGCTGGGAGCAAACAAAGTCAGGGTGGGTCTTAGCAATAATACTGAAATCCCATAGTCCTATCTCACAGCTTCAGAGGGTCACCATCATGGACATGGAGCAAGTGACCACAGTTAATGTTTCATGACACTAAACTCACCTTCTGGGGGTTTCCCACGACTGCCTAGACCTTGCAGCCCAGAATCACCCTCGCCCTCAGAAGCAGAGGCTGCAGCCTGTCCAGCTACTGTAGGCCGGGCCTCCACCCGACTAACACGATCACCCATTTCCCTCATAATTCCCTGGGGAGCGAGTAGAAAGATACTGCTCTTCCTACTTTACGGACAAGGAAACTGAGGCACAGAAGTACTATCATCTGCCCAAGGTCTGACCGCCAGGAATAAACAGACCTGAGACCCTCTTCTTGGCCTTCTGATGCTTTCTCGTTCTTTCCATTATCCATGATGGCAACACGAATGTAAGTCGTCATTGTAACGTGTGTTATTATTCTTAAGTCTTCTAAAAGGGACCCCTATAAAAGCACTGCCAAGTAGTAGCAGCAACTACAACATCATCATCAGACTACCTGCTAATGATGTCCCCACTTTCTCCCCAATTCCTCTCCTCCCTGGACCCTGCCCCTCCCCCACTCCCCATCCATACCGCCACCTGCCTGGGGCTACTCTCGTCTGGAAGTGTCCCATGCCCTCCACTCCTGTCTGGGTCCCCAGGAGGGCCGTACCCTTGGGGATTCTCACCTCTGATACATCTGTCAAAGTAAGAGGAATTGGTAAATAGGGAGAAAAGGGAATTCCATGCGGGAACAGCATCTCATCTCCCTCGTCCCTGGAGAAGAGAGAGGGCGGTTTCTGGTTTCCATAATCACCACACTCCGAAAAGAGACTTCTTTTACATACACTTTGCAGGGATGACTTAAGTAAGTCTTGACGACTCTTTCCCTGGAGACTAGACTAAAAGTATTGTTTAGAAATCTAATATATGGTTTATTTACTCAATTTGTGCTGAGCTCCACAGTTCCTTCAGGCCAGCCTCACTCGCCCATTACTCTATTAATGCTCCATTACTGAAATTAGTGCTGTAATTGGAGGGGGAAGGGTGGAGGAAGGGGGCGCTCCTTAAAGGCACAGGTCTCATTTAATCACATCACGGGCAGAGGTCCGGAACTGGTGTGGGGGCCACACGAACATTTGGGCCAAAGAGACGCCTTCGCAGTGAGGCGGCAGGAAATGGACATGGGCCTGTGGCCTCCGCCCATCAGCGCGGGGCCGGGTGGGGCCCAGGGAGTCAAGGCCACGACCCTTTGGGGCAGCTCCGAGGGCTTTGATGCTTTGGTCCCCATTTAACCCCTCACATCAGCAATTCCAAACACACCCACTCGGCCCCCAAGTCTACCTCTGACCCCTCATTCTTAGCAGACAATGTCAAGGCCATTTTTCTTCAGCTTCCTGTGTTTTCCTCGCTACTGCAATAGGCCCATGAGCTCTCACTCCTTCCTCCTTCCTTCTCCCTGCCTAGGCCAGGGCCCCGCCCCCACCCTACCTGCGGTCTGGGCCACGCCCACTTCTGTGCCGGAAACTCGCAGCTCCCGCTCTGCATCTCCAGGGTTTCTTCTCCTCCACGTGCTGACTTATTTGTCTTCCCTGAGGTAAAATATAGTCGGCCACCCCTTAAGCATCCGGCCCATCGCTTCCTCTCCTAAATAAATTTCTCGTGAGGGGCGCCACACTCCTTGCCTCTGAATCCTCACGGCCCGTTCATTTCTCAACAATCTGAGATCTGGGGTGCGCCCTCTCCCACCTACGGAGACGGCTTCCCTAAAGGTCACTGGTGGTCCAACCCAAAGGCCAGTTCTCAATCTCAGCTTCCATGGGACACCCATGTGGCATCGGGAATTGCCAAACATTCTCTTTCTGGAATGAATTTTCCCTTTGGCACCTGTGAATAACATCTTTTCCAAATTCTTCTTTCTGACAGAATATGATCTTTCTACAGCTGTGATGCTTGACATGTTTTTAAGTTACAGGTCCCTTTGAAAATCTAATAAACATACACACATACATGCCTACTCACGGACCTATAATAAAAGTCTGTAAATGCCAGGTTAACCATTCTCTGCTTCTTAAATTCTTTCTTGGTGATCTCGATCATTCCTATTTTTAAAATCATGTATTTAAAAAATTCCCAAATCTTAACCTCTAGCCTTGATCTCTCTACGAATTCGTGATCTCAATACCTACATTTTCAGCTAAGGTACCTACGGGTACCTTAAACACACCTTTCCCTCACCTCCACCTTTCCTCTTGTCTGTCTCTCTTAGTGGGTTGGTGATACACTTTTAGTTATGCAGACTAGAAAGCTTGGGGTCATCATTAATCCTCCGGTTTCCTAAACCTGTCCCCAAACCCATCAGACGGTAAGTCCTGCTGATCCTTCCTCTACTGTGTCCCTCACAGCCATTCCTTCCTCTTTGTCCCCACTGGCACCACCTCGGATTGGCTCATCCTCATAACTGGTTTCCTTGCTCCAGCCGCAGGCTGCCCGATGCATTTATATTATACCTTATACCGCTGTCGTGAGACAGACATTTAGAAGGAGCAGAGTCCAAGGGTCTTCGACATGGGAGCGGTCCTTCAGGGAAAGCGTCCAGCCCACTGTATTGTCTTCAGTGCCCTCTACAATGCATCTGAATAGTTGCTGTCCAGCATCTGCATGAATATCTCTGATGAAGAGAAACTGACTTCATCATTAAATAGGTCATTTAACTTTGGGGCACTTCTAATTGTGGAAGGCTTCATTCTGACATGGAACTAAAATCTGTCTCAATCATGTCACTCCTCAGCTCTTCAGTGCTTCTCTTTGCCTACAGAACTTCCCAACTCCTCATCTTAGCACAGAAAGCCCTTTGCAATAGGCTCAAGTCTCTCTAGCCACAAGGATTAACTAGATAGTGGCCTGCGCTGCTAGGAACTACATTTCCCAGGCTTCCCTGCAGCTAGGTGCGGCCCATGACTAAATTCTTGCTGATTGACAGTAAGCAAAAATGAAATTTGTTGGTGCCACTTCCAGGTGTGGGCCTTCAAACACCCAGCATGTGGTTCTCCAGTTTCTCATCCTCTTCCCTAAAGCTGGAATGTGGAGAGCCCCTGGATCATAAGGATGACGGAACCACCCTGGCAGCTGACAGACCCAAGGAACCTGGGTCCTTGATGGACCACCCAGAGCTGTACTTCCCTGACCACCTGGACCACACCCCTCAGGACTGTCACATGGGAGACCAGTGAGCTTTTACATACATTAAGCCACTGTATTTTGTTCAAGTGCCTTGGCCTTGACTCTCTCATCACTCCTCCCTTGAAGTCTCTATCCCGACCACACCGAACTCCTCACCGTGCCCAAATGTGGCATGTCTTTCTGTGTCTCTGTCCCATCGTTCAAGCCTGCGCCTCTGCCCAGCTTCCCCACTTTCTCCACCTGGTTAACTCCACTCACCCTCCAAGACCCAGCTCAGGTGTCAGCTCCTCCAGGAAACAGCCTTCCTCGCCCAGATTTAGTAGCACGTCTCCTGTTAAACCCCTTTCCACATTTTAACATTTACGAATGTTTTTGGCTTCTAGGAACAACAACAAAAATTCAACTAACTGAGGCTCAAACGGAAGGATGTTTATTTCCTTAACAGGAAGTCAGGTGATAGGTGGTCCAGGTCAGCTTTGGTGGCTCAGTGAGGCCACCAGGGACACAAGCACCAATGTCTCTACTTTGCCATCCACAATGGTTGTCGATAGCTCTCCTCCGAGTCACAACGTGGCCTCTCCCATTTGAAGCATCACATAATTACACACCAACCTTTCAAGAAAGACGAAGGGATGAAGAAACAAAAGGTTTTATCCTTGTAATACCTTTCGTCGGGGAGAAATTCTCCTTTTCAGATGTTGTCCAGAAGACTTCCCCTAAAGTCTTCCTGGCCAGAACTGAGTCACTGGAAAAAAGCATCAGACTTACAGTGACTAATTCAGACCCGTCATAACTGATCCACCATGGCAGAGCAGGTTAAATGGGAATAAAATTGAAGATCCATTAGCAAGAAAGAAGGGAGCATGGCCATTCATTAAGCATGTAAGCAACTATTTCTGCCATGACATGGTATTGTAATTTATCAGGTTATTTGTCTAGACTGGGAGTTCCTTAAAGGAACAGAGACTGTCTTTTGGAGCCATCGTGTCTCTCATAATAAAGATCTTTAAAAGATGTTTTTATGGGCTAAACGAAGAAGCCCACATGCCCTGATTCTCCTGCTTTCCCAGGTTCTTGTCATTCCTGTCAGAACAAAAAGTTGACTTGACGGCCTCTGTGCAGAGAGAGAGCAGAGAAGGCTCGCTGCCACTTCACCTTCCCGTGAAACTTAAACGGAACTAACCGCCGCCATTCCCAAGAAGCCTGGGCTATTTTAAGTGCGTGTGGGTGAAATACTATTAGTGTCTCACGTCTCTCTACCCGTTATTGCTGCTGTTGAAGTTAGAGGCAGAAGTGCTAAAATACAGCTGAGAAGGGTGGTCTCAGGGCATTTCCGGCCAAGTCAAAGTTGGAAAGATAAGAAATCCCACAAGGTTGTTCTGATCAAGCCTAAGGCTGTGTCTTGGGCTGACTCAAGGTTTTTGGTGAAGTGGCCATCCTTCAGGGCGTTCTCTGCGGTCAGGGGAGAGCTGCAGAGTCACACCTTCTCTGGGCAGAGTGACATCTTCCACCGCCAGGGCGAAGCCCTGCTAATGATTTTTCAAACACAGCGCTTCTGAGTGGCCCGTGTTGTTCTCTGGTGGGAGCACATCTCGTAGGCAGTGATGAGGACAGAATGAGATCAGCTATGTTGAAAGTGCTCCCTGAGATGAGGTTTGCAACATGAGTCCCTAGCCCAGCGCTGGCCCCGCAGTAGATGTCAATAACTGTTAATTGACTGATTGCCATACAATCGAACGGTCCTTAATATTCCAACTCTAGGAATCAGGATAGTGAAAAGGCGGTCCACTATGTATAGAGTCCAAAAATCTTATTTTAATTTAGATATTCACCACGGTGTAAGATGAAGGTCATAGAGCTTTCTTATATCCCTCTGTGGTGGGAATGACCGATATAACTGCAAACTACCAGAGGAAGAGCTTGAATTTTGTGATTTTTCTCTATAATCAAGAGGTCAAAAGTGTTAAAACAGAAAGTAAATCATCCTATTTTATCCCTTGATCAGCGGTTGGCTTAAACAATTGAATACAATCTACGTGATTAAAACAATGCAGAATTGTGGACCTAAGAGTTTATTTAATCCAGCACTCTCATTTACTACATGAAGAACCCGGGACCTTAATACATTAAAAGGCTAATCCAAAGATATCTGGCGTTCTTGTCCCTAGACTGTCCCATAATTACCTCTGTTGTGGGCCTCAGGACCCCCAGCTATGCAGATGCAATAGGCTATTAATTGGACCAGAAGCCATGGCCCTTCTAGCAAGAGCCCTTAGTGGCCCTTGAAAGCTGCTGCTTGCACCCTGTGCTCTGATGGGAGAACAGATTTGTATGAATTCGATGGCATGCGGTGCAACCAAATGTGATGACCTTAGGAGGCATGCAGACGGCCTGAGCTTCTCAAGCTCATGGTATTCATGATTCCAGAGGACGGAGACATGCTCACCGGAGGCCCGTCCTTGATCTGGCTTCTTCAGAGAGAAACCGAGCCTGGCCACCCACCAGGGACCAGGAAGAGTCCCCTGGCCGGGCCCGAACACCTACCTACCTTCTCCTCTAGCTGGGCCTCTCCAACCCGGAGTTTTGGGGTCCCCCATGCTATACTTCTTTAGCCAAGTCATCAAACTGTAATTTACTGAGAGCTAATATGTAGCAAGTACAACATAAGGCTGGGGATACGAAAATGGTTAAGCCATGGCCTCTTCCCCGGAGAAACACGTTCTGTGGTTTGGAGACAGGCCTGGGAACGGCTCGCTCTGGTTCCCAGTGGTAGGCGCCGTGACTGCCACCTCAGCTCCTCCTGCCTGAGAGGTATGCGCAGTGCTTTTTGTCTGGTGGACCAGGGCGGGGCGAGCATTCCAGACAGCGGGAACAACGGGTACAAAGGCGCAGAAGCAGGCAAGAGTGATATTGTTTGTGCAATTCCGCAAGATCTACTCTTCCATTTACCATCTTCAGTTGGATTCCAGTCCTGCTATCGCCTTTGGGGTTTCTCTGCATTCTTTTCTTATTTCAGCCAGCTACGTTTGCACACTGCCTTCGTCCCAGCCCACCTGGCCTCACAGCTTCCTGTGCCTGTTTCGCAGAAGCGGACAGCAGCAAGGTTTATTCCACCTCTCTCTTTTTCTAATAGAATAACTTTAGATCCGTGAATCATCAGGTAAGCTGCCCCAAATTTGCATACTTTCCCATAATTCTTAGTACTTTTCTATCGGCCCCTTACTCTTCTCATTTCCTTCATCCGTGAGAGCAGAGATCGCTGTCTAAACCTGGCCTTTTCCACAACCTCCATCAGTGCACATTCCGGTGCTGTAGCTCTCCGTCTAGGGTACAGAGGCAAGAACCAGCCACTAGGTCCTTTTGGGGGCCTTTGTCTTGGGTAATGCTACTGGGCCAAAGCTAGATTTCCTTTGCTCCAGTTATCAGGTTCTCTGAATAAGAAGCAGGTTTCATTTCTCCTGTATATGATTTAGAAAATGAAAGATTACGCCCCTCATCCAGAATGGTGTCCAGGGCTCTTGCAGACTCGACCCTGCTTCTGATGCTTTTCTAAAGGCATCGGAGGAACCGAGACGCAACGTGCTTCCTGAGGTTTTCCCTCTGATTGGTGGGGACTGCGGCTTTTGAATGGGTGCAGGTAATGAGGAGCTGACGGCAGTGGGCAGGGAATAGCATCCTGGGGAAAGGAGGACTCCAGTGGTTCAGCTAGCTTTGGAGATGCTGGAGGAGAGACAGCTTGTCTTCCTAATCCTTGTCCCTGTGACTTCAAGACAGGAACATTGGTGGGAAGGCGGTTAGCTTGTTTCAGCTTCTCTCTTTAGATGTGGGCTGTTTTTGTTAGAGAAGGTGTGCGCCAACATTGTTCCTTAACCCTTTCCTGCTGGTCAGGTCATTAATGACAAGTATCCCCAGAATGTACCATATAACCTCTCTTCCGCTTTGTTAAGGATCGGTATCTGCTTGTTTGTTTGTTTTTTTGTTGCATTTTTATGAGTTTTGTACTGCCATTTGTGGGGAGGGGGACTATAGCAGGTACCATACACCAAGTGAAATAAAAAACACAAGTTAAATGTGTTTCTAACTTCTGATTCTAAAGTTTGCTGATTTTTTTCCCGTTGGCTTTTCTTTCTAACTAGATAGCCATTATAAATTGTCAAAATGATGCAGAGTTTTAACACTGTGACAATTTTTAGGCTATTAAAATATGTAAGATGGTGTGTCCACATTCAGTGGCCCCGATCTGTTGCATTTTTAAAAGTCCTTTTAAAATGTCTGGCTTTCTCCTCCCTGATCTTCGGGTGGGGCTGGCTTTTCTCCTGGGACCCTCGAGGGCCACCCTGTTCATCATGTGAAACCTCTAAAGCACTAGGGCTAAAAAGGACTATGATTATTTCTGACAAGAGAGTCATACAATCTCAAGTTGGAAGATTTGAAAAAGGTCTAATCCAGTCACCCATCCCCACCTCTCACCCTCCCTGGCATACTCAGCCCTCGTCTTCTGCCTGAATACCTCCAGTAATCGGGAACTCACTACCTCTTGGTACAATCAATTCCACCCTGGGCAGCTCTAATGGTCAGAAAGCCATTTCTTCCAACGAGCTGAAATGTGTTTCTCCTTTGCGTCCCTCCGCAGACTCTGGTTCTGCCACATGGGGACGCAGAGCCTGAGTCTGTCATCTCTTCCATGAGATGACACTCAACCGAATGGAGACGTCGCGCTCCTCCCCCACCCACCCCGCTGTCTCCTCTCCGAGGTAACCCTCCGTCACTCCTGCCGCTCCTTGTACCTGCTTCGTCGTGTCCTTTGGCTCGTGGGAGTTCTTAGTTCATCCGATGGGAAGCAGGAACACAAGGTCTCATAAGCACCAACTGGTGACCAGGCCAGGGAGAAAATGCCCATGAACTGGTGCTGAGTGTCATCGAAAGACAGGTCAGGACTTTCTAAAGACGACAGGCAGAAAGCGCTTATTCTTAGCGGGAGCCGCCATCGTCAATGAGATGCGACGGCCGCTCATATTGGGAAACTGCGGGAGAGGACAATAAAAAAGTCAATTCCAAAGACAGGGACGGGTGAACGGAGGCCTCAGGGACAGTGCGGTCCAGGGAGCTGGGCAAAGCGGGACATGGTCATTGCCCCTTGGCCTGGGGGGCAAGGGGAGGGAGTGGGTTACAGCAGAACGCGGTGCAGAAGTGATTACCGGCAAAAAATTTTTCTATCATCTTTGTTAAACGAACGTGAACATTGACAGAACTTCTGTAGCTTACATTTTCGAACCCTCGCTTTCAGATATTAATTGGCATCTAGTAGACAACTAAGCACTCGCTGGCTTGACTTCGGCACCAGACGGGGAATGGACCGAGTAATCGGGAGCGTGAAGAGAAGTGGGTTCTGAGACTTATTTTAAAGGGGCCTGTGGGCAAATGCCAGCACGCAGGATGTCAGTGCCCTCCGCCTGGTCCCAACGTGGCGATTACATGTCCCTGTTTGGCTCAGGTCTGAAGCACACCCTGGCTGGGAGGCAGCTGGCACCAGCCCAGGCACGAATTCGTGCCTACCCCTCTGGGCCCCATTTCTGGCAGGTCACCCGGGCTGTGTTGTCACCTTGAAACATTTGAGAGAGCTGTGAGCTTCAGAAGGTGAGACGTGTGGGGCTGTGGGCTGGGGGCAGGAAAGGCCAGCCCTGGAGGGTGGCTGGAGAGCTTTTGACAGCCCAGACCAGAGCCCAGGGTCCTATTCCTGACGGCGTGAGCGCCCAAGCAGGCGCCAAGCGGATAAGAGTGTAGACAGCGAGGCCAGCCGTGATGCTTGCCAGCACCTGCAGATAGCAGGCAAATAATTGGCACATGTTTAAAAAAAATTAAGAAGCTATTGGATGTGAGTATTTTCTAACAGTGTCTGGCGGGAGTGCCCGGGAGGAATTTAATCAGCGAGAGTTGTTTAAACGGGGCTTCGCACACGGGCCCTGGCGAGGCTGGTAATGAACTCCGTATCATGTGCCACTCCTGTCTGCTGAGGACATTCAATTTGTTAATTCTGCAGCTGGTGAGAGAGGTCAGATAGGAAAGTGACGATTGTTTTCTGACGTTCCAACCCCTGCTCACATCTTTCTAATTAATCCTTTTAGGAGCCACGGGTAGATTAAAAAGGAGAAAAGGTGAGGGAGGCAAAGTGTGAGAGAAATGGATGGAAAGACAGTGCTGCCTTTGTCTTCTACACGGATGGGATGTGGGGGGGGGGGGGGGGGGGGGGAGAGAAGGCCGGGCTTGGCCTGCTGCCCATTGCTCTTCTCACTCCAAGGGAAAGCAGATGCTGCAGGGAGTTAGGACCCACAGGGCCATCAGATATTCTCCTCTGTGACGGTTTTAAACGAGGGGCACAGAAGGAAGAGCCCCTGGTCTCCATCACTCAGTCTTGGACAGACCCTGCCCGCGGGAGCTGCGGAGGTGTGGGGCAGAGGGGACGGTCCTGCAGGGTGGGAATGCGACCTGCAGTTGAAGGCCCAAGGTCATTGGAATCCTGTAAGACTGTCCCCCGGCTGCCAGGGGGCCTGATTAGGTGTCCCGCGAGTCCTATTGCTCTCGCCTGCCTGTGCAAAATGCTACCGGTGCACACCTGCCTTCCAGTCCTGTTGCTCTCGCCTGCCTGTGCGAAATGCTACCGGTGCACACCTGCCCTCCACTCACTCTTCCAACTTTGTTTTCCCCCCTGCTTCACCTTGCTCTCTGCCACAGAGGTGGACTCCTGTGGACCCCTCCCACAGGCTCCCTGGACTCTGCGCCTGGTTGATGGGTGCCCCTCTCAGAGGGAGAAGGAGCAGGAAGTTGCCCAAGGCTGGCTGGCTTCAAGAGACGGAGGCCTCTGCCTCCTGACGACCCCCCCTTCCAGGTTTCTACGGCCCCCTTCCAATTCCTGCACTTCCCCTCTGGTTCCCCTATACCTGCCCACAGCTTGGTAATTAATGTTTTTGTACATAAATACCCTTCTAATTACCCTAATGCGGGCCCCTTCTCCCACTGGGACATGGGCCCCAGTGGCTGATGGATAAGGCAGACCTGAGTTTGCATCTGACCTCTTTCTCATATGAGAACATGAGAAAGTTACCTAACCTCTCTGAGCCTGGATTAACACTTCTGTAAAAAGGGGACAATGATACCAACCCACAGCATTGTGAAATAACCTGAACCCAAATCTGAGTGGTTGCTTTGTTGGGGCCCATTTCTTGGCTTATAAAAGTCTCAAGGTTAAGGGAACCACGAAAATCAGTAAAGGGCATGAAATAAAAGAATGCAAGGAACGCGAGAATCTTTATCAAATTCAAAATAGTCACGTATTTTGCTGCCGGCGTGGCTCCAGCCAGGTGGTTCCACTGGACATAGGATTCCTCTGTTCTGGTCGCAGGAGAGCCCAGCTTGGAGCATCCGTGGCACGCGGTGGTGCAGCATCTCGTCCACCCTATATCCTGGTGGCTCCTCCCATCCTTCGGTGCTCACTCATGCTACAACATATTCATCCTGCACACATTTGCCAGATTATCTTCTATGTGCCAGAGGCTGCGCTAAGTCCTGGGGAATCAGAGATGAACCAGACACAGCACCAGACCTCAAGATGCTCGCAACCACCTTGGAAGATGGGTCCTGAATCAAATGCCACCAAACACAAAAATGCAAATGATTAATTCTGCTATTGGGGTGTGTGTGTGTGTGTGTGTGTGTGTGTGTGTGTGTGTGTGTGTGTGTGTTGCAGGGGAGAGGCTGGGAAGAGCTTGAGAACAGAGACGAGGCCTGCAGGCAGAGGGAACAGTATGTGCAAGGCTTTGAGCGCACATAGGGAAATCTGCCAGCAGTCCACGGGGGCCGAAGCCCAGGGTCTAAAGAGCTGAGGAGCCTCCACTGGAAGTAAAGACTGGCTCAGATGCAGGGAAGGACCTGAAAACCAGCGCGAGGAATCCGGCTTTGATTTCGAGGCACAGAAGTAGTAAAAATTCTTTAT